>NC_086375.1:89056439-89405981 GCF_036588685.1 Mytilus trossulus | reverse complement strand
TCAGTCTGGTGAAGGAAGAGAGGTTTCTTGCAGTGTGGGTGTATAGAGGAGGTTTTGCTCAGTCTGGTGAAGGAAGAGAGGTTTCTAGATCTAATTCAGTTTGGTGCAGAACAGTTTTATCAGACCGATCATTATCTAAAAAATGACTGATTAATGGCTTCATTTAGATGGATGCACTACTCAATAACATTTCATCTGAAAATACATTTCTCAATCATTTCTAATTTATTGTCATTTAGATGGGTGAAATATAAAGACAAATATTACCATCAGTGGTGAACTGGTAAACCAGGAGTCAACAACAAATCTCGTGAAATATCACAGCAATTAGCAGTTTTTTAGGATTTGTCTGCAATATCTGTCAAAATAATGGGAATTAAGGTGACAAAATACAACCTTATCTTCACATAAACTCTTGTTTTATTCGTTAGATAGGAGAATTGATAACTACCATGACTATACAACTCAGATAAATAAATATTGGTTCTTCTAGAATGGAGGGGTGTTTTTGTTTGAAGAAGATAAGGTGCAAATGGATGCTGTAAATCTAATTATTGATTTCTGTTTCTGTTGTGTAAACAGTAAGTGAGGGGATTTATTAGTGGTCTTCCCATTTAAAAAAACAAAGATGGAATACCTAAATGTTTATACCTGGTAATAACAGATATGGCAGCAGTATGGTGTTAGTTCATATCTGAAGACTTTCATATAAAAGTTCATGTCTAATGGCATTCATATGTTTACATTCTACTGGTGAATAAAAGTAATTTGACTGTCCAACAAATAGAGAATAAGTCTAAGGTATATAATGGTAGACTTTCAGAAGAGCAGCCTCAAAAGTTTGGAAGATTGGGAATATGAATCCATTTAAGCTTCTATAGTAAAGATGTGTGAAGTCTCAACCTTGAAGAAGTCTGTTTCTAAGTGTATTTATATTTTAAACCAGATTTGACTCTTTTATTACTAATCATTGTTGACAGTAAGGAGAAGTTTTTAAAGGCAGTGCTTTAAGGCCTGACTTTTAAGTCATGAGGTTCATCTTTTCATACGCAATCTTTGCTGGGGGTCTTTTGGCCAGAAATAGATCCGGAAATGTTCCAATTTCTCCTCTTCTTTTTATGGTATAATATGGTTTTTGTTTCTTTCATTTACATTGGGGACTAAAGAAACGATCAGTGTGTATTGTTCGTTTTTTAGAACTTGTTATTAGTGTGTATTTTGCATTATAAGCAGTCAACCTGACTACAAACTATCATTATGTGTATTCCGTGTGGAAAGAGGTCGGCTCAATTTCGAGTGTTATCTGACATATAAAGATTCTTTAATTAGTTCAGACGTTGATATAACAATGAAAAGTCGACTGAACATGATTAATATTGCATCTTCTATAATTCAAAGCGGAATTCGGTTTATGAACGAGAAACCGTAAAGCGTTTTCAATTTCGGTTCTAGTTATGTATGTTGTCCACGTTTTATCCTGGTTCCCGGTACTACGTTCCGGGTATTAGCTATTTGATATAAGTGATGTGTAACATTACGATCGGGTACCAGCCAATCTACGTGTGTATGTGTACATGATTTCCCGCCAAAATGACACTTCCGGCAAATGACGGATAAAACCTAATCGACGATCCCGGGTCAATGGACAAAGCCAATGCAATGTTACGCGACTCGGGTTCGCATACTTATTTTATTTATTTTGGTAATCGATCTATTTCCGGTATCATGTAATATTTATCGTCATGAACATTGATGTTTTTACTTGCTGAACATTTGTTTCTCTTACATAAATTAAACATCTCTGTACGTTTCGAAATTAATTTTATGTTTTTGTTGGATTTGAACTTTGTCTTGTGTATTTTTTTACTTGTCCACGGGCAACCAAGACAAAAATAATTACTTGTCCGGTTGTTCAAATTTACGAGTCGGGCATAGCATTTCCACACCCCTGGTTATAAAACTTTTTTTTCAGGACACAAACCCACTTTAAAGAGACTTGTCTACTGCCATACCCATCCTATTTTCATGCACCATTTGCAAGCAAAAGACTGAATGGTTTGCAAAATTAAAAATCAGGACGGTGTCTAATTAAAACAAACTTGAGAACTAAACTGGATGAATATTGTAGGAGAAATCTAGAGGAAAGTTTTGATTTGTGAAATTGGTTTTCCTGAAAAGTCATTCATCCTAGCCTACAGAAAGGAACTATATATTTAACTGTCCACCACCAACTGACGAGCTAATGTTGAGCTTCACATATGGAATTACTCAAAAACCAATGTCTATGTTTTCAGCACAGATTTCACAAGTTATGACACAGCTGTGCTTTTTTTATACTTGTTAAAGAGTTGAATACTAAATTTTATTCTTTTATCAATAAATATATATTGTGTCATTTAAGAACTTGTATTTTGCCAAAAGATGCATACTAGTGAATGAAAGTGGTGCAGTTCATTTTGCTTTGGTATATAGAATTGAATTACAATTGTTCATGTTATTGGAATGCTTATAAAAATAAGGAGATGTGGTACAATGTATTTGATATTTAGTGAGTTTATCAAGCAAAAGTGAATAAGAAATAGGTATAAGCAGTTACAGGTACTACTGTACAATCTCAAACAATGAGAAAAACTCCTACCGTATAAAAGAGAATTTCATATTTACAAGCAAGTTTTGTTTTTGCGTTAAATAATTTTCTTCTATTGTTTTAATTGCAAATATGGGAAGTGGTTAAAATGCTAATGAGACAGCTGTTATGGCCACATAGCCTTAATTGAAATTTTCTTTTTCATTCATACCGGTAGATTTTGCCTGGAGTTAGAAACATATCTGCCAACTTTTCAAAATGCACATGGGGGTTTTACGTGAAAGATGGTCCATATAGTCATACAAAACCTTCAAGGGAGCCTTCAAATGGAAGCAGGACAAGTTGCCCCACTGGCTAATCGCCCCACTTTTTAAAAAACTGCCACAAACTGATTTATCAAATCGCCCCACATGTGAAATTGGTCAAATCATGTTTAATATTACTCCTGCCAACTCGCCCTACTTATAAAAAAACAGTAATATTTAGATTAATATATACAATTAAAAATAAAAACTCGCACCACTTTAATGAAAACTAATCTACACAGAATACAAACAAACCGAAAATTAATTTAATTACTATTATTGATATATACTGAGATTATAATTCTAAAAAAAAACTGATTGTTGAAGAATAACTAAGTTTTGAAGCTTAGTTATTTGCATAACAATTGAAAAGTAACCAGTTAAATGTATCAAAATGCAATATAAGGAATTTAACTTATATTCAATGGAATAACATCTTTTTCCATAAGTGGGGCGAGTTGGCATTACTTAATTCATCCTGGTTAATAATATATTTATCTATATTTCACCCATTTCCATTAGATGGGACCAGTTGGCAGGAGTAATATTAAAGGGATTTAACACAGTTCACAAGTGGGGTGATTTGGTAATCCAGGTTGGGGCAGTTTTTTTGTCGAGTCTGCGACTTTTGTCGCAGAAAGCTCGACAGGGATAGTGATACGGCTGCGGCGATGTTAGCTCAGTTCTTAAAAGCTTTATATTTTAGAAGGTGGGAGACCTGGATGCTTCATACTTTGTATATGGTTGCCTCATGTTACGAAGATTCCGTCAGTCACATGTCCAATGTCATTGACCTCATTTTCATAGTTCAGTGACTACTTGAAAAAAAAGTTAAAATTTTTTGTAATGTTTAATTCTCTCTTATTATACATGTAAGTAATTGGATAACTATATTTGGTATGTGCGTACCTTGCAAGTTTTCACTTGACCTCGACCTCATTTCATGGATCAGCGAACAAGGTTAAGTTTTGGTGGTCAAGTCCATATCTGAGATACTATAAGCAATAGGTCTAGTATATTCGGTGTATGGAAGCACTGTAAGGTGTACATGTCCAACTGGCAGGTGTCATCTGACCTTGACCTCATTTTCATGGTTTAGTGGTTATAGTTAAGTTTTGTGTTTTGGTCTGTTTTACTTATACTGTTTGCAATAGGTCTCCTATATTTTGTGTATGGCATGGTTGTAAGGTGTACAGGTCTACCTGGTAGGTGTCATATGACCTTGACTTCATTTTCATGGTTCAGTGGTTTAAGTTAAGTTCTTAAGTTTTGGCCTTTTTTTCTAATACTTTATGCAATAGGTCAACTATATTTGGTGTATGGAAATATTTCATGATTTACATGTCAGTCGCACAGGTTTTATTTGACCTTGATCTCATTTTTTACGGTTCATTGCTCAGTGTTAAGCTTTTGTGTTTTGGTCTGTTTTTCTTAAACTATAAGCAATTAGTCAATATTATTTGTTGTATGGAAGAATTGTAAGCTGCACATGCCTACCTGGCATGGTTTATCTGACCTTGACCTCATTTTCATGGTTCAAAGGTCAATGTTTAGTTTTCTTGGTTTATGTTGAGATTATGTGACAGTTGTAATAACGCTTTTTTATTAGGACTATCAACAGAATATCAATGATTAGTAAAGAAGGCGAGACATTTCAGTGTGTGCACTCTTGTTTTTAAAGTGAGGCGAGTTAGTGAAAAAGTGGGGCGATTTGTCATGGATTCCCTTCAAATATATTCCAATGTGGTTTTTGGCTTCTTCGTGCATTAACAAGCTCATAGCCATTGTTGAATTAATTGTTTTCCTTAAAATAGTCGACAAAATTGCTCTCACAAAATTTCCATTTGGGAGCCTTGAGCTCGATGGGGGAAATACTCTGCAAATACTGACAGTTGACAGGTATGGTCATAAAAAAAGTTGACATATTACTATGTACATTTACCATTATGTTACTTGATGTCCTTGCTATACACACAGTACAGAGACTAGTCAATCTTTGTGAACTATTTTTTATGGGAGTCATAAAATATGTGTATACAATCAATAATTAAAAATAGTCTATTTATATTGAAAAGGAAAAGTTCTTATATGTCTAAAGAAGAGGGACGAAAGACACCAAAGGGACAGTCAAACTCATAAATTTAAAGCAAACTGACAAGGCCATGACTAAAAATGCATTTCATGGGAGGCACAGAAAATATACTGTAAATAGTAGACTAGATATAGGTGAACTAGGTACAAAAGAACTCTAAATCTTAAATTCTACAAACCACCTCTGTTCTATGGAAGATAATGATATAACTGGACTAGAAATACACACAACCTGTAATTAACTGCCTTTACAGCGCTTTCGCGCTTTGATTTATTTTATTTCTGATGTAACTATGATAGTAAGACATATGTTTGATTACTACTTTACTAATGTTTGACAGATAGAAGTGTTGAACCTCTATTAATTCTCTGTCTGGTTTCCTGTTTTACTGTGTTTGATCTGGTATCCTTGTATAAAACACATTGAATGGTGTCTGATATCACTATAAAACCTTGGATGTTTAGGTACTGTGGGAAGTAGATACTTTAATAAGCCTTCAAACATCAATGTAACTGCATATAGGATTTATTGTTTTCATTTACCAAATTATATCATGCTACTGATATTTTTTTCACAAAACAAGAGAAAGGTTTTACAACAAAAGTAATGAAAACTAGGTCACTGTAAAATTGTGAATGAAAATGGGGAATCCAAAGAGCAGGAAACCAAAAGTCAGAAAAGTCCTTACGCCATATCCAACACTTGATTCATTTTTCAATTTCAGTTAAACAGAATCACCACTGAATTATTGCTGGACTTCTTCAAATTATAAGTGATAACACATATGTATATATTGCTGTTGCATTACTTATGAAATAAGAAATAATCTTGAGGATGAAAGTAAGTTTCTCAAATTGTTATGGACTCTTTATATCCTATATTGAATCGTAAAGCTAATACAACAGCTGATAAACTTTCAATGTTAAATAATAATACAAAATCCAGACTGTTTCCATAAAAATCTAAATGTTCAATTTCTTCACTCTTTGATGAAGTAATTAGATTTTGCAGGATTCTTTTGAATAAATTTGTCTATTGCTTCCATGTTGTGTTGTTGTTGAGATGTCAGTTTCTCTCATTATATTTACATCACTGTGTGTATCTGATGGTCCATTTCATGTGCAATTGATCTATCTCCTAACAACCTGCTCACTTACCCCCCTTTGGTAATTAGACAGAACTGGTTTTGTCTTTGACTAGGTTTTAACACTTCCTTTGACTAACACCCACTTGTCTTTGAAATGAACATGTTTTATGAGCTTGACCAGTCATAAGCATATGTTGTCAATGAGTTAGCCATTGCCATTGTTGTAAACATTCTAGATCTGATCCTATTGAAGATACTGCCTAGAGAGATTATGATCAATTTATGTTTATTTATTGTAATGGGCCATATCTAAATCATTCATTTTTATGTCATTTTCATCTGCCATTCATTTCAGCTCATTAGATGGAAATTATTAAAATGTTAAATTATAAAGCTTTTTCTGTCAAATTCATCTGGAAAATTTTGATTGCTGTAGTTTGAATATTGTCAGAACTAATGTAATGTCCACACTAGCCATTAAATAAGCAAGCATCAATCATTCTATCAATGTTAAATATCCATGATTTTAATTAAGGATTTTATTATACATTTCATTACACAGAAATGATATTAACTTTTGTACAGTAAGGGGTTTAGCATCTGACTTTGTTATTTGTTCAATGTAATACCTGTATAAGCCTTGAACAGTGAGATAAAAACAAGTTAGCCATGACATCTTCTTCTCTAATATATTTAAAATTATAGTTATGTAAATGACAACCTCATTCATTTCTCTTTCACATTCTCTTTTATGCCATATATTTTATAGATAGAACACCTTAATTGTTTACAGAACTCAGCTACTTCTGTTTGAAATTATATTGTATATTCATTAGTCTTGTAAAATTAACTTAAAATGAGTTTGTGCAATTTGTTGCACATGTCAAACATTTCATAGCTGCTGTTTCAACATTTCGATTATTGTTAATTATTATCTTAAAAGAGTTGTGTCCTCTGGTATAAGGAAAGGTTATATTTGTGGGATGGCTTTAATGGAATTGTAATAGATTAAACATTTCACATCATAAATTCCTTTTTACAAATTAGAAGTGAAATAAACCCTTTTGATGTTGGTTTCATGTGTTACAACTGTATTATTATGCCCCACCTATGATAGAAGGGTAATGTGTTTTCTGGTCTGTCTGTCCATCTGTCTGTCCATCTGTCCTGCTTCAGGTTAAAGTTTTTGGTAGAGGTAGTTTTTGATGAAGTTGAAGTCCAATCAACTTGAAACTCAGTACACATGTTCCCTATGATATGATCTTTCTAATATTAATGCCAAATTAGAGTTTTGACCCAAAATGCACAGTCCACTGTACATAGAAAATGATAGTGCGAATGTGACATCTGTGTACTGGGGACTCTTTTTTTTTCATAATTTTCAATGAAATTCTGTGTTGCTAGTCTGGTATAAGAATCTGTCTAATTAAACTTGATGTCTGAAGCAGATGACTATTTTAGACAGTAAAATCCACTACAACAGGCAAATATATGTGCCATATTCATCTTTTAAAAGTACATACTACCTGACTTTACTTAAAAATCGGTTTTGGCAATAATGAGGGACATAAAAGGATAGAATGTTGTACTATTGTTAATTATCTATCTGAAGAATGAGATGAGCTTGGAAGTCTATAATAGTCTTATTACATGTTAAAAGTCAAACGAATGTGCAGCAAGCCTTTCTGCAGAACATATGTTTGTGCCATTTCTCTAATGAGATTGATTTCATAATAACATAGCTAAATTTCATACAATTCTGATCATTATTTATATGAAACTAATTAATTAAAGCTGGTGCCGTGAGCTGACTTGATTCATGTTTTGGCTATTAAAAATCTATAGAATATAGTGATTGACAGGTTAGATTTCCAGTATAGCATGTGTTTTGTACTGTAAATGGGGTTTGGATGAAGGAAATAAACAGATTGGATTTCTATTTTAGCTGTTATAATTCTAGCAGGTCTGGTTGACAGGTTGAATTGCTGTACAGCATATATGTGGGTTGTATTTATTTGGTTATAAGCATAACTTAGTTTTTTAGTGTGCTTAAACTTTGTGTGCATCCAAAATCCTGGTGAAAGATTGCAGCACATAATAGAAGTTAATAAAAGACTGTATGTTAAGTTCATTTTGACTTCCTGATAGAAAGAAAAAATAGATTTCTGTTGAATAAATGTGCATTTCATTTCATTAATAAATTAAAGTACATCTTATTCTGTAGTGGATGTATGATATGCACATTTATAATTTGAACATTGATGTGCATAACTTAAACAGAGGTTTTTTGTTGCATTCTTTATTGTCAAATATATATATAAGTTATGCATATCCTTTTACTTGTTGAAAACAGTTACAATATTTTTAAAAAGTCAATCTTTCCTAATAGAAATGCTTTCGATTTTCGATTGATCAGAATTTTTCTTTTCTTCTTTTAAAAAAGTAAATCTTGTGGATAAAACTGCTCAACCTGTGAGACGGTAATTGAGGTTGATAGAAACTATTTTGTAAGACTTTTATTCAAAGGCTACACAAACCAAGAAAACAAAACAAGTGATTTTTGTGATCTGTTATTTCATCCATATGTTTTAAATGTAATGTAAATCAAGGGTTTCAAGTTTTTATTCTAGGATAGGTTTTCAGAACAGATGACCAAAGATATAAAAAGGCAATAAATAAAATATAAATATTGTTCTTTGATTTCAATGCATCTGGTTAACATTTGTAACTCTGCTGTTTTTACCATCATTCAAGTTGACTCTTTTTACCAGTTCCTGTTTGATATTCACTTTTGATCTGTCTTGTAGGATCTCTGACCCTTTACAGGTTTCTTCCTTACTTAAAACATTTAGATGAACATTATTTGCCATACAGCTGTTTGAAGCTTTAATCAGTATATGTCAAACATGGCTTCTGAGGTTTTCTTTATTTTCAATGAAAACAGAGTACAGATGATTATAAGGATTACAAATGTCAAGACTTCTAGACAGATTAGATGTCAGTAGAATAGAGAAGATATTTACTTCAAAAGTCTTCAAAATAATCTTTGAAAATACAAATCTCTGCTATAGAATATATGATGTCATCTTTGTACTTCTAAAAGCCGCATATGTAACTTTTGAGTATAAGAAGGATTGTTGAAGAGTATCTCTTATTTTGCTAATCTACCTGCTAAAATGATGTCAAATGTGGGGATCAATTTTCATGGATTGAGGAAAAGTTAGATTTTTCGTGGATATTTGAATTCGTGGTTTGCCGATTTCTGTGTACAAAGCGTATAGAAAATTTGTAATTTGTTAAACATATAAATTTGTGGTTCACCTGTACCCATGAAAGCCACGAAAATTGGTATCCAACGAATATTAATGAATCCACAGTATATTTGACCATTTGCTCATTGACACAAGCTTCTCTTTACATCTAGATAAATAACAGCAATACATGCATTCTTGGAGGCACTGCTTTGTAACATGTTTGATTGTTACCAGTTTTAACACAGACGTTGTAATATCACTAAGTATCTGTTATCTACTTGACACAATGAAGTGATGTATTGGTCTGAATTTCATTAAGATCAAGTCTGTTGGAACCTTGGTATTATTTTTATGGCAGAGAAGTGTGCTTTGGGGAAGATTTGATTATAAAACATCAAAGTTTTCTAATTAATGATGATAAAAAACTCTGATGAATAAATATCTGCTTTCTCTGGTTATTCTTGCAGCAATAAATCTGTATCTACAAGTTTAAGCAAACTAAAATTTATAATACCTCATAAAATATGCTACCACACACATGTATGTGCATTCAATATAAACAAAAGCTAGAATATGATAGAATTATAAATAATACTAAGGAATTATAAACAAAATGTTTTATTGACATAACTGTTTGATGTATCAATGATATATTACATCTAGAGAATGTTAGAATTCTATAACAATTATTACACAAACGGTCAACTGACAGCTTCAACAATTTTAGATATTTACTTGATGATTATGAAATGTTATGGTGTGCTTGACTTCATCTTTTTCCTGAAAACTTCACATGTATGGGTGAAAACATTTATCTTGTCATTGTGTCTATGATTATGGGATTTTATTTTACAACTTTAAAGAACATAAAGAGTAAAAAGATGTTGTTGATCTGATCCTAAAGTTTTCTGTACAGTTCATTGTCTGGTCAGAGTATTAACACCTGTTTAAGAAGATTACAATGATAAAATAGATTTGATGGACAGGTCAAAAGAACTTCACATTATGTTGAGGGTGTAGTGTTCTCCATTCTGTATGACATGGGACACCAGTAGTGTTCATTTTTTATGACAGGGGTATATCTTTTTACAATAAAAACATGTAAATCAATTTAATATTGATAAAAACCTGAATAAAAATAGAATGAGGTGAATAAATTGGTTGATAAATTGGTATTTATTGTGATTAAAGAGATAACATTTTAAGAAAACTTGGTTCATCATGTAACTCCAGTAATATTGGAGGGAGGCCAAACAACTTACAAAGTATACTATCTCTAGTAGTTGAGATTTCTATGAATGAATTTTCATTTAATCACTGGTCACTAGTACAATTCTATTTTTTATTGAAATAATTAAATCGAGAATAGACAAATGCAATCAATTGTTCATAGTAAAGTTTTCTTCGTGTTCCTAGTGAAATGTTACTAATGTTTTTGTTTAATTTTAATTGGTTAATCATAGTACATTGTCTTTAGTGTTTTGGTGTTGTTCCTTTGTCAAATGTTCTTGCTGTGATCAGTTGGTGTTGTTAGAGTTCCTTTGTCAAATGTTCTTGGTGTTATCAGTTGGTGTTGTTAGTTTTTGCTGTTATCAGTTGGTGTTGTTAGTTATTGCTGTTATCAGTTGATGCTGTTAGTTCTTTCTGTTATCAGTTGGTGTTGTTAATATTCCTTTCTCAAATGTTGTTGCTGTTATCAATTGGGGTTGTTAGTGTTCCTTTGTCAAATGTTCTTGCTGTTATCAGTTGGTGTTGTTAGAGTTCCTTTGTCAAATGTTCTTGCTGTGATCAGTTGGTGTTGTTAGAGTTTTAGTCAAATGTTCTTGGTGTTATCAATTGGTGTTGTTAGTGTTCCTGTGTCAAATGTTCTTGCTGTTATCAGTTGGTGTTGTAAGTTATTGCTGTTATCAGTTGGTGTTGTTAGTTATTGCTGTTATCAGTTGATGTTGTTAGTTTTTGCTGTTATCAGTTGGTGTTGTTATAGTTCCTTTGTCAAATGTTCTTTCTGTTATCAGTTGGCGTTGTTAGTGTTCCTTTGTCAAATGTTCTTTCTGTTATCAGTTGGTGTTGTTAGTGTTCCTTTGTCAAATGTTCTTGCTGTTATCAGTTGGTGTTGTTAGTGTTCCTTTGTCAAATGTTCTTGCTGTTATCAGTTGGTGTTGTTAGTGTTCCTTTGTCAAATGTTCTTGCTGTTATCAGTTGGTGTTGTTAGTGTTCCTTTGTCAAATGTTCTTGCTGTTATCAGTTGGTGTTGTTAGTGTTCCTTTGTCAAATGTTCTTGCTGTTATCAGTTGGTGTTGTTAGAGTTCCTTTGTCAAATGTTCTTGCTGTTATCAGTTGGTGTTGTTAGAGTTCCTTTGTCAAATGTTCTTGCTGTTATCAGTTGGTGTTGTTTGTGATCCTTTGTCAAATGTTCTTGCTGTTATCAGTTGGTGTTGTTAGTGTTCCTTTGTCAAATGTTCTTTCTGTTATCAGTTGGTGTTGTTAGTGATCCTTTGTCAAATGTTCTTGCTGTTATCAGTTGGTGTTGTTAGAGTTCCTTTGTCAAATGTTCTTGCTGTTATCAGTTGGTGTTGTTTGTGATCATTTGTCAAATGTTCTTGCTGTTATCAGTTGGTGTTGTTAGTGTTCCTCTGTCAAATGTTCTTGCTGTTATCAGTTGGTGTTGTTAGTGTTCCTTTGTCAAATGTTCTTGCTGTTATCAGTTGGTGTTGTTAGAGTTTCTTTGTAAAATGTTCTTGCTGTTATCAGTTGGTGTTGTTTGTGATCCTTTGTCAAATGTTCTTTCTGTTATCAGTTGGTGTTGTTAGTGTTCCTCTGTCAAATGTTCTTGCTGTTATCAGTTGGTGTTGTTAGTGTTCCTTTGTCAAATGTTCTTTCTGTTATCAGTTGGTGTTGTTTGTGATCCTTTGTCAAATGTTCTTGCTGTTATCAGTTGGTGTTGTTAGTGTTCCTTTTTCAAATGTTCTTGCTGTTATCAGTTGGTGTTGTTAGTATTCCTTTGTCAAATGTTGTTCAAATACATATTGTAATCATTACAATTTTAGCTAAAAAGTTCACCAGCTGTTACTTTTTCTTGTTTAAATTGAAGGAAATCAGTTGCTTAATTTGTCTGGACTACGGTGAGCATAGTCATTCAGATATAATACAATGATTATGATTTAAATGTATGTGATTTAGTACTTGACTTTAGTGGTAGAATAAACAAATTGTGTTTTATAATGGGCTATTTCCTGCTACTGACATATTGATGGCCAGAATCATTCATATAAACATGTTAGGCTAACCTTTTATACAACTCTATGTTAATATTTTATTGTATACAATTGAAAAGTACAAAGAAATCTGTTTACTGAACGATTTCTATTCCTGGACATTGATGCAGAGATCATTAGTTTAATTCAATGGAGACCTTCCTCTATACTAGATTATTATCAACTATCTTTGACTCAGAAATAGGTTTACCTTCTTGTGTAAGGACATCGAATGTAAATCACGTTTTTTCCAGTCCTCCAAGCCAACTTTTCCTGATTAATAATTTAATATACTATGTAACTAGCATGTATGGTTAATTAACTATTAGAGTGTGCTTAAAACAAATGTTTATTACATTCAAAAATTTGATACAAAAGAAAATATTCTGTCATTATGTGAAAAAAACAGATTACCCTTAGTTTTCAGTCATAATTGATGTCACAAATTCCTCTGTTTGAATATGTGGGTAAATAGAGCTGCCAGTATAATTAAAGGAGATTTATTATTTTGCTTTGGTACAGTTCTGATATCCTTGTATTCAGTATTTTTGTGACTGATTGAAAAGAAAGGGTTGAGATGTGTTTGAAGACATGCTGGTATAAATAATAGTTTGTTTTCTGCCTTTTTCATTTTTGTACAAACTTATAAATTAAATTTATCTTTCAACCTTGTTTTCTAATTTATTATGTAAACATGTTTTGAAATTTGAGAATGTAGAACAGGACCTGAATTAACGTATTAAATGGTATGACACTGGCACCAGTTTGTGGTTTACTAAGAACAAAACAGTACAACTTAGGCTAAATATATGTCTCCACCTTACCTATATAGTCCAGTGAATGAGTGTGTCAGATTTGCCTCATTTAACTTTGTCTGTATAAATATATTGTATGTAGACAAACAAACGTATTCTTTGTTGAAAGATACTTTACATTGAAATAGTGTTAGCACACAATATATTACAAATGATAATTTTGGATATAAAGCTATAAAAGGCAGATCAATTTTTATCATAATTTCACTCCTAAGGATTAAAAAAAGTATAACAGACTAACAAAAGTGCATAAAACTGACAAAATTAAATGTTACAGACCAATGGAACAAGTGAAAGAAAAAAAATGTTGTATACTCGCTTGGTATAGGCATTTTCTGATGCAAATGGTGGGTTAAACCTGGTTTTATAGCTAGCCAAATATCACAATTGTTTTAGTTCTGCTATATTGACAACATTGGACGAGCAACCTAAACAGACATTATATGTTAATATGACAATAGATAAATTAATTATATTCTCTATGCCTTTTGTTTCCTTCAGAGTTAAAAACAAACAATTTTAGGACTTATAGATGGTTTTTACTAGGTTTCATTGTCTGTTAGAATTGAATCTCTGTCTGTTATGATATGTTCTAATTGAATTGTCATGAAAGGTTGTGCTGTAGTAGGTTTAATTTTGCATTGTGTAATAATCAACTGTGGAAGAAAGAAACACATACCCCTTTTGATTCATATTTTGATGGTTTGTAGTGGTTTTTCTTGGATAATAATACTATGTTAGTAAAAAAATCAGTGTTTTTGATATTGTATTTCTTCATAATTTGTTTTTTCATTTTCTTCAACTTCAGATAGCAGTGGAAACTAATAAATATTGATTATCTATAAACATTGGGATTTTAAAATATTCAGTTTCTTTA
The DNA here is from genome assembly GCF_036588685.1 of Mytilus trossulus. Taxonomy (NCBI): domain Eukaryota; kingdom Metazoa; phylum Mollusca; class Bivalvia; order Mytilida; family Mytilidae; genus Mytilus; species Mytilus trossulus. Next base: position 89,391,710 of record NC_086375.1, on the reverse strand, counting down.
CTTTTCCAAATAAAACACCAATAAAGACTAAAACAGATGTCCAATGGTATAAATCCTCACACGCTACATGTGAACAGTTATCAAGTTTGGTTATTTGGCAAACAATAGAACTGAAACATGAAGCTTTTCATTTTATATTTTATGGTAAGGGTTTTCTTTTGATTCTGTTTCACAAGGTGACAAACCACATGAGCAAAAATTAAAGGTTTTACAGAAAAGACGTATCTGTTTAACTGGTCAAATATACCGATGATGAATTATAGTTTGATCAAACAGTGATATTTTCATTCATCAGAAATGTCTCCATTATGACAGATAATGGTCAATGAATTTCTGTCTCCCTACGCTCTAGGGGTAACATAGTAACCAGTTTGGAATGGTGACAACTAGATTATCTCCCCTGTTGATACTTAAAGACATTTGTTACCTGTTTGTGTTTACACACCTGTCAAAGGGGCATCTGTTGGTCTGTGTACACTGGGATTATCCGTGGTGAACTTTACAGGAACGACCCACCATTATATCAAATTAAGTATAAGAAGAAAGACAGTACCATTTACACTAACAATGATTTGCAAGATTTTAATGTCTGTCATTTAGTTAATATTACAAGTTATAGTTCACTTTGCATAAAGTCAACAAAATTACTAAAAAACAAAAAAAAATAAGGTAAATTATTGTTAATCATTATTATTATTCTGTTAAAACTTTGGGTTGTTCTTTTTTTTTTTTTTTAGTAGTTCAGCTTTTTTTTAATTTTTTTACTTTGAATTAACTTCTGTATCCCCCTATGACAGTTGTGTAAAAACCAACGGATAACAAACATATTGGTGATAATTTAGATGTCACAATTTGGTAAGGGTTATTATAGTCATGACCATTTGTAGATTTGAAGTCTGGATTCAATCTTGTTAAAGTTTATATGTCAAACATCAAGCCAATCTCAGTTATTGGTGGTTAAACTTGTCTGATAGATATCTATGATACCTAAGGCTATACTTTTAAGTCAATGTCTAAATATTTATAGAATATGTGAGGCAGGTAATATCAGCTCCATCTTTATATTGTGTAATGTAATAGATGAAATGTTTGGAAATGTAAAATCATTTATCAAATAGTTGTCTAATTGGCAATCATACCACATCTCCTTTTTGTATAAACATGGGAACATTATAAATATCATTATTTAATTGCCAAGAAGTGGGGAGGTATATAGACAGGGTTTTCTCAGGAACTTATGCACCACCAAAGGTTAAAGGAATAGAGGTTTTTGGTTTAGCTCAAAAAATTCAACATGTTAGGAAGTGCTTGCTAGACAGAACCCAATACCAGTAAATAACTTGCCTTGGGCTGCAGGTGGTCATAAGTTTTACCATACTCTTCCCATTTTAGCATAATAATTTTGACCTGAAGAGTAAAGGCTGATCGGTTCTGATTCAGAACAGTGGTAACATGTCAAAGTTGGTCACAGGTAGGGTGACATTTCTCATCTATTGGTCCCAGGGTAGGGTGACAATTTATTTTCTTCCATTACTAGTATGAACCATAGGAGTCCTTGAAATCCTTGTCAATGAATTTATGACACTTTCCTTCAACAAGAGATGTAATCATTTATTTGATTAGTAGAATTAGAATGGCCACTTGTTTATTGTCCATCTGTTGTTCTCACCTGGTCCCACAATATATATGTCATACCTTAATATATCACAGTTAGCCAAGATTATTTTAATTATAAATTAGTTTTTGTACAGGGGTAGTCAGCCGGTAGTTTACAGTGACATTTCACTTTGATTTTGGTCATTTGTTGATAAAATATCAGCATTAATCCTGTTGTGGTGCAGAATTTTAAAATATGTGAACATTTTGGCTCTGTAGAAAAAGACTCAGACCCTAATTCTGTGTTATAATCATGTCAAATCTTATAGTCTAAAATTTCTTCATCTGTTTTCCTTATACAAGGCTCAAGGTGACTTGTAGATTCCGCTGGCAAATTCATAATTGTAGCTTTGAGTTCCTTAATTATATGTTTGTAGCTGAAAGAATACACCATCTGCTCTTCTCCAATTTCATGTCAGGTTGAGAAAAAAAACACTTCAATTCTTATTCTTTTTCTTTATTAATAGGTATGATTAAGTTAAAGATTAATTATACACATTGTTAATTATCCCAGAACTAACTGTGTGATTGTAAAAGAGAATTGTTCTATTGGTCAGTACTAGGTGATCCCCTGAACAGATGATCTATTTTAGTGTTCCATGTGGCTGTATTTATAACTTAACAGGTAGATTTCAACCCACAGGTAAATCTACTGATGTAAACACAGGCACATGTCAGTGGTAGCTGGTGTATGCTTTTTAACTCATAAACCATATTTCATTTTATTTCATTTAACATTGCTGAACATTGATTAGTAAGTTGGTGTAATTATTGGAAAGAAAGGAAGCTGTCTTCAAGTGGACTTTTAAGTTGACCCGTTTATAGTGACTCATTATTGTGAAAATGTGTGTCCGTTTCTTTGATATCCAAGCTCTTGCAATAAAAAATCTTTAACAAAATATCAAGAAAATACATTGTATCCTGCTTTGGGAGTCATAGTGTCAAAAGTCCTTATAGAAATAAAAATATCCAAGGGAGTGTATCAAGTGTGTCCTTTCTTTGAAGTCGCAGGGTCAATAGTCTGATTATACAGATAAAATCAAGGAATTATAAATACTTCATTAACATTTATCATAAATACCATACTGAAGACTAGTGGACATTGACAGTTCTGATTGGTCAGTGGCCAGTGGGACCAATGGACAATTTATTCCAGAACATGGTGTTGATTTTGTGTTAATTATACCCTTTGTCCAGTTAATAGCCTACCAGATGCCAGTGAGAAACTGACCATCTTCAGGTGTCCAGTGTTAAATATTGCTTATGAATATTTAAATAGATAACAGAGACATTAATGTGACCGATTTAGGTAGAAAAGATGAAGTTTTTCCCAAAAGGAGAATTAAAAGATTAACCTTCATTTAGTCTGGGATTTTTTTGTGCAATTGGTGCAGATGTGCAGTACATATGTAATTTGTCACAGCAGTTTAGATGAATCAGCCTTTAAAAAATTATGTCAACTAAATAAAGGATTGTTTTGCATTATTTTAAAAACAAAAATTTTCAGAATAAATAATTGATAAATATAGAGGATTGTATACATGACTATAATCGAATAAGTGTTGTGTTACAGTTGATTAGTTTAATAATTAACATGGTTAGCCTTCAGAAACATCAATACCTAGAACCTGATTGGAAGGTTTAGTTATTTAAACTCTTCAAACAAGTGATACAGAGAGTAGGGTATTGGTTATACAGTGATAACATTACAGTATTGATCCAGGAGCATTGGATTATACACAGAAAAACATCTCTCATTAGAGTTAGGGTATAACTATCACCAGTATTTTAGGAACTTTGTTGTCATCCAATAGAACTTTAGTTTGTGGTAATAAGACAGATTATAACCTGCTGCCTAAGGTGGCTGTTTTAGTGTTAAATCTAGATTACTGATATTTTATCAACTTGTTCCATCAGTAGAATTTTTTTATTATCGTGAATTATTGACATATGATATATCCTCTCTGATGAAAAAAATATGTAAAAGTGTTTTATTTATTAGTAAAGAATTATTTTATTAAAGAAGGAAAAAGTGATTTCTGAAAAATTATAAAGTTGTCTGATTGCAAGGAAGTGAAGATTTATTTGTGTCACAAACGGAAGAATGTGTTAAGTTTAAAAAGCAACAACCAATTAGAAGAAAAAAAGAAGAAGAATAATATTGACAGGAAAAGAACACTGAGGATGTGAATTTGTTTGATTTCTCCGTAATTTAGTAGTGTAATCAATCAAAATGGTACTAGAGGAAGGAATTATAGATGATTCTTTTAAATTCTATAAAATAGTGGACAATTATTACTATATTCTTGTAGAGGTACGTACTAATAATTCACAATTAACCACCCGTGTAATTTAGTACATTTTGATTTTGTAGAGGATTCACTGAAACTCAAGGCTAGGAATAAATAGGAACTTGTATATTTACCTATTTCAACACAGTAATTGTAGCTATACTTATTTTAACACTATTTTTGGTACCTATACCAATTTTTAGGCTATTTATAGAACCCAGCATCTTTTTTATTCAACATGTTCAAAGTTCCTATGTGTTTTGATATAGGTTTAAAAATACTTTAGAACTGAATGCTTTTAAAATACTAGCAAATCAGTTCTGAACACTTATTGAAAGTTTTTTTCATGTAGCATATTCTTTTACCCACTAGTGGTCCATTCATTTCTAAGTTTTAAAAGCAAAATTAATTTATTTTGTCAGAAATTTAATATGTTACTAACATGGTAATTAAGTGGCACAATTCAGATGCTGTTTTCTTCATGCTCCTTCAGAATTTAATTAAGTAGAAGCAAAAAGTGTTTACCTTTATCTATGATATATATTTAATTTTACCAGCATGTGTGTGAGATGCATGGTATAAAATAAATGTTAAGTTATGTAAAATATCTGGTGAATTTATAAACATTGGCATGTTCAGCATACATAAAATAAATTGTATAACTTAGAGTGTGGTTGGACAAAGTGGAATTATGTGTTGTGGTTTGGGGTCTCCCTTTCTTAAAGTTCTTTTTAAAGATAACTGTACATCAAGTCTTTTGAAAACTTTTTGGACAGTTCTGTTCACGTTCTTCTATTCATTTGTTCTTTTGTCTTAATTTCGTGTTTGTAATTGGAAAAGGGGAGAGGTGGGGGTGTCTGAACATTGGAAAGAATTATGATGAGGGTCTTCATAAAGTCATTAGACTATTGTACTTTCTGTATGTTAGAAAAATTAGACTTCTGACTTCAGGTTTACTTTTATACTAGTAAGTCTCTGAATGATAGAAGTCTGTTATCTATAGATGGTCCTTTAATTCTTCAATATCAAATTTGAAGTAAATCTTCTGTACATATTATTGAGATATTTAGATAAAGGATTTAAAGAGGACATTGCATTGTTAATACAACCATATTTCTAGTATTGATATTTAAATTTTGTTTATATCTTTGAGCATATGGCATATGATTTCAACATTTGTAAATATCAACACAGTTCTGATAACAAATCTCACAAGGCTACTCATTTCACCGAAAGTAAACAAAACTGACCAGCTTCAGTATCAATGGACATTGATTAAATAAACAAAATTTGTACAGATCAAAAACCACTAATAAGAACCAATTTGTCCACAGTGGTCAACTTTATTGACCAGTGTCCAGGCATTATTGATTAAGTTATGGCTCTTTGAAGTCCAATATTTAATGGTCACATGAGACAAGTTGTAATTAATTCAGTTAGTCAGGTGGTTAGATATAATTAGGTATCTAATGATTGCACAGTCAGGGAAGGAATGTAAGAAAGCCAAAGCACCTTGAAGACAGGGAATTTAACAGATAATTGAGATTTTTGTCAAATGATTCTATTGAAGGAATTTAAACTTTGATCAATATAACAAATGGAATGACTTTCTTATTATGTGTTCTTTCTGGTGTCTTATTGTAGGGCAAAAGTATTATTTAATTGTGAAAATTAAAATTTCTCTTTTGTCCAAGTTTGTTCCCTCCCTCCATCTTAATTGTCATCTTGTCACAGGGGGTCAACACAGGTATCAGTTTCAACAGGTGGTCACTGCCTAGGTCTTCCCTGCATCTTAATTGTCATCTCCTCACAGTTGACCAACAAAGGTATCAGTTTTAACAGGTGGTCACTGCAGAGGGTATAAAATACAATTCAAGCCATTGTCGAAGTACCAAGACAGGGAGATTATATTAGAATGTTAACTTGTTAAGATTAGCTTTGTCAAATAGAGTTTTAATTTGTTTTTTGAATTTCAACACATTGATCATAATGTTCAGAGTTACAGGACTTTAATATATTGATTGTTGTATGAATTGTTACTTTTGAGTTATGGAACTTATAAGTTCATGATTTTAATATGGCATTTAAGTTTTATGCTTTTCAATCGTATGTATTTCCCGAAAGGAATTATGATTTATACCCAATGCTTATTATTAAAAAACTCTGATTAAGTTTGATTTTAGGTGGAGTCACTTTTATAATTCTATAGTTATGTCCCTTTATAACATTATATGCAAGTAAGGGCATCACCTGTGTCCCATGGACACATTCTCCATTCATTTAAAAGTTTTCTTTTCTTATTACTCAATCGCTTATGTCAGTTTAAAATAACTGACAGTTGAATAGTTTCTGTAATATCGTCTCATGAACTCAGGACAGAAAGTTCAAATAAAAACACAGTATTATATAAGATCACCAGAATTTGACATTTGATTTTGTGGGTGGCTTTTTGAAAATTATACTATTTTATTTGTAGGAGTGCATAAAATGCATTCATTAACATTTTAATGCAAATTATTTTCTATTGATAACCTGAGATGAAAGAATATTTTTTTTATTGTTAATTACTTGTAATAAAACGGTAATTACATGTCAAAATCATGGGCTCTCTCCCCCACATTTACGGGATTGTAAAGTTTAGTTAATTGAGGAGGAGAATTTGATACTTCATTGTATGTTGACACTTAATGGAAGTTTTGTGAGGTTGAGGAAGTAAAAATAAGGGTACATTGTTTGGGTCAGAATAATTAGAATATGTTACTTGTAGAAATTAGTTTCTTGTAATGTTGGAACACTCAAATATAAATACTGGTACCAGTTTTGAGATCGTCAATTTCTGTATTGTCCTTGTAATATCTAGCCATCCATTTCTAATTATGGTTTTGTCTGTCAGTTTCTATGCTGTTTCTTGTAAAAGTTATTGGTCAAAAGATAAAAAAGTAATTTATTTTAAAAATAAATTTGACATTTTTTTCAATGAATGATGCATTGAAAGATTGATGTCATTATTTGATTGGGTTGTGAAATAGGAAATGAACCAATCACAAAGTTCTATAACCCAATCAGACGGAAGTCATTTCTCAAAAAAACATAGAATTGATGAAGATTAAGATAACCGTAATGTTTATTTGGTTTAGGGAATGAATCTGTCAGTCTGCCGAGATTTTCATATAATTACTTTTAGGGAAATTTAATGGATGATTCTTTTACAACAGCAATTAAGTATAAAATATTTGAAGCTAGCAATCATAAAACCTGGTACGGTAGTATGGTATTGGTAGCAATACTTTTGTACATGTAATACCATCAGATTATTCAGTGTATTCAGCCTTAAATTGTACTTAAACCATTGGCTGATTTGGAATCTTATTTGTTCATATTAGAATAATACAATACAATACTTCCTAAATGGATACAGTTCTATGGTGTAAAATGTTATGATTCTCATTGTCCCTGAAATGATTAGATTGTAATCTAATGTCATTGTGACCAGATTATACAGAAATTATGGTCATCATCAGACCTGGAATTGTATAATTTTCTCATTATTTCTACTAAAAGTTCTAGTGTAGAAATTTGGATAAAGGTTACAAATATTAAAAATGACCAGTTTGCTGTAAAGTTTTATTTCCTTGTATAACTGTAATGATTTCTTCTTTTAGAATCCTATAGATTGTTTTCCTCCCAAAGAGAGGTTAATATTGACATAGTCATTGCCATTAATTGTGTACATATTAGATATAGATCAGGTAGGGGTTTCTCTGGACATTGAAGCTTTATAAATCAATGTCTGAGATTTCAGATGGAAAAACAAATGGTTCCTGAAGTAGACTATGATTTCTTGATCTTGTTAAGGCTAAGTTAACTTAAACCCTTGTTTCTCTGGTAAATAAAGAATTGTAATTGTAATGCCATTTTCAACAATTGACCATTATTTGGACTTTTGACCATTATTTGGACTTTACACATAGTGTAAATTGGATGTTCTGATTTTTCTTTCAATTTGACAGAACCACATATTCTGTTATTTGGCCTTATTTTGCTGTAATCAATTTTTTATTACCTAGTGAAAAAGTAATTTAACAGTAAGATTAATAAGAGATTTTATGATATTCCAAGTCTGTCGACCATATGCTACATATATTTACATGATCATTTATTGTATCTATGAACCCATTGCTGAGTGTGACATGGTTTTTATGAGATTAACTTTGTATTCATCAGGTTAGTCTGATCATGGTAGTATTATATTGTCAATCTAAAGCTTCCATGGTCTGAACGAGACAAACTTGTCCTGTGTTAATGTCATTGACAAGTATAATCCTAAATACTTTTGTGTCTGTATGGCTGTGATCCTTCTACTTATTGTTGATGTCTTTGTACTGTAATAAAATGAATGGATAGTTTCTTTCATTCACCGTTTAGATACAATTTGAACAGTTATAAAATAGTTTGAGATGTTTATAGTAGATAACCTATAGACTTGTATACTTTTACATGGCTGTATTGACGGTCGTATCGTAACATCTACATGTAGAATTTGTATTGTTGTATAACGTATAATTCTTGATAGATCATATCTCATCAGACAATTTTCTTTTCTTTCTAGTTTTAGTATCGAAATCTTTTTAATTGAATTTCACTTGATATGTAGCACAAGGATATTTGTTTACATTAAGTTTACTAAATTTACAAGATTCCCTGTATGATCAGAGATAAATACTGCCTTAATAGTGAATAATATGAGAATTGATTATTGGGTAGGAAATACCAATCTGTGGGCAACAATCTGATAATTATCGTTAGTTTATTGATCAAGTTAATTACAAATGTTGTAGTTAAACATTAACAAATCTAGCTTTTTATCCTGATTAAAAGGATATAGATTTATATTATCTGCGTATTGGTTTCTGCTTGGGAAAGTTTGAAATTTTGATGTTTTCTAAGAAATATGAGTTTTAAATCTATAATTTGAGAACAAATTAGCATTTCTCTTCTGTATTTAACGGTTTCCCAGTTGGAAATAAATGCAGATTTATGTATTTATCAATTTTATTGGAAAAGTGATGGAAGTCCTGTATTTGGCTTTAGATGAGATTGAAGCATAGGGAGAAAAATTACATGCATGGACAACGTTGTCTATCTATTTCAATATCTAACTGTAAAGATATAATGATGAATAATTTGACTTGTGTGAGGTCTTCAGTACCGTTCTTACAATATAATTTTTGACTTGTGAGTTCTTCAATCATTATTATAACAACCAGTATGAATTGAGTCTTTGTAAGACGTGTCAGATGACACTCAGCTGTTAGAATGATGTAGTTTTTCACTGTCTTTTTATTCCTTTATTTCTTGTGAGATAATTATAACATTGTGATATCCTATCATGATATATTACTGGGGATCACTTTCAATGAAACCTGATCACACTTAAACATTGAGTATATAGTACCACTTTCTCTAATATCTACAGTCAAGCTCTAAAACTTGTCAGAATGGTTAACATATTACTGGAAACAGATAACACACCTTCTCCTCAGGTGTCAGAACAGGTGAGACACGGTGAGATTAGGAACACCTCTCTCCCGTAGGAAGATTCAGATGGTTAATCTGTCTATTTACATCTATATGGATTGTATCAAACAATTGAAATGTGCTGTTAGATTCAACCAAAAGCATGTTTAGGGAAGGAGGTCATTATTTGAGAACTTGAAAATTAGTTACTGTTAACAAAATCCTGATAGCCAACATTTTCCTCCTCTAAAAAGTGAGTTGATATGAGATAATCTAAGTGTTATGTGATAACATTTATTTGGTATGTATCTGAGGCAGCAGTAGGAGGTAGATATGGTAATCTAGAGTGATGATAGAGGGTAGATAATAACTACAGGAGCTAACTTGATAACATGATCTTTCTATAGGAGCTAACTTGATAACATGATCTTTCTATATGAGCTAACTTGATAACATGATTATTCTATATATCATGGTTCATGGCAGGAGTTACTCTACAAAAGAAGAGATTTATATATGATTGAATTAATTAGATTCAAATATGAATAAAAATATGTAATTGTCACCAAACAACTTTTTTAATCCTTAAAAAACACACACAATAAAACAAGTATTTCAAATGAAGGACATAAGTTGAGCATTATTTCCCTAGTATTTCCAAAAAACAATTTGTTTTTGCTCTTAGTCCTTCCTAGACCACTTTGTAGCAATTTAACTTCATGATTTTCAAATTCACTTTATGTAGATACATATGCAAAAAATAAAGACAAAAGTCATGAAAAACCCTCAGGGAAATTAGTAGGTATTTACCAAGGGGTCAGGAAAAGTTTACATAAAAGTTCAATGATTTAGTTGATTGTAACAGTTATAGTGATTTTATGATTTGTTCTATGTCAGGTGGTCAGAAAATATATTGGCTGTACTCTTAAAATAGTACTATATAATATATTGGCTGTACTCTTAAAAGAGTACTATATAATATATTGGCTATGGATTGGATGTGTAGATGTATAGGATCTTAACTGTAAGATTTACTACGTTGATTTATTAAATCTTAACAATTATTTATGGTTTAATTATGATAGAAATTATAACTCTGTTGATGTTTGACTATAAATTATGTGGTGGTTAGAAGCAGATATTCCTATTTCTTTTTGTATAGTTTGAGATGTGATTTTCAGTTATCTTTTAAGATGTGATTTTCAGTTATTTTTTAAGATGTGATTTTCAGTTAGATCAACACAATTGTGGTAATTATTTTCATGCCTGTAGCAGATTTGTCAAACTGAAATGTTTGTTTGGATTATGAAAATCATAGCTATTTATCATACCGACTTATTTATAAAGAAAACTAATGAAGCTTAAGATCTGGTTGATACCACATCCAGCTATAAAATTACAGTTTGTTTTTCTTCTACTTAAGAAAATAAATGAGTTCCCATGCAGAATTGCATTTTGCCAAATATTTTTCCACATGAAATAGCAAACTGATCTTTATGAGGTATGGTAAATATGTGTAAAGATCAAGTTTTGAAGTGGTCAGCTGTCAGTGGTCATTTTGGCTGATTGACCACTGTAAAAACAACCTGCAGTGAAAGTTCACATAAATTACTGAGAGTTTAAGTGATCATTATCTTATATGAAAAGTTTGCTTAGTCCATGCGTCACGGTCGTAAAACTTTTGAGCATGATTTTTGTACTCAGACTCAAATATCAACCAATCAAATTGCTGGAATTCATGTGTCGAGAATGATTTTTGTTCTCAGAGTAATGAGCAAAGTTTCATGCCTTCAAGGCCGGAAGTTATTATTATCAAGAACAGTTCTATTAAAACTGAACAATAGATATAGGAAGATGTGGTGTGAGTGCCAATGTACTCAAAGGTACAGTACTGTAGAGTCTGGTCCAGAATGGTTTATAGGACCAAATATAAAAATAAGAAGATGTGGTGCAAATGAGATAACTCTCCACAAGAGACCAAATGACAGAAATTAACAACTACAGGTCATTTATTTCTCTCTAAGCTTTTGGAACCACTCAGACATGTAAAAAAATAATCTGATCCCTTAATGTTGGACTAAAGGAGATGATATTTCCTGAATCTTGACCTTGTGAGATGATTTTTCCTGAAACTTGACCTCATGAGATTATATTTCTTGAATCTTGACCCTTTTGACCATCAATGATTAACTTCCTACAGAATATTTCTGTTTTAAGTGTGATATGTATTTTCCCACAAGAAAACAGATCTTGATATTTTATATGAATATAAGTAAATGTATAAGTAGCTATCTTACAGTAAAAGGTCATTGGTTATGAAGTTTTGACAAAAAGTAAAAGATTGTTCATATTATGTTCCATTTATGGGTATTATGTTTTCTGGTCTGTATGCCGTTCATCTGTCCTGCTTCAGGTTAAAGATTTTGGTCAAGGTAGTTTTTGATGAAGTTGAAGTCCAATCAACTTGAAACTTAGTACTCATGTTCCCTATGATATGATCCTTCCTCAAATTTAAATGTCAAATTAGAGTTTTGATCCCAATTTCAGGGTCCATTGAACATGGCAAAATACAGTGTGATTGGGGCATCTGTGTACTATGGACACATTCTTGTTGTTTGTAATCTACCTCAATGTGAAAATTTATATATATAACTCTAGGAGTTGACCAATGACATTCATAAAGTGGTCTTAGACAAGCTATCCATGTGTAAGAATTATTCTAATTTCTCCGCTATTATATAACTTTTTTAAATCGGTTATAAAGACTATTTAATGATTTTAACAAGGCATGCAGATGGAAAAATGGAATATGTAATAATCCAGTTTTACAAATATTGATGAATGTATACTGAGTAATGTCTAGATATGAAATACTCTAGAAGGGAATTGCAAATGTCATTTTGTGGCAATGACAGATCTTTTATTCTATAAAATGATGTTCTTTTCAGTCTTTAGGGATTGTCCTATGGTAGAACTTGATGATCTTTTATAGCTTGGGTGAAAATTGATGCTCTTGGTTGCTCTAAAATATCATCAATTGGTTTGCTATAATTGAATTAAGTCAGTTACAAAAAGCAAGTGTTAACTTCTGACATTGGAAGCAGCTGCTTCTTCAAGTATTGAATGTTCAAAATAATTGGATGTCTGTTAAGCTTTGAAAGGTTGCATTTGATTTTGAATTATAGGGCATGGTTGTGATGAGATTTTATTAGGGAGGGAGATTGTACTTCATAAAGGGCTAATTTTTCATCCTTTTGCAGTAGATATAGGATAGAGATGTTATTTTGTAATCCTAGATCTATATATTTATCTGAGTGACTTAATTGGACTCGTTCTTTACATTGTTCTTGACAATGGACACTTTTAAAAACTAGTGATAAATAAATGATATTGGTAGTCTAAATTACAATACTTTTGCAATGGAAACTAACAAATGGTGAATTAAATCATTTTTCTATCTACAGGATTGTAATGAAAAGTCCAATATTTATAAATAGTATGGCCTGTTTTGTTGTAATGAAGCTGTTTGAACCTTTACTTTGAGTCTAATAAATAAGATGAATATTAAGTTTTACCAGGCTATGTTCTTAACGCTGCTGTAACTTGGCTACCTAATGACAATTTCTAAGTAGCTTGACTTGACAAAGACATTGAAAAGATTGAAAGATATTATCTTTATTATTGAAATATAACTAGGGCCTATTTTAAGAATAAAAGGAAAGCCAACTTTGGAAAACCCTATCTTTTTTATGGATTAGAGTTTTATATGTTGGTAGGCTGATTTAGGTTTCTGTAGTAACTGAATGTTTGACAGTTGATTAAATATTTCCCAGCAGTCATATCAAAAAGCAGAAATAGTTAAAGAAGAAAGTCATCAGAAAGGTCATTTCAGAATAACGCTGGATAAATTGCAGTTGTAGAGAATAGAAAATAGAGGATAATATCTTGATTTTCTTTCTTAATGACAGCTATCTCTAATGATTTGTCAAAGTCTTGATGACTTGGGAATCTGACTCATACATCCCTCTGTAAACTGTTGATGAAAGGAATTACAGACAAGTGCTCTTTACCCTCCAACAGAGATCCTCCATTGGCATGCGGAAGCCAACCCTATTGATTCAAACTTTAATTAAATACAACTGTTATGGTTATCAATCTAACGAACAAACTTTGATGGTTATGAAATCATATAATTATTTTTAAGTTTTTTTCCAGACGGGTTATTGAGATTTCTGATGATGAAACGAGCAGCGTGTGTCTGTCGCGTGTAATTATAAAATGTCAGCTTGCTAACTAGTTTTGAAATTAAATTTTAAAAAGTTTGTGTTTAAGTTTGTAAACCATATGTTAACTTTAAAGAGGTAGACAGTCAGTTTATGTCATATTTCACTGGGTTAAGTGGAAAAGAAATTAATGAAATTGTAAAGTTAGATTAACATTTCCCTACATGCATCTGTAATTTCTATACTATAGTCATTGAGACAGTGCATTGAAAATAGTAGATTAAATGGAAGAACATTGAAATAGCAAATAAGTTGTGAATTTTGGCCAAATTGACCCTGAAATTGATTTTTTTTGTAATTTCTCCACAATTCAAAGTATATAATTGGGATTATATTATAGATTATAACATTTAACTCTTGATAGAAGATTTTACTCTGGATAGGTAACATACAGCCATGAAAGGACAAAATGTTGACCATTTTACTATTTAAGTTTAGTCATATTTAAACTCATTTAGTCTTTTTACTGAAAGCACTAGTTGTTATAATGATGCAGATAATTTAGAGACAAAATCCTATTAAGTAAAAACAATGTTTATTTTCTATAAAAAGTGAATTCTCATTTTTTGATATGATCAGTAAAGAGTACTAATGAAATTGGAGAAATAATGGAAAGTGGAGGATTTGTTCTTCAGATTGATACAATCTATGTTTGTCACATCGGCACGTCCCCGCCACTTACAACAAATTTCTGGCGTAATACAATTGATAGGTTTGTTAATCAAAGATGTGAATCCATTACAAGTTGACAAGAGTTTCTGATTCTCCTGAAGATTCTTCCAGTATTATTTAATATCACATCACGTTAGGCATGGTCATTCATGTCTCAGATCCAATTTTATCCACAAAATTGGATTATACGTTTTTGTAATCATAGGGATAGAAGTAAAGATTTCCCTATGGAGTTACTCTGTTTTGGGTAAATTCTACTTGTGTTCACTTTTCTGTGAATTGTCAGAAAATTATATAAGGCTTTTATAATTAAATCTTTGAAATAAAAATGACTAATTCATGTTTTTATCTTTTGAAATTAAATTAGTCCAACTAAGAATGATTTGCTGAAAGAAATCGTGCTATGAATAATTGAAATACCACAGACATTTTTAAGAGATTTTGTATTGATTTTGTAAAATATAAATGTGTTCTTAGAGTTTATCATCAGGAAAAACCGTAAGTGTGATAAAAATACTTGATGTGTATGTGTCCTAATGGACAAAAGTATCAAGCATAGATGACATAGGGGTGTTCTATTTATAGTAGCATGTTGTCACTCAATATAATATCTTTTGTTTGGTCAAACTACTAAATCCTTCTTATTTTAATATTATTGATACATGTACCCATATTTAGAAATATTCTAGGTTTCACAAATTTAAAATGACAGTTACTCTTCAAATGAAAATTTAAATAGATTCAAACTTTGATAAACTTTTCAGTAATTGGTTCAGTGATTTGTTGCTTTTTTGTCTCTCTTGTAGAAGTCAGACAGGAGATTTCTGTGTGGTGCTGTGAATAAAATACTGAAAGATAAAATTGCTTTGAATTGGTAAAAATAAAGCATGTACCTGAGATTATTATACCTTCTGACAAACTTGAATTATCCCTATAAAATTGATTCTGATGTAGAGCACTTCTTAAGTATGAGATGTCGGTTACTCTGGTTGAAAATAAACCACTCAAAACAGAAAGGCATAAAATATAAGTAAAGTCGGTAGGGATAAAACATTTCTCAATGATACCTTAATGACAAGATTCATCAATAATTGCCTATTAACATGATGTTGTATAGTTTATCTATGGGTGTTTTATGTATTCTCAAGCAGTCTTGCTATAGTTGTCTGACAAAATGGAGGAAAACTACAGGAATCTTCAGTTCATAAAAAAGGTTTTGACTTCAGTAATTGAAATAATATTGGGTCATAGCTGAAAAAAACTCTTGTTTTTAAACAATGTGCATCACAATTAAGTTTTGTTTTTATGCCCCTGCCATCACTGGAAGAGGTAACCTTGTCTCTCCGTTCATACATCCCAAAACTCATTTTCTTTCTCTAACTAAAGTTTGCCTCAACCTAATGTTATGAAACTTGTAAGCTCATTACCACAAAACATAGGTCAAGTGATATTTTGGTGAAGTAACTTTTATTGTTCTGGAGTTATGGCAGCATGGGAATCATCTTTGTATTGTGGACACATATCTCCATTTATTTTCTTCTCATACTCTTTTTACTAATGTTTAGCCTTGTTGTTTTTACACTGTTGTTGAAATCTCCATTTAGCTTATACATTATTATATTTAACTATCATGTACCTATTGTTTATTTCAGAATAAGTCTGACACAGCTTTTGTAGAACAGCAACATGAAAGAAATAGAAAAAGTGAAGCTGTCCAGCGATCAAAGCCACCACTTGCCAAAACATCATCCAATTCTTCTGCACCCGGTGCAATTAGTGGTATGTATGAAGTTATGTGTTCTGCTCTATGGTGTTTTTTTTTTTGTCTCTTTGACACATTTCACATTTCCAGTGATATCCGTATTCAAATAATAGTAGGTTCTTACCAGGTATTTTCATTATTGGATATTGATTTTAACAAGTCAAACTATGTGACTTTTCATTATTTGTGACAGTGCACTTAATATTTCTATGTGGGATTTACTTGATTGTGCATTATAAAGTGAGAGTATGACAGTGTTCAATTAAATTATCAGTTTGTACGGTAATTTTCAGAGGTTTCTATTTTTTTCATAGTTAAAAATACTGCTATGACAGTTGAATAATAGTTGCATGCAAATAAAGGTGATTAAGAACCAACTCCTTGAAATTAAGGAACAAGGGCCTATAGTCATTAAGTGAACAAGTAAAAAAACATCCTCTGTTCATCCTATTTCATTTTCAAAAGAAATAAATAGGAGCTGTAGTCATGTGACATATACAAAAGCAAAACAACAATAAAAACAAGCATGTCAGATATATTTGTATAATAACTAATTGACAGGCTGGCATGTTACAATTATATTTTAATGTTTAATGAATAATTTCAGCTTTCCAGTCCCCACGGCATAGTGCTAGCAGTGGAGCATTACCAGACTTACTGCCACCCCACACACCCCCACAGTCACGATCCCCACCAACACCACAGAGACCACAAGACAAATCCAGTTCTGATGAGGTAAGCATTAAGGTGAGAAAAACAAGGTGAAACATAGTCTCAATGGCACTCATACCACATCTTCTCATATATAGTTAAACCTTATTGTTCAAACCTTGAAGAAAATGATGAAATCCTCTTCTAAATTGTATCGGTTATTTGATATATAAATTAGAGACCGATGTATAAAATAGAAGATTCTCCAACCGAGACCAAATGACATAGACAGTAACATCTATAGGTCACAGTACAGCTTTCAACAATGAGCAAAACCAATACTGAATAGTATGCTGTCAAAGGCTCAAAATGATAAATGTTAAACAATTCAAACAAGAAAACTAATGGTCTAATTAATGTACAAAACAATGAACGAATAAGAAATATGATATACAGCAACAATTCACAATCACTGAATTAAAGGTTATTAAATATTAATGGTTATTTCTATGAGAAGGTCCTGTTCTAAATACTATCTGTTACTTTATAACTAGAGGTCTAGGTAATTATTCTTTCTATGAGAGGAGATTGCTGATAGATGTATTGTTTTAAGTTATGGTGTACTTAGAGACCTACTGACAGATGTTTTGGCTGATTACTTTGTAGAGGCATTCTAGTGAAAGAAAAGATGCAAATTATGATTAAATAGCTGAAAACTGTATAATTTGGCAGGATGTGCATTATTAGGTGTCAAAATAATAGTAACTGTTTATAATATGATAAAGAAATAAAGGGTTTATTTATGATATGCCATAGAGGAATTGTATTGTCTCCCTTTAGCTTCAATCTGACTATGATCATGATGATGAAAAGTGTCCTTGTTAAGTACCATTTGACTTTTGGATCCATATAGTTATCACTCTGTGAAAAGTTTGATTATAATTTTACACACAATTTAGGAAGAGCTTGAATTATGCGCCCTTTCCCTTTTTCTTGAAATATTTAAATTGTTGAATTTATCATAAAAATATAATATGACTACTAAAAGACACATTTCCAGGACATGATTGAGACTATTTGAGCCATACACTGCAACAAACAGTCTAACAATAAAATCTCTTTTAATCAATGAAGAATAAAACAAATCTTGTGAGTTAATGAAATCTGTAAAAAGAAGTGTCACTATTAATCCTGACAGTTATTGATATATATGTAATATAAGTGGATTAGATATTGACCAGTGCTCTGAGATGGACATTTTATTTAATTATGTTTCTTTTCAGTATCGACAGGCTGTCAGTCTGTCCAGTCAATCAATACGACACCAGAGATCTTTCTCAGCCTTCGGTTTCGGCGCTGGCGGTTCAACAATTGGTTCACAAGCATCTCGACGAGGTTCATCACAAATCAATGTTAATGTGACACCGACACAAACAACAACAGAAACTGTTGGTGATACTCCAGAAATTAGGAAATACAAGAAAAAGTTTACATCAGATATACTGTGTGCTGCATTATGGGGTAAAATTCAAATTCTGTATTATTTTAAGAAACATGTTCAAAAGTCCGACAAATCATACATTTTTAGATTTCAAGAAGCATTATGCTAGTCAACTGTAGTTCAGAAAAGGAAATTTTCTGTATTATTTATTTAGACAGCATCCTAAAAGCAACAAATATAAAAAACAAAACAAAAACAAAAAAAACACCAAGATATGGATTAGACTGTGTTATACCTCACTATAACTTCATTAGCTTTTTACAAGTATGGTATATGCTTAGCATCCCCATTACTATGATTACTCCATTTTGGAGTGCTTTAAGTTTTAAACTATTTACTGTATAATAAAACTTTCAGTTATTTATCTTTAATCACTTGACCATCCAAATTTCCTGGTAGTGCAGCTTATGATATATATGTCTGTATGATAGTTAACATAAATGTCTGTATTTTGTTGTAGGTGTCAACCTGTTAATTGGTACAGAAGCTGGTTTAATGTTGCTGGACAGAAGTGGTCAAGGAAAAGGTAATATTGTCAGACTTTTTAAGGTACACCTGTCTTGTGATATAACTATAACAGATGTGCATTATTGATTGATTGATGGCTGCTTAAAACAACCACCATTCTCAAAAATGCTAATGTGTAGTTTCATAGAGTGCCCTTGTTCTCAAAAGTTTGGCAGTACAAAAACAAGTAATTTTGATATAAGAAACAGGAAAAACAATGCCTCCTATTTTAATTTTTATTTCAATTTTTGTATTATTCAAAAGAAACTTTCAACAAATGTACTTTCTTTCAGGCCAGTTCAAAATTTAGAAGTATTAATCTTGTAACAGAATATATATGACTGGATACATACAGAATCAGAATTAAAAGTAATCTATCTTTTTCAGTGTACACATTGATTTCACGGAGACGATTCCAGCAGATGGAGGTTTTAGAAGGTCAAAATATACTAGTCACAATCTCCGGGAAGAAAAACAAAATCCGAGTGTTTTATCTTTCGTGGTTAAATAACAAGATATTTAAAAAAGAAGTGGTAAGTTCATTAATTATCTGACTTATTACAAGATTTATTTTACATGAAGTTTGACATTCCCATGAGCAAAAATATTTGCAACACAGGTAGTCAATGACATTATTGTTGTCAAATGAAAAGGTATGAGAAATATACTTATAATGCTTTGGCTGAGGTGATAGTCTGAAATTATTTATTGGGGTAATATTCTTTGAAACCTTTGACTTGGCAATATAACGTTGACATTATTGAGTGGGAAACAGTCAGAAGGATGGAATAGCACAAATATTTCATCATTTATTATAAAAAAAATACTGAGGTAAAATAATTCTAGATATTATACTTTTGTAAAAATAATGATTAGATTTATTTTCATGCATGTAGTATGAAATATGTTTTGTAAGTAAGTAAGTAAATGTTATAGTGACATGTGTAATCACGTTTCAGTAAAGTACAAATATATTATGTACACAATAAAATACACCCGACCCGGCATTGGGTCTAAAAGTCACTTTCAAATCATAAAACGTAATTCTTTTATCAAGGATTTCAGACAATGTGTTTAAATATGTTGTTTTTGCTTTCTTTAGAATGAGAAAAGAGCAGGATGGGTCAATGTTGGAGAGTTAGAAGGATGTGTTCATTTTAAAATAGGTAGGTGGTGCAATTAGGATTTTTATATCACATGAAATATAATTTTAAACAAGGGGAGACAATTTTGTTGAAAATATTGATTATGTTATTGAATGGAATAAATGTCAGATGACAGTATACTAACATTGTGTTGCTGTAGCAAGTACATACAAAACAAAACATTTCAAAATAAATTTAGAATTAATCAGGAAAAGGTATGGCTGTTCCCTTTATACTGCAATTCTTACAACTGGACCAAAGGAAATATTTTGGGTAAAAAATAAAGGCAACAGTAGTATACCGCTGTTCAAAACTTATAAATCCATGGTTTCAAAAAGCAACTTGTTGAAGCCAATGACATAAAACTTGTTTTCAAATAATCTAAGGAAATACAATATCAAATTCACAAAAAAAGAATCTTGCATTTTGTGACTGTATCTCAAAATATATTTACAGTGTATGTAATTTAACTACACAATGAACAGCTGAGTATGAATGTTTTATTCTTATATATATAACACATCTTCTTATTAGTTGTTCATTATTTAAACTTTGATTATTTTTCAGTTAAATATGAGAAGATCAAGTTTTTAGTGATAGCTTTACTGGACAGTATAGAGATATATGCCTGGGCACCAAAACCTTACCACAAGTTCATGGCATTTAAGGTTGGTATTATCTAATATATTATACATTGACAACACAAATAGATTTAGGAGAGTTGATATTATTTTATATTCCAACCAAGACTTATTAAGTACCAATACAAGTTATGTCATCTTTGATATAGCCATCTGATATCAGTTTAAATCATCAGTGTAGTCTTCAATATCAGAGCAAGTATTACAGCTAATTTCCTAATGCATGTAAAGCAAAACTTTGGTTGGCTTGCTTGCTTTGTTTGTATAATTGTTTATGCAAGCTTTGAAAATAAGATTGACATCTTTAAACAATATATATAGACATAGTTTAACCTGTACATATAATATTTGAATTTAATTGGGTGTTATTCTAATGATTGTACAATATAAAATAAAGCAAGCAAGCTAACTAAAGGTTTGCTCTACATGCTTTAGGAAATTAGCTGTAAAGCGATGTTGTCCTAGATATCTTTATTACTATGTTGAATGATATGTTTTGTAGTCAGCCTATCAAAATGACAAATAGATAGCATGAATGTTTTCAGCTTTTTAGATCTCTTTATCGGCTAGGCTATATATCTATTTATCAGCCGACTATATATTTAGTTGTCAAAATCTACTTCACCCTACAAAGCAAGTTTGATACTGAACACAACCCAGTACATAACATTGATTTTAGTTTTCATCTATGGGATGGGCTTTGTATAAATTAAATAGTCCTTATACAAATGAAACATTCAATAGTCTTATAGTTTCCATTAATAGAATTTACATTAGCACAATGATAAATTTGTCACCCGGCAATGCATGTGACTTTGTTTTTGATGCTATATTGATATGATGATTATATGATTAATTGGAATAACCACGTTGATATCACGGTACTTTTGTCAGGAACAATGTATGTTAACTTGTGTATTGATGTAATGACTAAATGATTAACTGGAATAACCACGTTGATATCATAGTTGATTTGTCATGGATCAATAACAATTACCTGTTGATTAATTAGCTCCAGGTGAATCAAAAATAAATATTATCTAATAACAATTGACAAATACCTGTGAATCAAAAACAAATATTATCTAATAACAATTGACAAATACCTGTGAATCATGTTAATTATAAATTATTGAATATATATCATCACCCTTCTGTTGATATATCAGATGAGTTATTCTTTACCTCCAGATAATCAATTATAGTCTTTGTAGATAGTTACTTCCGTCAATCCATCTTCTTTCCATGCATTGTATGATATTGATTTTTTCATTTTAATCCTAAAGCTAATTGGGTGTGAAATCAGTCATTATGAAATCTCTGTTTATCTTTCAGTCATTTACAGACTTAGCTAATAAACCACAGATAGTTGACCTCTTAGTAGAAGAAGGTCAAAGATTAAAGGTCGTATATGGATCAAATTGTGGATTCCATGCAATAGATGTGGATACTACATCAATATACGACTTATACATTCCCTCACACGTAAGTTTATGCCTATTATAGGAAAAGTCTGGATAGCTAAACAATCAAAAGCCATTGGGATGACACCACATAAGAGTGAATGAATAGACAAGTTCTTCAAATGATCCTTTAGACCCTTTAGTGATCCATTAGACCCTGTAGTGATCCTTTAGTGATCCATTAGACCCTGTAGTGATCCTTTAGTGATCCATTAGACCCTGTAGTGATCCATTAGACCCTGTAGTGATCCGTTAGACCCATTAGTGTTCTTTTAGACCTTAGTGATCCATTAGATACAGTAGTTATCCTTGAGACTATGATGTGATGATCCTATCCTTTAGACCAAGTAGTGGTCTTAGACAGTTGTCAGTTTTTGGTTCAGCAGTATTTGAAGCATGACAGAACCTAGTGTAGGTTTTAGGAAATTCATGGATAAATTATTTTTGATAATGTTAGATTGGCAATTATGCATGTATGGATTACACTTAAATTTAATGGGACAAGATTTGGGCTAAAGAATTAAAATAAGGCGTTTGTTTTGTTTGATATATTGTTGAAATAAAGTTCAAAATAAATTGGGTGTAGTAAAGAGTTCTGTATAAAGTAATAGAAGTTTGCCTAAGAATAAAAAAAAATTCTTTAAACATTTTATGAAAAGGGTCTTTCTTTATTTCATAATACTTAATTTTTGGTTAGCCTTCAAGAAAAAGTATTTGGAATAACTGATTCGTTTTAACTGTTCAAGGAGAGACAACTCTAGAACTTTTCTATGTTTCAAAACAAAGGTAGTGTCTAGCCTTCTAGAACATTGTAAAATTACACTCCCTCAAAAGCAACCAGTAAAATCTTTGAAATCCATACCATTTTACATCTGAAATGTATTCATAAGGAAATCTGATTTTAGGTTTTTCATGTCACTGAAAGAAAAGTTTGATTTGGCAAAATTAAGAAATATTGTGCTATGTGTAAACATTTGTTGTGCACATACTGTATACAGGTGTAAAATTGGCAATTACATGTTTTGTTTTTCTCTCCAAGCATATAAGTATATTGAACACTTGAAATACATATATTTTCTCTCAAAGATATGTGCAGTGCACCTCTAAGGGTCACACAGGCATGGCTTTACAAATTTTGATGTCTGATAACAAGAAAAAACTTATTAACACTAACAAATGAACTTTCTTCAGTTGATTGCAAAGACTTTGAAATAGCGTTCATCACTTGCTTATGATACATTTAAAAGCTATGTTGTCAATACTTATTAAGCTTATTCAGATTTGCTATTAGCACAATACATTTAAAACAGTGATTATATGGGTTAAGTTAGCTCTTTTTACTTGACTGAGCCTTTGTAACAGGAATCTGATACTTCAAACTTTCACCCTGGAAGATATCAGCATTATCTACACTGGAGTTAAAATTTTGATTAATATTTTATATATTTTTTTTAAGAATTTTTAAGTAATTTCAAAAAAAAATTCACTTTCTAAGATTTGTGAAGGTTTAAGATGAAGGTAAATTTGTGAAATCTGAAGTAAATTTACCACTATTTTGTTTCACTGTAGTTCCGTGGAAATACAGACACTACCCACCATACAGGTGTATCTTTTTATGTAAACCAGGTAAAACTTTTACCTGCTAATGGAATGGCTACCTGTGTTAGTGACCATTGGCATTGCTAATAAGGTCCTTGATACATGTAGGCGGTACAATGATAAAAAATACATGTCAAATTCACTTCTTATATTTAGGTTTTAGTAATGTCAAATTTCTTTTATTAGCAGTGCCAATTGAATATTTTGAATTAATAATTTGGTAATTTTAAATGCATGGTTTAAGAAAAAAAATGAATATTTATTTATTTTTATTTTGTTTCATTTTAAAATTAACCGTGGTTTTTCCAAAAAACTGATTTCAATATTTTTGCACTTGACACATTTTTACATATATTTTTGGGAAGGTTTTCAGTTTGAAAGAAATTTTATCTTGAAATTATAATCATTGATAATAGTTTGGAGTTGTACAACAATATTGGCCTGCTGCTTTCAGTATAAAAGCTGCCCCTTTCATGCCCCATGCTTGATGTATATATTGAACAAACCTGTTCAATTATAAGCTGCAACAGATGCATGGTATATAGTCATTATGCTTGATTTGATTTCACCTTTGATTTTCATTATATAGTGTATGGGCTTTTCTGTACATACTTGTCTGTATTTTGACAGACCACAAGTTTCTGTATATACGTTGATATGATGTACTGTGGATTCATTTTTTAATTGGATACCAATTTTTGTGGATTTCATAGGTACAGGAGAACTAAAAAATTAAAAGATCTACAAATGACATATTTCTTATTGACTTCTATGTAAACTTCATCAAAATCATGAAATATCCTTGAGCATGTATGTTTTCCTTCATCCAAGAAAAATGGTACCCACGAAAATAAATGAATCCACAGTATTTATATTGTCTGTGTATGTAATAAATCTTTTCTACTGCATCAGTTTCTACTTTGAGAATTTTAAATTCAGAAAATATCTATCCATGAAAAATGATATCTGTATAACTATTCTTTCTAATACTTTGCTTTTTAATAATCATTTCATTTGTGAAATTTCAGATTATTTATTGTATGAAGCAGGTAATTAGTAAATTTGAGTTTTCTGACAATGATTGATTTATTTTCAGACTCAACTTCCCATAACTCCCCACACCATAGTAGTTTTACCCAACTCTAATCAGATGCAGCTTTTACTATGTTACGACAGTAAGTATTACAATACTTATCAATCAAATGTTCTCATTTGAAAACTCAACTGAACATAAAACATTTATCTATGTAATACAAAACTCTTACATTGGATTAAACTTACAAATAATAAATACTTGTATTCATTTTAACTGGATTTTTCGACAAAAATGTTGGTTATTGATTTGGGGATGTACAGAGGGCAGTTCAGGCATTTTTTCCCCATTTCCATTCTCAATTTTATCTTGCACTTGAATGAATAGAATTCGACCAATAATCCTTTATATATCTGATGAAGCAGACCTATCTATAAATACCATAAACATGTGTATCTTTTGAAAAACACAGCAAACTTGTATGGATATTTGTACAACTTGGATAATATAGTAATATAAAAAAAGGAACAGAAATATAAACAACACTATAATTTTCTCTTTCATTTCAAAATAAAATTTAGTTTTTTACAAGTAAATACCTCGTCAGGAATGTTTGATGAAAGTATGATTGATACTATAAGATGAGTTGTTAGCCTCCTTCTAGATTTGTGTTTAAACATGTTGTGTTTTTCAGATGAGGGAGTATATGTAGATACTGGTGGAAGAATATCAAAGAATGTTATACTACAGTGGGGAGAATTACCTACATCTGTTGGTATGTATTGAGGCAGTTGTTAGAGATATGATATGGCTAATTCATCAGCATGTAGATTTGTAGTGTTGTCTGCTCTTTGGTTGGGTTGTTGTCTCTTTTACATATTCTCCATTTCCATTCTCAATTTTTATTGTCTTTGACCACCGAAAATAAATGTTTTCCAGATGGTTACTTCATTTTCTCTTGCCCCCTTACCTCTATGGAATAAAACTTATAATAATAGAAGACAAAGGGGAAGGTAGATGATGTTAGGGTCATCAGGTCAAAGTTGAAGGTGAATCTTGAACTAAAACAAGATATTTTTTTAGGGGGGACAGTGTTAAAAGGGAAGGGGTTCTGGAAGTTAGCTGCAGTTTCATTTGTTAAAAAAATATAAGTGGTTTTACAGTAAACATCCAATATTTAAAAGGGGAGACAATTTTGTAGCAACAAAAACATAAATTTATAGTATTTGTTTGTTGTTTTTTTCAGCCTACATCAGTACTGGACAGGTAATGGGATGGGGTAACAAGGCAATAGAGATA
The DNA here is from genome assembly GCF_036588685.1 of Mytilus trossulus. Taxonomy (NCBI): domain Eukaryota; kingdom Metazoa; phylum Mollusca; class Bivalvia; order Mytilida; family Mytilidae; genus Mytilus; species Mytilus trossulus. The sequence continues at coordinate 89,365,690 of NC_086375.1, read as the reverse complement.
CGAGCAGCTGAAACAGGACATTTGGATGGAGTCTTCATGCATAAAAAGGCACAGAAATTAAAATTTCTATGTGAGAGGAATGATAAAGTAAGTTGTTATCAAATATTCAGTGCTTTCACCTAGTTATTTGTCTTCAAACTGTTGAATTTAAAGGAAAATCATGTATATCAAAGAACAAAACAAAAGTACAAAATATGAGTTATTACTAAAAAGAAGATGTGGTATGATTGCCAATGAGACAGCTCTACAAAAGAGACCAAATGCCACAGAAATTAACAAACTTGTTTTCACCATGTTACAGGAAACACATGAATTAACATGTATAAAATAACTTTTGTCATCAACATGTTACAAAAGTACACCTGTCATTATCATGTGATAAAGGACACATATTGAAAGCTTTCAACAATTAAAATTCTGTAAAAAACAGGGTATAAAGGACACATGTAAAAAGCTTTAAGCAAAGTACAGCTTTTCGTGTTGCTGAGGACACATGCAATAAAACACTGTGATGAGTTTTACATCAATATTATCTTTTTGTATTGCAGGTATTTTTCTCCTCGATGCGATCAGGATCTTCATGTCAGATCTACTTCATGACATTAAGTAAGCCTGGTCTGGCTAATTGGTGATGTCTCGTGTACCATTGCATAATAACCATTGTTTCAGTGTATCCACATCCTTTGATTCTATTTATGTCTGTAAGACTGGATGAGGAAATTTACATTTAATTGTTCACAAGCTTTAAAGGACACAATTTAAAGTGACAATTATTTTCGATCTCATCTTAGTTTGGTGGCATCAGATAGAATAGATGGATTTTGAGGAACATGAACTTTTAATGACCTGACCTTTGAAGAATGGACAAAGAGACAATGGAAGATTAAATTCTTTGCCTTTGTAAAAGGAGAAATAATACAACAAGCATAAGTGCCAAAATTAACTATTTGTAAATATTATACAGTTTTACATAGGCACTCAAAAACCACAAAAATGTATATTGTAATATACTATTTTGAATTGTGCATTTTACCAACTTTTGAATGACCATTCAGAAGGCATTACAAATGATGAAACTGCATTGTTAAGAATCAGGTTTAAATGTACTAGATTATTATTTCAAATACTCATTTATTTTGCTAGGTTTATGTTTTAATCGATTGCATTAGATCGGTAGAAAATCATGAAAAAAATGCAAAAATCGTATATATGTCCTGCTTGGTTTTTATAAATCATGCTTATGAAAAATTATAGATCTTCATATTAGTTTAAAAAATCATCAGGAAACTTGAGAAAATTCAAAACAATAACAAATGCAGTTCAACATTTTAATTCTATCATGAACTAAGAAATGTTTTCTTTGAAAAGATCAGTTTAGTAGAACTAAAATGATAATCATTAATTAGTGCACTGTTAAGAAAAACAATCAGTACATAGAGGTCAGGGTATATTATATTGCTTCATAATATACGTTATATTTATTGTAGAATGCATTCTGTTTTGTTTGTTTCTTTTGATCTCAATTAACTGATGTGTGATTGGATATAATAAGGTCACATGACGTAGCCTTTAATTTCACATGAAATTCAGGTTACCTGCAAGGAATTAATAAAACTTGATAATATTTTGCTCACAATTTTTACAGATAATTAGTGATGTAATTAACAAAAATATTTCGGAGAAAAAAGGAACAGAAAAATGGATGTATTTTGTATAAAGAAATGTAAAAATGTCTATAAAACCAGTATTTAATAATATATCACTTCATATTTTTGTAAACATTCTAGTCATATTGTATGCAATACGACCAAATATTTAAAATGAAAATAAACAAATGTTAGCTTTGTTCTTACTTTATACTTCGTGAAAATTAGGTGTATCATTAATGTATTCAAATTTACAAAGGTTTTTATGAGAACAAAATGAGGTCATTTGAAGGAGTTTTCTGGCTCAGTTTATAATTTTTTCTTACCAAATATACTCTGGATTTTATAAAATGTAATATTGAACTGGTTTTATTCAAACAATTTTTATTTATTAAGGGCTTACTAGTTTTACTTGTGTATAATTAGATGAATTTGATTCTGTAAAGCTCAGAAATATTGTTTTTATTTTATTTGTAACAGAATGAAAGAAATATTTTATGAGGTTTTAATTGTTAAGTGTATTTTATTAAGATTTTGTAGACATCGTTGATAGACTATATAAAGATCTGATTAACCTTACAGGGGTCACTTGACTTAAAATAAAATTTTTACTGTAAGTGTAGATTTTTGTTTTATATCCATTACAAACTGCTCAATGATAGGAGGGAAATCCCCTTACAACAAACATGTTCAATCCTGTAGAAACTTCTTCAAAATATCGGTGAATTTAATTTATAAGAATATGTATCAATGGTTGTCAACAGTATTTTATAATTGAAAGAAATATCATTGGCAAAATATCTTGTGAAATTGATATGTTCAATTATCTTTGTAAAAAGCTTCAGTTTTTCATGAAAATCTAACTTATTGTTTATAACTTAAACTTGGTATTGCCTAACAAATAAAAAGTTACTCTGCCCAAAACAATATCATTATACTATGCAATTTAAAAACCCTTAATACTGTTGCCAGACCTATACTTTCTATAAAGTTTTTTTGTTGTTATTTTATTTCCATTAAAAGATTGACTTACAAAGTCATTGTAGCTCATGCTTATGAGAAAGTGCAATTTTACAAGATAATAAATCTGAGTTTCTTATATGTTTTTCTTGTTATTGAATTATTGTGAATTCATGACCAACAATCTATGTATCTGAACTACTTGGAGAGTTCTCTGTATTGGTGTACACTGTTTACCTTGTAGACAATTCATAAATGTATTATTATCCCCCTGCTCCAATGGAGGCCATATACCGGTTTCCTTCTACATTATAAGAATAAGATATGGTATGATTTACAATGTGAAAACTTTGATCAGTGAACCAGGAAAATGAGGTCGAGGTGAGATGAACCATACCAGGCAGACATGTACAGCTAACAATTTTTCGATACAACAAATAAAGTTGACCTATTGCTTATAAATTAAGAAAAACAGACCAAAACACAAATACCACTTAGCAATGAACCGTGAAAATGAGGTCAAGGTCAAATAAAACCTGCACGACTGACATATAGATCATTAAATATTTCCATATACCAAATATAGTTGACCTATTGGCATTGCATAAAGTATTAGCACAAATAGACCAAAACTCAAAAACTTAAATTTGACCGCTGTACCGTGAAAATGAAGTCAAGGTCAGATGACACCTGTCAGTTAGACATTTACACCTTATAATCATTCCATACACCAAAATAGAAGACCTATTGCATATAGTATAAGAAAAACAGACCAAAACAAAAACTATATCCTCTGAAACATGAAAATGAGGTCAAGTTCAGATGACACCTGCCAGTTTAACATGTACACCTTACAGTCCTTCCATACATCGAAAATACTAGACCTACTGCTTATAGTATCTGAGATATGGATTTGACCACCAAAACTTAACCTTGTTCAATGATCCATCAAATGAGATCAGTAAAGTGAAAACTGTCTGACGGGCATGAGGACCTTGCAAGGTACTCACATACCAAATATAGTTATCCTATTACTTGTTATAAGAGAGAACTTAACATTACAAAAAATCTTAAACTTTTTTTTTCAAGTAGTCACTGAACCATGAAAATGAGGTCAAGGACATTGGACATGTGACTGACAGAAACTTCGTAACATGAGGCATCTATATTCAAAGTATGAAGCATCCAGGTCTTCAACCTTCTAAAATATAAAGCTTTTAAGAAGTTGGCTAACAGAACTTCTGTATGATCACTATCCCTATGTCAAGTTTTCTGCAAAAAAAGTTGCAGGCTCGACAAAAAATTATTAATGTAAAAGAAACATGATATACAGCAACAAAGGATATCATAGAATTACAGACTCTAGAGTGACTGGGACAGACACATTAAATTTATTTGTTATGTAACATGCCAACTATCAATAAAGCTTTGAATTGAATTAAGGTTGTGGTAGAGTTATGCATGTTTACAGGCACATCTACCTCCCCTAACTTGGGACAGTGGTGCAACATCACATTATGAAAACAAAGTATAACCAGATGCTCTGCAGGGCACAGTTTTATACGATTGGATTTATTAATTTGGATTGTGATTAAATAGTTGACACAACATAGGTTTCTGACACAGAATGAATGTGGTCTAATAACTTAAACTTAAAATCTTAAAAATTTTAAATTCGACATTTACCTATTATGGTCCAATATCCAAAATCTAAATACATCCACAAGGTCATGTTTTTCTCTGACTGTTTATGACATCTTAACACTAAATCCATTGGATGTTGGATGTGTCTTAGATGCATGATTTTTTTATTAGCTGTAAAAGGCTTTGAACAAGCTGTCAGATAACTGCAAGTACTCTAAGATCTGTTCTTTGGGTCTTTTTGTGTTTGGATGTATAAGTACCCGGCCAAGTCCACGTGTATTTTGTCCATCAAATGAGTTAAGCCTTTTATAACTGATAGTTCGTTCTTATGTTGTACTGTTATACCACTGTCCCAGGTTAGGGGAGGGTTGGGATCCCGCTAACATGTTTAAACCCGCCACATTATTTATGTATGTGTCTGTCCAAAGTCAGGAGCCTCAGTGGTTGTCGTTTGTTTATGTGTTACATATTTGTTTTTCATTAATTTTTTTTATATAAATAAGGCAGTTAGTTTTCTCGTTTGAATTATTTTATATTGTCTTTTTGGGGCCTTTTATAGCTGACTATGCTGTATGGGCTTTGCTCATTGTTGAAGGCCATATGGTGACCTATAGTGGTTAATGTCTGATTCATTTTGGTCTCTTGTGGGCAGTTGTCTTATTGACAATCATACCACATTTTTTTTATATTAGATTCAGCATATCAAAGAACCCCAAGAATTCAATTTTTGATGAAATCAAATAAAGTTCAATTTTGGACCCTTCAGACCTCAATGTGGACCAATTTGATAACTGGGCCCAAATATCAACAAGATGCTCTGCAGGGCACAGCTTTATATGACTGCAGAGGTCGAACCCTGAACAGTTGGGGCAAGTATGGACACAACATTTAAGCTTGATACAGCTCTGAATTTGGATTGTGATTAATTAGTTGACACAACAAAGGTCTCTGACACAGAATGAATGTGGTCTAAGAACTAAAACTTCAAAACTTCAAAATTTACCTATTATGGTCCAATATCCAAATCTAAAAACATGGTTGCATGTCAGTTAACTGCTAGTAGTCTGTTGTTATTTATGTATTATTGTCATTTTGTTTATTTTCTTTGGTTACATCTTCTGACATCAGACTCGGACTTCTCTTGAACTGAATTTTAATGTGCGTATTGTTATGCGTTTACTTTTCTACATTGGTTAGAGGTATAGGGGGAGGGTTGAGATCTCACAAACATGTTTAATCACGCCGCATTTTTGCACCTGTCCCAAGTCAGGAGCCTCTGGCCTTTGTTAGTCTTGTATTATTTTAATTTTAGTTTCTTGTGTACAATTTTGAAATTAGTATGGCGTTCATTATCACTGAACTAGTATATATTTGTTAAGGGACCAGCTGAAGGACGCCTCCGGATGCGGGAATTTCTCACTACATTGAAGACCTGTTGGTGACCTTCTGCTGTTGTTTTTTCTATTTGGTCGGGTTGTTGTCTCTTTGACACATTCCCCATTTCCATTCTCAATTTTATTAGAACAGCATATGATAGAACCCCAAGAATTCAATTTTTGATGAAATCAAATAATGTTCAATTTTAGACCCTTTAGATCTCAATGTGGACCGATTTGATAACCGGTCCCAAATATTAAAAATCTAAATACATGGTTATATTAAGCAAATTGAAGAACCCCATATATTCAATTTTTGTTGAAATCAAACAAAGTTTAATTTGGACAACGATTTGGACCAACTTGAAATTAGGCCCATAATCAAAAATCTAAGTACATGTTTAGATTCAGCATATCAAGGAACCCCAAGAATTTTTTTTTTTTTTTAAATCAAACGAAGTTTTATTTTGGACCCTTTGGACCTTAATGTAGAGCAATTTGAAAACAGGACCAAATATTAAGAATCTAAATACTCATTTAGATTCGGCATATCAAAGAACCCAAATTATAAATTTTTTGATGGAATCAAACAAAGTTTAGTTTTGGGCCCTTTTGGCCTGTAATTCCTAAACTGTTGGGACAAAAACTCACAAAATCAATCCCAACTTTCCTTTTGTGGTCATAAACCTTCTTTTTAAATTTCAAAGATTTCTATTTACTTGTACTAAAGTTACAGTGTGAAAACCAAATTTCTTCAAACAAGGATGACGATATGGACACCAACGTGTGGCAACCTTTAATTTTGTTCCTCATTTATACAGAACTAGGGAAATGTGGCTAAGATTGCTCTTTCCTTGATCTTGTATTGCTGATCATTAAAACTTCTTCTTTGTTAAATGAGATCTTGTGACATATTTAACAATTAACATGACTAGGACTTGGTGTATTTATTTGTATCTATTAATTCTCATTAAGCATGTTGATGTAACAAGATAAATGTCATATAAAAATATTTTATTAGGTATAGATCCACAGGTGAAGTGTCTCATCAAGAAATGGTTGATTGTATAATTTGCACTGAGGACATACTTGATTTCTTTGTCATTGCAGGTTCACAAAACAACTGTTTTACCGATTTGCCAAAGACACCTGTTTTACCGATTTGCCAAAGACACCAATTAACCATTTCTTGTAACATAGTTCCTGTACCTTGTTGACATTCATAACAATCCATATTTCATACATTTTATAAAGAACCAATCCTTTTAACAAAATAATGAACTATTCTAATAACATCTAAATAAATCCAGAGTATATAGCTAATACATCTTTAATAATGAAATAGACATTTCCTTAAGTACATGAATAATCACCATTGCCAAATGCATTTCAAAAGAAATAAACAGCTGCACCAAGAGCACATCATAGCTTATGAACACTGAAATTATGGGAAAAATAAAAAGTGATATTAATAAATGTATTTAATCAGAAGTAAATAAAAATTATTCTGTAGAAAAAATTGACAGAGGATATCCGTTTAGAATGTAAATATATCCTAAAACATGACTTAAAAAAATTCTGTTTTAAAAAAATTAAATCAAAAATATATGTACTGTAAATTCAGAAATTATTGTAATTTTGGCATTTTAGACCTTAAAAGAGATCTTAATTTTTGCAATATTGAGAAAAATGCAAGAGGATTTTTCGCAATAATAGAAACATAGCAATAATTTCTGAATTGACAGTATTAGATTTTGCACATTTTTTATAAATACTCCTAACCCAGAGGATTAGATGTGAGGTAATTTTGAACAAATTCAGATGACAAGAGTAACCAAACATACCTTTTTATTTACAAATAAAATATTGAAAAATATGGGGTTAACAAGATTGAATCCAAAATAATAATAATAATAAAAAAGACTAGACCAGTTACACTACACAAACCTATAAATATCAATTATAAATAACAAATACCAAGCATGGCACTCAGTAATAACCAAACAATAGTTACAGCTAAAATATTTTATAACATGGAAAACCAGCAATATATATATAACATAAAAATAAAAAGTAGCTATACCTGCAGCACTATCAATCACCTAACTCAACTGAGATATGCAAGTGTATTGCTCTCAATATTCACTGATATTGGGTATGGGTCATTATTTTGTATTGATGGAATAAGCAGATACATAAAGGGGGGTTTAATTTGTAGTAAATCCTTTAAGAGTACCATTTCTTTTCCATGCAAAAATTTATCTTACAAAAATTAAATATGGTTACACTGTTTCCTGCAGTCATAGTAACAAAGAACAGGACTGCATCATACTCATATCAATAAACAAGAAAGTGTCCCTGGTACACGGATGCCCCGTCAGCTCTATCATTTTCTATGTTCAGTGGACCCTGAAAATGGGGTCAGAACTCTAATTTGGCATTAATATTAGAAAGATCATATTAAAGGAAACATGTGTGCTAAGTTTCAAGTTGATTAGACTCCAACTTCATCAAAAACTACCTTGACCAAAAACTTTAACCTGAAGCGGGACAGACGAAAACAAACATACAGATGAACGAACATACAGACGAATAAATGCACAGACCAAAAAACATAATGCCCATAAATGAGGCATAAAAATCAGCTAAATTGAATATGGGAAAATTAAAAAATATATACATCTGTTTAATATTTGTATGATGATATGAATATGATATGGTTACCATGACTTAAAGTTTACATTCTTTTGCACCCAAAGTGTTTAATAGCAAACTATAATTTAATACATGTACTGGCACTTCATAATAACTGGGTCCAAAAATAAATATACAAAGAGAAATGTGACTTGAACTTGTTAATAAAAAGAGGATGTGTGCTGCCTCATACAATTGATGAGTATTTCAATGAGGTAAATTTGAGGATATAAAACCCTAATAAAGAAACTTAGTATACCTGCCCTCATGAAGTCTTGCTCATTAGGAACTCAGTGAATTTTTGTTTAGGTATTATAAACAAGGTGGAATGTGTGATAACAGAATCATTGCCAGGAAAACTGCATTTGCGTCCATCAAATTGCCAATTCACCGTTTCAGAATCTTATGCATTCTGGGTAAACAAGTAGTTTAAGCGAATTGGCTGATTAATAACAAATGGCACTAAAAATGACATAATCTATACGAACTACACCCTAAACAATGGATCCATATATGTGAAAAATTTATATGCAAAAAATGATAGCAAAAAAAAAAATCTTTCAAAGATTCTAATATAAAATGTAACATATATACCATAAGTCAACCTTTAAAAGTTAACACTCCAACTAATACATGTTTGGACAATTATAAATAATATAACAAGAGTTGCCTGCTCTTTGCTTTGTAACCAAACTGTAAACTTATGCTTAATTAGTGGATAATTCTTGAAACAACCCAAGTTTCTACGGTAAGAATAGAAGATTTATGTTAGGAATACAATACAGTTTCAATGGTAACTTTTTATGGGCAAGAAAAATCATCACAATTTTCTAAAAGAATGTGAGTTCAAAAAGAAGATGGTCTCATGAGCACCTTTTTTGGTCCTTGTGTAAAAGAACTTAGTAAATATGCCCTTTCTACAACATGTTTTAATTTTTCCACATTTTAAATGACTTTCTGCATTAAAATGACCAGACTAGTTTATCCTATTAATTTTCTGACAAATAGTTTGTATTTTTAGAGGATTACATCTACAATATCTGATGTTTTATAATTATTATGGCAAAATATCAACTGTATTATATCCCCTTAAAAATAATGTTAGCACAAAAATATCAACTGTATTTATATATCCCCTAAAATAATATTAGCACAAACATATCATTTTATCTGTGAATTGGAGAGTCGGTAACATCTAAGTCTAACAATTCCTCGGACATGGAACCATGGATTCTAACATACATCTGTGGACTTTCTGAGGTTGGACATGTGATGATTCGGACAGTGTTTGTCCTGCCTGTACCAGCTTTCCATCCGGTCACTAACACACAGATATCTCCAGAATCAATATACTTCAATTCTTTAGCTATCATAAGACCATTGTTTATTCTGTTGTCTACATCATTTATCCATTCTGCTGTTCTTTCAGCTAAAAATAGAAAAATATTATACATTTATATCTATTTATACATTCTGCTGTTCTTTCAGCTAAAAATAGACAAATTTTATACATTTATATCTATTTATACATTCTGCTGTTCTTTCAGCTAAAAATAGAAAAATATTATACATTTATATCTATTTATCCATTCTGCTGTTCTTTCAGCTAAAAATAGAAAAATATTATACATTTATATCTATTTATCCATTCTGCTGTTCTTTCAGCTAAAAATAGGAAAATATTATACATTTATATCTATTTATCCATTCTACTGTTCTTTCAGCTAAAAATAGGAAAATAATATACATTTATATCTATTTATCCATTCTACTGTTCTTTCAGCTAAAAATAGGAAAATATTATACATTTATATCTATTTATCCATTCTGCTGTTCTTTCAGCTATAAATAGGAAAATATTATACATTTATATCTTTCTACAAACTTTATTAATATTACATTCCAAATAATGATCTATTGGGTCATATAAGTAACAAAGTATAAAAGGTCTCCAAAAATTTCTTTTGTTTTACAGTACATTCCGGTTATTTGCATAGCCTATTTGTCAGACGAAATTATGCAATAAAGCGGAGTATGCTTATATCCGAAATGACAAATTACGGAGTCAAATGACATCGATAGTGCAGATCAGCAAAGAAGAAAGATGTACGTCCATAGTCAACTTACAACATAATGAATGCTTATTTATTCTAATAAAAGTTATTTGTCTACTGTCATACATTTTATTTCATTGTGTATTCTTTCTATAAAGTTTATAAACACATTTTGTTTTTGTTTATTTATGTACCGACTTTTCCTTTACCTGAGATACGATAATAAAATTGTTCTAAAAATAGATTTGTTTCTATGACCTGGATGTACAAATTAAATTGTTACGCTTTGTTTAAAACAAACTGTTTAACAATACTACACAGTTTATAATCATTGTAAACAATAATTGTGTAATGAACTGCCTTTGATATTCAGTATTTACCAATTACACAGTGATGTGACACTGTTACTTTAACGCCGCTAGTTTCGTTTATGCAAAGCAGTTTTAAAACAGGTGATGGGGCCATGCACGGGTTATTTGCTGGACACAAGTGTTGAAAGTGAGAAAATATAATAATCAGAAGTTAATTTTCTTTTAGAAAAATATTAAAAAGGAAAGATTGATGTATAAAATTCTTCAACCATATATAAATGCCCTGTAATATTTAACATAAATGTAGATCACCCAAGCTGAATTACGAAATTACACATTGGATAATGATCGATAATTAGCAGGCGTTAATGTTTTAAAAATTCACCCAAAATATAATCTATGAACAATGTTTGAAATCCAATCATTAATTAACACCTTTTGAGATAGAAGATCATAGAATGGTTGTGTTTTTACAACAATCAGCTGATTGACATTTTTATGACCTCGAGGCTTAAAATAGAATATGGGAAACTTTACCTGTGTACACATCGAGGCCTTTTCTATAATCATATAAACACGAAAGATACTGTTTTAAAACTTTATTTGAATAACACACAAGTAAATGTGAAATAATAATGAAAATTATGATGCATTCAAGAAAAATATACTTACCAAATTGCCGTTTCCGGTCAAAAATCTCGTCAGTTTTAACTGAGCATATCTAGCTGGCGATTATTTTCTATGCAATAAACCGAAATGCCACTTGTAAGGCTATGCATATAACCGGACAATTTAACATTAGGTGAATGGGAAATGGTTTTGTGCAGGAGAAAAGTATGCAATTAACCGAATTATGCTATTAAGCGGTATGCAATTAAGTGGAATCGACTGTACTAGTATTCTGATGTCCCTATTTATATTACGTTATAAGAGATCATTTAAAAACTCTGATGGTTTGCATTGGTATGCATTAAAACAATTGATTGATTTTGACAAAGTTTAATTTTCCAAAAATACTGGTAACAGTTTCTTCTATTTATAGACAACCAACAATTGGCCTAGGACAATCAACATTAAAGTGCAATGTTAAAACAGTAACTGAAAATAACTATTTGACACCCGATTATAGCTGATAGATAAAAGATCACTACCCTCATATTATAACAAACCCCTTTTCCTTCATTGAAGTTGACCAGGTCAAGAAGTTTTTTAAATATGGAGATGATTAAGAGTTCTTATATGACATAATACTTCCTTCAGGAGCTAGTCATGTTAGGGTATACAATAATGCCATATGAACTTGTTTAGAGAATGGGACACATTTGAAGAGAAGGACACAGTTCTAAGTTTTATATATATATTCTTTTAAGTATCAGATAAAACTTGTTTAGAAAAGAGAGCCCAGTAATTACCTTGATAAAGTATAGGTAATACTCCTCTGTGTAGATGTAGACTTCTAGCTGTGTGAGGAAATCTTGTAATAGCTATGATTACACATGGGGGACGGTATTTAGCAATCAGTGCAGCTGACCTGGAACAAACAATATACAATCAGCTTTAATACTACAATGATACTATGTTCGACATATATCATGACGCTGTGATTTAAAGAAATTTTATTGAATGCATTGAAAATGATAAACCATAATAGTCCTGGTTTCAGTATTTTTCTATCTTTAGAAAAAATTGTGACCGTTTAAAAGTTTTTTCAAAGAGTAATCGACTAAAGTAGTTGATTGACAGAATGTCAGAATTAATTTCAAAATCATCAGGTTGAAAAAAAAACGCATCAATGCTTCAAAAAGATAATAAATTTTTCCTGATTCATAGAATCTATTTCTTTCAAATTGTGTGTAAAGATGAGTCACAAGAAGCACTGAAAAATGTGTTTAGTTTTGATCAACCATTAACTTAATCACCATACCTGCCCGTAGCTGTGATAACAACTATCGCTCTGGCATGACATTTCATAGCTGCTTCAACAGCTGACAAAGCCGCTGTATGAGTGGCATCAGTGGGCTCGGACTCCACCATTACTCTCAGATCATGGAATAACTGATCTCTGTATAAAGCCTGCTCAGCTTCTCTACTCACATTACATATTGTTTCTAATGATTTCAGTGGGTTTTTCCCTCTTGCTGTTTCCCTTGACAACATCACACAATCAGCGCCATCTATGACAGCATTTGCAACATCTGCAACTTCAGCTCTAGTTGGACGAGGGTTCTGAATCATACTAGCTAGCATCTAAAAATGGAAAAATTAATGTTCTCCAAAAAATATCTTCCATGTCAAGATTAAGAACTTTTTCATGTGGATTTCTGGTTGAGGTTTATTAGAAGTAAATAATAGTATAAATTGACATAGTAACCAATAGATCTCCTACAATTTAAATTTTAACAAGAATGTGTCCCTAGCACACAGATTCCCCATTCTTGTTATCATTTTCTATGTTCAGTGGACTGTGAAAATTAGGTAAAAACTCAAATTTGGCATTAAAATTTGAAAGATCATATCACAAGGAACATTTATAATAAGTTTCAAGTTGATTGAACTTTAACTTCATCAAAAGCTACCTCCACCAAAAACTTGAATCTGACAGACAAACGAACGGATGAACAGACAAACATAGGAACAGACGAACGGATGAACAGATGAACAGACAAACGGACACACAGACTAGAAAACATAATGCCCATAAATGGGGCATAAAAATAAAGCCCTGTGGAATATAATGTGAAAATATATCTCCATATTCTTACCTACCTGTGTTGCACAAATAACAGGCTTGCCCACATTGTTAGCTCTGCCGATCATCATTTTTTGAGCAATGAAAACTTTCTCTGGCGAAATATCAATTCCCAAGTTTCCCCTGGCAACCATTATACCATCAGACACATCTAATATTTCATCATATCTGAAGAAAAAAACAATATTTCTGTAGAAAACAATGACACCTATATTTTTTGGCTGATAAATTAAGCAAATACTACCCATTCCTACTGAAAATTATGTCTTTTGGACAGGATAAGCATATCTTACTGTGTATCATATTCAGGACTGAATGCACAAGCTTGAAATCCAGATATATAACTAATTAAATAAACTTTTACTTTTTTTTTTTTTTTAAATATATTACAAGAACATTAGTATTTTACAGGCAATTTCTAGAAGGTTCTAGTTGTTTATATCATTAAATATAAATCTTTGTTAAACATCTCATTCATATATATTGTCTGTACTATTGATAACCTTTTAAGGTGGTACCCAACACCTTGACTAAAATTTATTTGGTTTGTTTAATCTCATAAAATCCCACCTTTTGACAAAAATATAAAAAATTTCAAAAAAAATTAACCAACCAATTTATCAGAAAAAATACACTGGTTATATAGCAGTTTGACAAAGTTACAATAATTTTGATCATTGAGAAGCTTAATATTCCCTTTACAACACAATGTAATTAAAACGTTTAGCTGATTTTACAGTTATTTCCCTGTAGTGTTAGGTACCACCTTAAATAGAAAATCTGTGATTTTTAGATGTTACACTAATTAATATTCTAACGGGACAGTATTGTATAATGGTAAAAGCAAATTGATCCATCACTTTCCCTATAACCTTGTTACCAATAAGATTTGATTTTGATTTTTGTGTTTTTAACACCACTTTAAAGCAAGGCTTTTGTGCTATTTCAGACAGTATAATGTAAAATCTTACCTTTTGATTCCTTCATAGTTCTCTATTTTTGACACAATCTTCATGGTCTTTCCTCTCTCCCCAAGGTATTTTCTTATTTCATGGACTAAGGCAGGATCATACACAAAGGAGGCAAATATCATATCTACCTAATATAAACACATTTTAAATTGTATGGATATCATTTCCTGTAAAATAATTATCTGTATATTAGATATTTATTTAAAATAACATAGGAATTTGAAGGACTAAATGTGAAATAATAAAATTGAATTTGCAGCATCTAAAGAACCAGACATATTTGTTGTCTTGTCCATATTGTTGTGTACTGTATTTTTCTTGCCTTATAAGATTTAAAAAAAAACCAACACTTTAGTAGCTGAACTACTGTATACTATCTTAGTACCTCGATCAAGTTGCTGATGTTGTTTTTCTGTCAGGTTTTTTTTGTCTTAAAAGCTTCATGTCTTGTTGGTTAATGTGGTATGTTGAACATAACTGAGGAGCCTTTAAGGTGAATCCTTATACTAATTTCTATATCTTATTCTTCAGTAATTCAGTTACAAATGATGTATAAAAATAAGAAGATATGATATGATTGCCAATGAGACGTTTTTTGATTGGAAATGGTAATTAAACTTCAGGAGATGTTTTCTAAGAAATGAACAAAGAAGCAAAACTTTACCAAATCAATTCTACACATGACAAACACACAAAACTTTACAAATTTATATGTACACATGTAAAATGTATGTACAAAATCACACAACTTAACTAAATAATATTTTTAGATAAACAGAAAGAAAAAAAAAATCAAATGTGCACATGAACAAAAACACAAATGTACATATGAACTACCATTTGGATGTACATTAGTATATGACCATACACTGAGTGTATAATAATAATATTTTACTGAACACTACTGAATTTCTGTGTCATATGGTCTCTTGTGGAGAGTAGTCTCATTAGCAATCAGTCATCATACAACATCTTCTAATTACATAACACAGAATACTTATAATTACATGATGTTCTAAAGCAAAGTCAAGTTCTTGTTTATCTTGGACTGACAGTTTAGGTTCCTTTAGGATCAGTCTAGGTATAGTCCATAACATCCTTCCTCCTAACTCTCCTGGCTCCTCCACTTCACAATCTACATAATCTTTTCCTACAATAATCAAAGATAACTTAATTTAATACATTTTGTGTAATATATCAAAATGGATGACATGAATTGCTAAATATAAAGCACACCTTAACATGGAAAATTCTTTTAATACAAAAGAGGATA
This sequence comes from Mytilus trossulus, assembly GCF_036588685.1. Taxonomy (NCBI): domain Eukaryota; kingdom Metazoa; phylum Mollusca; class Bivalvia; order Mytilida; family Mytilidae; genus Mytilus; species Mytilus trossulus. The sequence continues at coordinate 89,350,012 of NC_086375.1, read as the reverse complement.
AAGATGGCCAAGTCCATGAAAATCTACATAGAAAACTAGTCTAAGCAACAGGATGCTCTACACAAATCTGAGAACATTATCAGGTTCCCCAGAAGGTTATTAAATTACCTTATTCAATTAAAAAAAATATTTATCTATTTGATTCATTTAATGTTTTGAAATTTTTAACAACAATTGGCAGGGGGGAGATCAAGCCATTTTTAAAAGGGAGGTTACAAACCCAGAGTAAAAAGGGGGGTTCCAAGTATATGCTCCCATTCACTTACATCAACCCTTGGACCTTTCCCCCCTGGATCCGCCTGGATCCGACACTGATTGGATATATATCTGTGCTTAGCTCTAAATCATAACATTTAATAAAGTCTAGCTGCAACAAAGCCTGTATATGCTGTGATGACATTAAACTACCTACTATCTATCAATCAGTGTGCTTGCCAAAGCCAAATAATAAGCACATATCTGCTTTTAAATCAACAATTATTAAACGTGATAGCTTTGTTGCCTCAAAATAATACATATTTGGACAAGCCCTGTTCACAGCATCTTACTATCATGAGGGTATGGTAATGTATAAATGGAGTTATCTCTGAAGCTGAAGAGATCTTCTTGTTCTAATGCTACACACCTTTTGCTGTAACTTTAAAGGTGAGAGGTCCATCCTCTATAATGACTTGATTACCAATCTGTACTCTATCTATAGCTTCCCCTACTTCTACAAACATATTCTCTGGAGTGCCACATTCTCTGTAGGTCGAATCAGACGTAAATCTCATCTTATCTCCTACCGCCATCTTCAGTTCCTGTCCTAATCCTACTTCCTGTAAACAAACAGTCATGTCAATAACCATACATCAACAATAAAAGTACTGCAACAATACAAACAGGGGGACAACATGCTCAAGTTGATTACAGCTTAAGTGCATCAGACATCTAATCAAGAAAGTTTCAACAATCAAAAGTATACAAACTTGATATAAGCTAATCAAAAGCAAGGTTCAAAAGAAGATGCCAAAATCTAAAACATTATTTACTACTCAAACAATTCTACATGAAAAACATTGCCAGACAGTGCATGTACAGAAATTCAAAAACATTAGCTCACATACAGAAATGTCTTACCTGCTTTATTGGTCAGGATTGATTTTATGTAGAAAGTTTTAAAACTATTAGATTTTACTCCAATTATCACTTAATTATAAACATTATCTATGTTCCATGATTATGACATCAAGGTCATTGTCAGATGTACACTCCAAAAATGGAGATTCTATTGCTTAAACAAACATCCCTACCCACAAAAACTTAACAATGAACCATGGAAATTAGGTTCAGGTAAAATGAAACATTTCTGATAGAAATGCACATCTTATTATCACTCCATACACAAACTAAAGTCGATTTATTTGTAATAGTATATATGAGAAGGAGATTTAAAATAGAAAACTTAACATTGGTAAATGAACCATTGATCAGCTTATAAAAATTCATGCTATGGACACAGCATATTCACTGTGCTTAAACGGCCGTGGATAACTTAAGTTACCCACAGCCCAAGATGGAGCCGCCTGGCTTCGGTTAGGAAGTTTGCTCCTATATAATTACAATACCATGAATACAAAAGAAATGTTCAGTAATTAAAAAAGTTATATAAATCTTTTAGGGAAACTCTGCAATGTAAAACGTGGTTAGTTACCACAAAATAAAAGATTACAGCACGATTTGCCAAAACACTTATGATGTCCGTAACTTCAAAACAACTTGTCCGTAACTTTTTTCCTTATACCAATAGGGATGTCCGTAACTTTAGCATGATGTCAGTAACTTTCAAAGAGGTCAATCCTTAGCAGAAATACAGATGAATCAGTCCAAACCTCTAAAGAAGATATGTATGATTTGATACCCGATCTTATTGAACCCCTGAGGTCAATGAAACTGTTAGAAGATTTTAAATCTACCTTTATTACTATAATAAACTGACACATGTTCAATAATATAGCCTTACATCTACTCCTAGATATTGGCATTTTTTCTCACAATCAACAACACATTACACTAGATATAGTAGAGACCATACATTTTTGGCTAACAATTCAGAATTATTTAAAGAAAAGAATATCATTTTTTTTCCGCCAAATACTCATCAGTGAACAATCTATAAAGCTAGAAGAATGTTAGATAAATTTCGCCGTACCGTCAGATCCCGTTTTATCCCGGGAATATTTTTTTCAAATTTAACGGAAAATCCGTGACACTCTGGTTTACTTTTTCTCTTGTTTAGTTTGAAGCATATCGCTATTGTATAAATCTATGTAATAATTAAGGGGTTTGATAGTGTTTATTGTCCTTTAACTGTTGAAATTGTTAATCTTACAATTTTGAAAAAAGTTACCCTCATCCGAAAATAAAGTTACGGACAGTCTGATTATTTTCAACTTGTAAGTTACGGACATCTTATACATTTTTTAAAAGTTGGCCTTGCGCTAAATAGAAGTCAAAATTAACGAATTTGAAGTGATGGTAGGTGATTTCTTTATTCAAAAATCCTATCAATATTCACATAGATCATGAAAAACGTTGCAAAAAGTATATTTCGTATCAACTGTCATCTCAACGAGTTTAGAGTCCGCCATCTTGGGCTGTGGGTAACTTAAGTTACCCACGGCCGTTTAAGCACAGTGATATTGGAAAGTAAATTATGTTTTTAAGAGAGCAGCAAAAAGAAGAGTTGTAGTAATTGTATGAATAACATGAAAATTCTAGGAATGATAATGTTAAGCTCGAGGTAAAAGTGCTCTTTCAATATAATTTCATTTGTAATCAATATGTAGATGTTAAAGAGCTATCTGTATAAAAGAAGCCATGAAGAAGCAAGAAGTTTAAACCCATTATCACACCTGCACAGTAATTACACTCAAAATTTGCTAGGATATTTTTAAAAGAGATTTATAAAGACAACATGCATCACATATTAAGGTTTAACTGAATTCGTCATAAAACCTTCAACAAAATGATCAAAAGCCAGTATGTATCATATATCAAGGTTTAGCTGGATTTTAAAGTCATAAAAACATTCAACAAAATGTCATCACAAAGCTACGGGGTAGCCAACATAAAATTTTTAGAATAAAACCATACAAACAAAATATTTATTATACAATTTTAGAACTCAACATAACAATCTGATCATACCTCAGTTGTGAATAATTCCTAAATTACATCAGTAACATTTCTAAATATTATAGCTATGATTAAAATGCTGCAATAGTAACAGCCCAAAACTCAAATAAAATATTAACATTGATAATAACAAGGCACAATTATTTCTTACCATACTGATTTCTTATGTTTAGACTATTACAGAATCAAGAGATCTAATTGTCTGAACATTGTTAAACAGCACATGTTTTGGGTGTACCCAGTTTCTTTCAATACTTTTCCAGGTCAGCTGTCCAATTGCAGATTTATAATTACATCATATTATAAAAAACTTTTGCAATTTATCACAATTATCTGAAACTAGAGGCTCTAAAGAGCCTGTGTCACTCACCTTGGTCTATGTTAATATTAAACATTGTACACAAATGAATTCATGACAAAATTGTGTTTTGGTGATGGTGATGTGTTTGAAGATCTTACTTTACTAAACATTTTTGCTGCTTACAATTATCTCTATCTATAACAGTAGTTTCTGTGGAAAATGTTAGTGAAAATCTACAAATTTTGTGAAAATTGTTAAAAAATGACTATGAAGGGCAATAACTCCTCAGGGGGTCAATTGACTATTTTGGTCATGTTGACTCATTTTTAGTTCTTACTTTACTGTACATTATTGCTGTTTACAGTTTATCTCTATCTATAATAATATTCAAGATAATAACAAAAAAACAGCAAAATTTCCTCAAAATTACCAATTTAGGGGCAGCAACCTAACAACCGATGATCCAATTCATCTGAAAATTCCTGGGCAGATAGATCTTGACCTAATCAACAATTTCACCTCTGTCAGATTTGCTCTTAATGCTTTGTTTTTTGGGTTATAAGCCAAAAACTGCATTTTACTCCCATGTTCTATTTTTAGCCATGGCCGCCATCTTGGTTGGTTGGCCAAGTTACCGGACACAATTTTTATACTAGATACCCCAAAGATGATTGTGGCCAAATTTCAATTAATTTGGCCCAGTAGTTTCAGAGGCAGGGTTGGCAAAAACCCGGGTTTTATGAGTATTGCCCAGCCCAGTGGGAAATACTGGGAAAACCCGGGTTTTACTGGGTTTTAGTGGGTAATACTGGGCAATACTGGGTAATATAAAATACTTGTCTGAATTTTAAGGAGGATTCAGTGATAAACACAAATGTTATACATATAATAAGATATTTATACCCTATTTTGTTTGTCTAGCATTTGTCTAGATTGGCAAACTGTAAATATAGAGCAAACAATTTTTTTTTCTTCAAATAAATATAACTCAAAATTTAACATTGTTAAAGAATTAACAATTACTTGTAAGAAAAATTACTCTTAAATAATGTCACTAATTAATTAGTAATTATTCAGATTAGAACACATTTGTTTATGTAACAATAATCAGCTCTTATAATTCTGTAAGTTTTATTGGCATGACCCCTTAGGGTGTTTATTTAGCAATATGAATGTATAAAAATAAAATTAACAAGTGATCACTTAAACACTGCAATAAAATGCATGTTTCAATGTTTGGATTATTAAAACAATGCTTGGTAATTAAAAAGGTTTCTTTAAATGTACTAGATCTGTTTTGCCTACATATATAGAATCAATAGAGAAGAGAATGAAATTGACATTTCAATCTTCTAGAAATGACTGTCAATGGTTATCTGTATACAAAGTATATATTTAGCTGTTATACTATGAAAGTGTACCAAGTCTTTACTATTTAGTGTTAAAATAAGCATAGAAAATCATATTGCCCAGTATTGGCCACTTTTACCAATTTCTGGGAGTATTGCCCAGCCCGGGAAAACCCGGGTTTTCCCACCCGGGAATTCCCGGGCGGGTAATACTTTGCCAACCCTGTTCAGAGGAGAAGATTTTTCTAAAAGATAACTAAGATTTACGTAAAATGGTTAAAAATTGACTATAAAGGGCAATAACTCCTACAGTGGTCAACTGACCATTTTGGTCATGTTGACTTATTTGTAGATCTTACTTTGCTGAACATTATTGCTGTTTACAGTTTTTCTCTATCTATAATAATATTCAAGATAATAACCAAAAACAGCAAAATTTCCTTAAAATTACTGATTCAGGGGCAGCAACCTAACAACGGAATGTCAGATTCATCTGAAAATTTCAAGGCAGATAGATCTTAACCTGATAATCAATTTTACCGCATGTCAGATTTGCTCTAAATGCTTTGGTTTTTGAGTTATTAGCCAAAAACTGCATTTTACCCCTATGTTCTATTTTTAGCCATGGCGGCCATCTTGGTTGGTTGGCAAGGTCACCGGACACAATTTTCAAACTAGATACATCAATGATGATTGTGGCCAAGTTTGGTTTAATTTGGCCCAGTAGTTTCAGAGGAGAAGATTTTTGTAAAAGTTAACGCCGGACGCAGGACGACGACGACGGACGACGACGGACGACGACAGACGACGGACGCCAAGTGATGAGAAAAGCTCACTTGGCCTTTCGGGCCAGGTGAGCTAAAAAACAGTTTGCTTCCAAATGCTGAGTTCGAAAATTGAAAAAAGAAAAACAATACTATTTTTAAAAGAGTGAACTGTCCATCTAGTTCATAGAGTAGAGGGTTCTGAAACTTCCAAAAATGGACATAACTTACAGGAATATAACTTACGTTTATTGTGTTAATAACTTATATATGTAACAACTACTTTCAGTCTAGGTGCTGGGAACTTGACATATTAAATAGACATTTGACATTGTTTATTTTCTAAGAAGGTATGTTGACCATGTCAAACTGTCTTTGCTTATTTTGTGTCCTTAGATTTAGCCTTAGGTCTCATTGGTTTATACCTAATACCTAATTTTATTCATTTAGCAAACAGAAACACCAGCAGAGGTTAGGCAATGAAACATACAGTACATTCAGGTGTGTTAAAGACCCATTGGTGTGCCCCCCCCCCCCCCCCCCCCATCTGAGCTGTGTTTAATTACTCTTTGATCATGTTGTTGTCTCATTGACACATTCAACATTTCCATTCTCAATTTTAATTTATAACAAAATTATCAATTTGAAATAAAGATTAAATTTAGATTTGTTATGATATCTATCCCTTTGAGGTATTCCAATCTTAATAAAGATTGTATTTAGACATATGTGATGATACCTATCCCTTTAAGGTATCCCAATCTGATTCCTGGCCCTGTTATATCTCTACCTACCCCTTTAAGGTACCCCAATCTTATTCCTGGCCCTGTTATATCTGTACCTACCCCTTTAAGGTACCCCAATCTTATTCCTGGTCCTGTTATATTTGTACCTACCCCTTTAAGGTACCCCAGCCTAATTCCTGGCTGTTATATCTGTACCTACCCCTTTAAGGTACCCCAATCTTATTCCTGGCCCTGTTATATCTGTACCTACCCCTTTAAGGTACCCCAATCTTATTCCTGGTCCTGTTATATTTGTACCTACCCCTTTAAGGTACCCCAGCCTAATTCCTGGCTGTTATATCTGTACCTACCCCTTTAAGGTACCCCAATCTTATTCCTGGCCCTGTTATATCTGTACCTACCCCTTTAAGGTACCCCAATCAAATTCCTGGTCCTGTTATATCTGTACCTACCCCTTTAAGGTACCCCAATCTTATTCCTGGCCCTGTTATATCTGTACCTACCCCTTTAAGGTACCCCAATCTTATTCCTGGTCCTGTTATATCTGTACCTACCCCTTTAAGGTACCCCAATCTTATTCCTGGTCCTGTTATATCTGTACCTACCCCTTTAAGGTACCCCAATCTTATTCCTGGTCCTGTTATATCTGTACCTACCCCTTTAAGGTACCCCAATCTTATTCCTGGTCCTGTTATATCTGTACCTACCCCTTTAAGGTACCCCAACCTTATTCCTGGTCCTGTTATATTTGTACCTACCCCTTTAAGGTACCCCAGCCTAATTCCTGGCTGTTATATCTGTACCTACCCCTTTAAAGTACCCCAATCTTATTCCTGGCCCTGTTATATCTGTACCTACCCCTTTAAGGTACCCCAATCTTATTCCTGGTCCTGTTATATCTGTACCTACCCCTTTAAGGTACCCCAATCTTATTCCTGGTCCTGTTATATCTGTACCTACCCCTTTAAGGTACCCCAATCTTATTCCTGGTCCTGTTATATTTGTACCTACCCCTTTAAGGTACCCCAGCCTAATTCCTGGTCCTGTTATATCTGTACCTACCCCTTTAAGGTACCCCAATCTTATTCCTGGTCCTGTTATATCTGTACCTACCCCTTTAAGGTACCCCAATCTTATTCCTGGTCCTGTTATATTTGTACCTACCCCTTTAAGGTACCCCAGCCTAATTCCTGGCTGTTATATCTGTACCTACCCCTTTAAGGTACCCCAATCTTATTCCTGGTCCTGTTATATTTGTACCTACCCCTTTAAGGTACCCCAATCTTATTCCTGGTCCTGTTATATCTGTACCTACCCCTTTAAGGTACCCCAATCTTATTCCTGGTCCTGTTATATCTGTACCTACCCCTTTAAGGTACCCCAATCTTATTCCTGGTCCTGTTATATCTGTACCTACCCCTTTAAGGTACCCCAATCTTATTCCTGGTCCTGTTATATCTGTACCTACCCCTTTAAGGTACCCCAGCCTAATTCCTGGCTGTTATATCTGTACCTACCCCTTTAAGGTACCCCAATCTTATTCCTGGCTGTTATATCTGTACCTACCCCTTTAAGGTACCCCAATCTTATTCCTGGTCCTGTTATATTTGTACCTACCCCTTTAAGGTACCCCAGCCTAATTCCTGGCTGTTATATCTATACCTACCCCTTTAAGGTACCCCAATCTTATTCCTGGTCCTGTTATATCTGTACCTACCCCTTTAAGGTACCCCAATCTTATTCCTGGTCCTGTTATATCTGTACTTACCCCTTTAAGGTACCCCAATCTTATTCCTGGTCCTGTTATATCTGTACCTACCCCTTTAAGGTACCCCAATCTTATTCCTGGTCCTGTTATATCTGTACCTACCCCTTTAAGGTACCCCAATCTTATTCCTGGTCCTGTTATATCTGTACCTACCCCTTTAAGGTACCCCAATCTTATTCCTGGCCCTGTTATATCTGTACCTACCCCTTTAAGGTACCCCAATCTTATTCCTGGTCCTGTTATATTTGTACCTACCCCTTTAAGGTACCTCAATCTTATTCCTGGTCCTGTTATATCTGTACCTACCCCTTTAAGGTACCCCAATCTTATTCCTGGTCCTGTTATATTTGTTCCTACCCCTTTAAGGTACCCCAGCCTAATTCCTGGCTGTTATATCTGTACCTACCCCTTTAAGGTACTCCAATCTTATTCCTGGTCCTGTTATATCTGTACCTACCCCTTTAAGGTACCCCAATCTTATTCCTGGTCCTGTTATATCTGTACCTACCCCTTTAAGGTACCCCAATCTTATTCCTGGTCCTGTTATATCTGTACCTACCCCTTTAAGGTACCCCAATCTTATTCCTGGTCCTGTTATATCTGTACCTACCCCTTTAAGGTACCCCAATCTTATTCCTGGTCCTGTTATATTTGTACCTACCCCTTTAAGGTACCCCAATCTTATTCCTGGTCCTGTTATATCTGTACCTACCCCTTTAAGGTACCCCAATCTTATTCCTGGTCCTGTTATATTTGTACCTACCCCTTTAAGGTACCCCAACCTTATTCCTGGTCCTGTTATATCTGTACCGATAGCAATTTGATGTCCAATCTTTGGCACAATTTGATGAATTCTTTTAATTATATCTGCAAAATACTAAATAAAATATTTCTATTAAAATTAGTGTATTAATGACATTAGAATACAATGATTAGTATCATTTCTATGGATCATTCAGTAAAGTATGAATGTATGATTTATGTTAAACTTTATAATGACTTATTATGAAAAAAATTATTGTTGGGTTGATGCCTAATTCCTGATTTTTTTGTTGTTAATCAGCAAAATATTCTATAAAACTGGTACTAAATACTGATTTCTAGAAAGAAATTTGTATGATGGGATATTTAGACTGATAATGATTGGAATTTGTCAGTCCAAATATGTCACATCAGTCTAATCCTATCACTTGTGACAACTTGTGTAGACATTCTGACTAATTCTATCACTTGTGACAACTTGTGTAGACATTCTGTCTAATCCTATCACTTGTGACAACTTGTGTAGACATTCTGACTAATTCTATAACTTGTGACAACTTGTGTAGACATTCTGTCTAATCCTATCACTTGTGACAACTTGTGTAGACATTCTGACTAATTCTATAACTTGTGACAACTTGTGTAGACATTCTGACTAATTCTATAACTTGTGACAACTTGTGTAGACATTCGGACTAATCCTATCACTTGTGACAACTTGTGTAGACATTCGGACTAATCCTATCACTTGTGACAACTTGTGTAAACATTCTGTCTAATCCTATCACTTGTGACAACTTGTGTAGACATTCTGACTAATTCTATAACTTGTGACAACTTGTGTAGACATTCTGACTAATTCTATAACTTGTGACAACTTGTGTAGACATTCGGACTAATCCTATCACTTGTGACAACTTGTGTAGACATTCGGACTAATCCTATCACTTGTGACAACTTGTGTAAACATTCTGTCTAATCCTATCACTTATGACAACTTGTGTAGACATTCGGACTAATCCTATCACTTGTGACAACTTGTGTAGACATTCGGACTAATCCTATCACTTGTGACAACTTGTGTAGACATTCTGTCTAATCCTATCACTTGTGACAACTTGTGTAGACATTCTGACTAATTCTATAACTTGTGACAACTTGTGTAGACATTCGGACTAATTCTATAACTTGTGACAACTTGTGTAGACATTCGGACTAATCCTATCACTTGTGACAACTTGTGTAAACATTCTGTCTAATCCTATCACTTGTGACAAATTGTGTAGACATTCTGTCTAATCCTATCACTTGTGGCAACTTGTGTAGACATTCTGTCTAATCCTATCACTTGTGACAACTTGTGTAAACATTCTGTCTAATCCTATCACTTGTGACAACTTGCGTAGACATTCTGACTAATCCTATCACTTATGACAACTTGTGTAGACATTCTGTCTAATCCTATCACTTGTGACAACTTGTGTAGACATTCTGTCTAATCCTATCACTTGTGACAATTTGTGTCAACATTCTGTCTAATCCTATCACTTGTGACAACTTGCGTAGACATTCTGACTAATCCTATCACTTATGACAACTTGTGTAGACATTCTGTCTAATCCTATCACTTGTGACAACTTGTGTAGACATTCTGTCTAATCCTATCACTTGTGACAACTTGTGTAGACATTCTGTCTAATCCTATCACTTGTGACAACTTGCGTAGACATTCTGACTAATCCTATCACTTGTGACAACTTGTGTAGACATTCTGTCTAATCCTATCACTTGTGACAACTTGCGTAGACATTCTGACTAATCCTATCACTTGTGACAACTTGTGTAGACATTCTGACTAATTCTATCACTTGTGACAACTTGTGTTGACATTCTGTCTAATCCTATCACTTGTGACAACTTGTGTAGACATTCTGACTGACGTAACAATGATCTCAGCAGTCAGACATTGTAACAACATATACATGTCAGATATTTAAAATTTTTGTTATAAGTCAATGAATAAATGTTTTTATGTGCTAACTATATAATACCTGGTGTGTTTTTGTTATCTGTCAATGAATTACTGTTTTTGTGCTAACTATATAATACCTGGTGTGTTTTTGTTATCTGTCAATGAATTAATGTTTTTATGTGCTAACTATATAATACCTGGTGTGTTTTTGTTATCTGTCAATGAATTAATGTTTTTATGTGCTAACTATATAATACCTGGTGTGTTTTTGTTATCTGTCAATGAATTACTGTTTTTATGTGCTAACTATATAATACCTGGTGTGTTTTTGTTATCTGTCAATGAATTAATGTTTTTATGTGCTAACTATATAATACCTGGTGTGTTTTTGTTATCTGTCAATGAATTACTGTTTTTATGTGCTAACTATATAATACCTGGTGTGTTTTTGTTATCTGTCAATGAATTAATGTTTTTATGTGCTAACTATATAATACCTGGTGTGTTTTTGTTATCTGTCAATGAATTAATGTTTTTATGTGCTAACTATATAATACCTGGTGTGTTTTTGTTATCTTTCAATGAATTACTGTTTTTATGTGCTAACTATATAATACCTGGTGTGTTTTTGTTATCTGTCAATGAATTACTGTTTTTATGTGCTAACTATATAATACCTGGTGTGTTTTTGTTATCTGTCAATGAATTACTGTTTTTATGTGCTAACTATATAATACCTGGTGTGTTTTTGTTATCTGTCAATGAATTAATGTTTTTATGTGCTAACTATATAATACCTGGTGTGTTTTTGTTATCTGTCAATGAATTAATGTTTTTATGTGCTAACTATATAATACCTGGTGTGTTTTTGTTATCTGTCAATGAATTAATGTTTTTATGTGCTAACTATATAATACCTGGTGTGTTTTTGTTATCCATCAATGAATTAATGTTTGTTTTTTGTGCTAACTATATAATACCTGGTGTGTTCTGTAGGCTAAATTCATTCTACAGATATTAAGTCCTGCTACAAACATATCTGTTAACATTTCCACAGAATCACATGCTGGACCTAAAATATAAAATATAAGCAATGTGCTAAGGTGTATCACAGAAATAAAAGTGTGCACACAATTATAACTTATTCCTGCAAAGCTACTGACTAAATATGACCTTACCATGAAAACTGACCAATGAACCACTAACATGGAGTCATGGTCACCTGTCAGTCAGACATTTCAGTCATCACCCTTACATGATAACATCAACACTAATTTTTTATCAAATGGCCTTTATAGTGTTGTATTTTTTTGGTCTTTCTGGGAAATCAGCAATAAGAAATTTGGACATTTAAACATATTTAGTAAAAATTATGGATTTTTGTTAAGTCAAAATCCACTATAAAACCATCACTTTGCACAAAATCATTAGACAAGGATATAATTGAAACTTGTTCTGTAATTTGTCATGATTAAACTCTATACCAAATTTCAAATCAATATCTTCAGGCATGAAGAAAAAAAGCATGGAAAACTAATCTGCTGGACTGACAGACAGACGGATGGAGTGCAAATCTTCGACTTCATGGGCAGGGGACTAAATATTATTGATTTTTTTCCCCAGTCAAAATTAACTGTAAAACCTAATCTTACCTATTGTGCCAATAATACCAGTCATCTTTCCCATTAGTTCATGTTGATCACAGTCAATGTCCAGTTTACACAGCTGGTCAAGCCTTCCTGACACCGAGTCCCCAACAGGGAAAGGACTAAACACACTCATCTTTTACAGATATCTGTAAATATAATTATTATAATGAACAGATATCATTTCTTTACAATTATATAACACTAGAATCTAAAATTTAATTAGCTATATTCTTGGAAATCATTTTTAATATGTTTCGATATGTTTTTCGTGATAAACTATTTCCAGATTAAAGTTTGTGATTGCATAACCCAAAAGAACCAACTGATGAATGTAACTTTTATGCATTCTGTTATGACTTCTTGTTTACCTAATGTTTATGTTACATTAAAGATATGTTACGAGTGTAAAAGATATTATTAATGCACCTATCAACAGGAACTTAGAACAGGTAACAATAGGTTTAAATATTATTTATGACTGTTACGACATTAGATCTATCTTCGTCACTAAATCTTTCAAATCGAGTACATGTTTACAACAAGAGCTGTTTACCTATATATAGAATGGAATTTTATGACCCAGAAGTGAAGGAGAAAAGTACAAGAGGAACATGTGACTTAATCCTAATGATAAAGTACTGTTCTTCACCAATAAATTATTTATTATCTAATCAAAATTATAAATACCATTTTTTTTAAAAAGCACTTTGATTGTCAATACAGATTAAAAGGTGTCACAATTCAATGATGCCTTATACACATTCTTATTACATCCAATTTGATACATTTAAATCTAAAATTTAAATTCAACATGTTAATGTTAGGCAACAGTCTCATTTTTTCTTCAACATTCATTTTATATTTTGGCTTTTTACAATTTATAAATTACAGTTTGTAATTATCAGAAAAATTGATTAAAATATTCACCTGATTAAACTATGACACAGTAAGATTAGACAAAAAAAGTATAAAACCAAAAGGTCAAGTGTTTGAAAATGTATGTAGATCCCTTCCTAAAGGGAGCACCCCTTGAGAGCTACAAGGGTACAGTGGAATCCATGTACACTCCCTATCAGTATCAGTATTAAAGGAGATTTGTCCCCTTACATATTTACAACAACATGTTAACCTTTTTTTTGTATTTTGATTTCGTACAATGTACTACAACTTAAGCTATAATTAAGGGTATATAAAACACATGCAATAACAAAAACAAGGCTGCTGAAGGCATGCAGCCTGCAAATAAATATAAATAAAATAACACCACATTTAACTCTAACATATATAGCCCTTCTGATGTACTGATATTTTGAGTGAAACAACATACTGATCCATGGTCGGGCCAACATTTAAGTACATTTCTGCTGTGTGGGACCCATACAGTCAAAGACATAAACCACAAAGTTATGTCTGTAATAACTACAGAGATAAAACCCCTGGATGTGTCACCAACATCATTCAGCTGCTTAATTAGGAATCACTACAAGACGTAAGGATCATTGCCTGTTGATCATGTTTATATCTATCCCAAATTAATGTATTTGGTTATTATGTTATATTTATTTTTCTCATAGGATTTTGTCTAATGCTTAGTCCGTTTCTGTGTGTGTTACATTTTAATGTTGTGTCGTTGTTCTCCTCTTATATTTAATGCGTTTCTCTCAGTTTTAGTTTGTTACCCCAATTTTGTTTTTTGTCCATGGATTTATGATTTTTGAACAGCGGTATAATACTGTTGCCTTTATTTATTCAATGCCATCAATTATTGATAAGATAATATAATAAGATTTCCATACAAGAAACCAACAGCATAATCAACAAAAGTGACAACCCAAACCAGAGGTACAAACAAACAGAGGCATATTTACACCAAAACAGAAGTGTACAATGCAAACAATCCTTCTTTCCAGAATTGGAACCAGCTGCCAACAACAGTGACCAACTCTGCCACTCTGTATGTCTTCAAGGCCATCCTCCATGCAGCTGCGGACCTGAGGACAACCACATATACCACCTTTAGATGTAAATAATTTTAGCTGTAAAACTAAAAATACCAGCTTTTTTTTACATATTGAAACCTGTCTGGAGAGTGGCTTCCTCACTATGTGTGGTCAATAAAAGGTCTACGACTCCTCCGAATTATTGGAAGATGATGATGATATGAAGTGCACAGAGTCACATTCAAACTCTGTATCTTCAGCACTGTAGCTATCGGTTTTAACCACTAGACTTAAACCAACACATATAATGATATATATGGCGTATAGACAATCTGATACACCTTGTCGCTAATCCCACCTGACCCGGCTGCTTGAACTTTTGACATCATACACAATCATTTTTCCACTGTGGAAACTGTGGCTAATGATATATATGTTTATATAGCATAAAAACCAAATACATTAATTTGGGATAGATATAAACATGATCAACAGGCAATGATCCTTACGTCTTGTAGTGATTCCTAATTAAGCAGCTGAATGATGTTGGTGACACTACCGATAGCTACAGTGCTGAATCGAGCATGCCGATGAGAGCGGACGTGAAAATTTTTGCAGAGACAATCCTTCAACATCATTGAAATTGTTTTGTCAAATTGATTTCATGGATAAATATTATTATCCTTTCATCGTATATTTTATGATTTGGATTATATTTTTTGTTGAGAAAGGTTTCTGCAGATATTTTCAGGTTTGTTTGAGACATGTTGTCAGATGGGATCCATTAGTAGTTTCCATGTGGGAAACTATCAGACCAATCTATTTGATGTCTGAGGGTTTTAGCTGTTCCCCTAATGGATCGGTAGTTTCTTTCCGAGATCCTTTCTCATAGGATTTTCGGCTTTCCTCTACCAGGAATACAGCTGGGCATTTAGCGGTATCGGTTTGGATTCCAAATATGTCCTCTCCGGTTTCCCGTTCGTTGTCTAGGCATTTGTGCGGCATCTGGGGTGACCTTATCCTTTATTTTGTATATAATGTGTTTTTGTATTATGCATTTTTTATATTTTTGAGGATGAGCGAGTCAGGTGAGTGGGTGTGTTCGTATGCTTTATTATATTGTACTTGTTTTTTTGGGGAAGGTTAATTTTCTGGTAGTAAGACCCGTCACGGCCAGGCTGGGAGACAGGATAGGCAAATGCTCACATTAAATCTGTACCGATACAGTGTGTTAAATGTCTTCCTTTTTACACCATAACCCATGGTGGTGCTCCTACTAAAGGAGGAAGATACAGAACATACATGTGGCGTCAGATATTTTGTTTTATAACGTCAAAATTTTACGGGAACCTGTGATATCCAGTAATGGCAGACAAATAGGGATAAGGTGTATTCAAGTAACATAGTCAGACGCACAGGCACTTGTTTCTATCCATAGGAAGGTCGAATATCCATATAAAGCTTCTATTTATAGGGATATTCGACCTTCCTATGGATAGAAACAATTAAGTGCCTGTTGTCAGATGAGTTGGTTTTTTATGCTTATAGCAAATTGTTTCAAAATTGTCATAATTGTCTGCAATGCCAGAAATGTTTTTAGTGATAGTTACATACTGTTTACCAATGTTTGAGGAATGCTTATTACTTACAATGTCTATTACTTTCACAAGACAAACATCGGCTGCAAACGAAAGTCGAAGAAATCGTCACCTGTTTTGTTCGGTTCCGGAAAAGAAATGTATATATTTCCGGGTTTCTTCTTCTTCTTCTTCTTCTTTATATACAGAAAAACATCAACTGGTTGATGATTACTTTCCGGCGCATGCCTGGTTTAACAATATTGTTAATGATTAAAAATATATATTTTTGGTTTCTTAATAATTTTTCAATTTTTATGATACAAATGTGTATGTAAGTTTCATCTAATGATGAGTTTTCTGGTAGATTCCTCCGTTATTCGGAACACACCTCGAAAGTTGTGGAACCAGTGTACATTAAATACCAAGGATAATAACTTTCATATTGAAGATCTTGTTTTGCTAATAAGTTTTTAATAACTAGAGGCTCTAAAGAAGGATATGAATGTCTTTAAACTTAGGCCTTAACCTGTAATTTTCTGCAACTTTTGGCGTCAAATTGTTTAAAATGTTACTGTGATACATTAAAATGTCAAAGGTGTCAAATAATTATCGTTACCATTATTTTTGTCATATAAACTAACCTGATTTTTCAAAATCTGTCTATCTTTTATCATCTAAAAGAAGTGAATATTTTATCATCATGGATCAAAAATTACTTACTGTTATTTAACATTTTTTAACCGTTATTCAACAAGAAGGTACCCGCAATACCAATCGCCTAAAGTGCCTGAGTTGCTCACCTTTGGTCCATGTGCATATTTAACAAATGACGTACACTCTTCAACATTGTAGACAAGAAAAGAATTCATGACAAAAGTCTGTGTTTAGTTGATATTGTACTCAACTGATCATATAGTCTGTTTACGTTCTCTCTATCTTTATATCTATCGTTTGCTCAAAACAAAAATGAAGGTAAAAAATATATCCCCATTTGAGGGCAATCACTCCTATAAAGAGTGACAGTCTACTAACTATATCAGCAGGGGTATGTTTTTTTTTTTTCTGGACAAATCGAAAACATTTTTTTCCTGTCAATTTTAGCATTACATATAGTGGCAGCTGAGAGTGAAACAAACAAATTTTTTTCTCAGAATCAAAAGCAAATTATTTTTTTCTCGAAAAACTGGAAACAAACTCTTTTTTCCAAAAAAAACATAGCCCCATAAAAGTTCAAATAGCACAAAACTTGGCTTAAATTGTTTCATCTCCATCTCCCTCCAAAATGATGCTTTGAGTTTGAATTTACAGGAAGAACATGACTGGGCATGTCATTTTGAAAAAGCTCATATGAGCAATTATCTATGTCTAGTTTTAAATGTTTAGAAGAATGGACAAAATTTTCAAAGTACAAAACTAACATAAAACTATAAACATAGATGATAAAAGCTCACCTGAGGTTTGAATTGCACATATGAGCATTGTGTTAGATTTTTTTGTGCACATATAAACTACCAAACTGCACATGTGAGCAATCTTATTTGCATACAATTCTTACATGCATCTCATGTGCTTCACATGTGAAACTCATGTGCTTTTGTTAGCAATTTCTGTACGGGATCTTGCTCATCACTTTTGCTTTAAGTATATATCTTTCACCACCTCCCAATTTAAAAAGGCAAGAAAGTTTTGTGAACTTAACTGATAAAAAACCTTTTAATAATGCATGTATCCCTCACCTAATCTTCATACTAATAACACAGGAAAGGAAAACATTTGTTGTTTGTTACATCTGTATATAGATGCATGCAAATTGTTTATGAGCCAGCTGAAGCAAGCCTGCCGGTGCTGGATTTTCTTCGTTGTTGGTGGCCTTTGGCTGTTGTCTACTCTTTGGTCAGGTTTTTGTCTCTTTAACACATTATCCATTTCAATCTCAATTTTAATTTTATACAATATCAGTCCTACATTTTGAAAAATGTAGTTAATTTTCAAACTTTTTTTTTAAGATCAGTGAACACTGATTGTGAATGGTATAAAGATTTCTATCAATTCAGAAAATAGCATCATCAGTTTTGTCAGTTTTGTCTTATCCAATTGATTAATGTATTAATAGGTGTTTAAAACCACTTTTAGCACTTTAACTCTTTCCTGACGGTCAGTTTTAATTG
This sequence comes from Mytilus trossulus, assembly GCF_036588685.1. Lineage (NCBI taxonomy): Eukaryota > Metazoa > Mollusca > Bivalvia > Mytilida > Mytilidae > Mytilus > Mytilus trossulus. The sequence goes on along the minus strand of NC_086375.1, from coordinate 89,331,836 downwards.
GTCGAGGAAGCCAGGTTGCCCTGTAGGAACAATGACCTTCAGTAGGAAATTAACAATTCTGGTCAATTAAGATTACAAGTGAAAGCAGCTACCACAACCTGGATGAAAACCTAACAACCTTAGTGTTAACAGGCTAGTATGTATAGAAGTTAGAAAACTTAGACAACTAGAGGCCTCCCCTTTTCTATCTGACATGTGCAAATTGAGATAAACAACAAAGAATAAACTTTCCCATAAATTATTGACTCATGAAAAACAAGTATGTAACATTCCATTTTATTATAAAATATATGCCTGCTACAAATATACGTTTTAAGATACATAATAACTATTCAAACACATTTCTACTCTATTAACTAATATAAAACGTACCAAATTTGATGTCTGATGAGCAATTGAGATGAATTTGATCAGAAATGGTCAGAGCCAGCAATAAAGTGAGGCAAAGAGAATGTACACAGACTTAATATAACTTTACAAAATATTGTAAAAAGACATCAACTCAGGTCAAATTAGTCAGCTGGAGTAAGATCCTAAGTTTTTGTTAACATTAAAAAAACAGCAAAATTTATTCATATTTATGAAATAAATCATGGACAACTGATGGTTAAACTGTCAGTGACCACTAATAATAAAGTTTAGAAATTTACCACTTTTTAATAGCAGCAAATCTAATCAAACTAGTGCAGTTATATGTTAGCTTTTTCTTTGAGTTTAAAATCACAATAAATGTATAATGAAAAATAATAATAAAATCACTTTTTGCTGTTTGTTTTAAAAGTTTTGACCTTATTTCAAATTATAAAAGTTCATATTGTAGCCATTTAAAATTGCTTTCAATCAAAACTAAATGGTGATATGAATGTCAGTATTAACTTTACTTGTACACAAATCTATACTTATCAGTTGCAACTGCATGAATACAAATTAATATATTTTTCAGAAGAAATCTAGACAACAAAATACAAAAACAAATCACGTATAAAATATATATGTATAGTTGTAGCAAAAGCTACTAAATTGGTAAATATAATAAATATTTGAGCAGTTATTTATCACTGGTATAATAAGCTGAATATATGTATGAATTATCGCTGGTATTAAAAGCTGAATATATGTACAAATTATCATTGGAGCACCAATATTGAAAAGTATTATTCTAATGCAATTTGGATGTAACATTTTTTTTCATTGGCTAAAAGTTGCCGTCAAATCCACAGTTGACCAGGCGTAACTAAGGAGGGACCCGCCATTTTGAATTGATGAATCAACAAATGTTCGATTACTACTATATAATCGAAAATAAAACAACACCTACTTCGAATTCGCCGTTTTAATGTAATTTTATCCGAATTTGAAGCGTACAGTAAACGTAACAACCTCCAGTTTGTAAGTTTTCAATTGAATGACGTCACGTTTAGCCATGACGTCTTTGTGCCAAAATCATTCATGAAGTTTCGCAGACTTTTTGTTATTTGACAAATTTAGACATTTTTTCAAGTTTTATCGTATTTTTTCTTTTTGAAATGCATTAGAATCGGAATAACAGTACTGTAGTTGAAGAGTTGCCAACGTCAATTTTGATTTGACGGTCGCAAATCTCTGTTTTACTGTCTCCGCTACGCGTCGCCAGTAAAACTGCATTTGCGACCGTCAAATCTACAATTGACGGTGGCAACTCTTCAACTACAGTACTGTTATTCCTGAAGTGAAGGGGGAGGAAATGTTCTGTTGTACATGATCTGTCATGTCACAATAAATGCCACGTCTATACATAGTGATAAAATTATGTATATTATGGTCAATTTTCCAATGGTTTTGGCACCAAGAAAAATTGCATAAAATAAATAATTTACAACAGTGTTTGTCTTAATGGAAATGACCTCATGTAAAATTTATTTAATACTTGCTGCATATCCCACCTGCAAATATGTGTTAAAACTATAGATTTTTTAAACATTTATTCATAATAGAAAATTAAACTTGTGCAATCTTTCAACTGTGAATGTTCATACTATAACCATTCAATTATTTTTACACAAAATATTCTGGAATGATGGTGACATTTTCATATTTTACTTGTTAAAATGAAACAATTTCGGTGTCACTATTTTTTATTTATTATAAAACCTTTTTTTCTAGTAATTCATTTGACAAAAATGTGTTTTTTCATGAACAATCTATGCAAGTTTATGCAATTTTGCACAACGTATAGCTTGAAAAATAGCACAGTGACCCATACTTTTTATCATATATTTTTTTTAAAAGCTAGGAAAATCTACAATTTAGAAAAGCAAAATTCTATCTGAAGAACTATATACCAATGATCCACATTAATTGATATGAATCATATGATGTATTAAATTGTAATTGGTGCATACAGAATTCATAGTAACACCATATTCTTTGATTTCTGTTAAAATAACAACAACAGGTTACAAACGAATAAATATAAATATGTAAAGTTCTAAAAAAATAATCATGAATTCTTTAATATAATGGTACATATACATGTTCTTTCATTGCTTTATCAATATATACTATTTCTGCCATAACAATATAAACAAACTTAAACAATGTATATCGAACACAACCAAATATTCTAGAAACATTTTAATTAATTTGTTACTGTGCCATGTAAATGGTTTTTTTCAATGCCATGGAAACAATATTGTCAACACAATTCAAATTTCATTATTTTTCAAGCATTATAACAAAGATGCCCAACCCATTAAAATGAATGTATTTTTAGTGGTTTTTAAAGTTGTCAAATTCCTCAATACTGTCAAAGTATTACCCCTTTTTTACTCTTCTTTTACAACCCAACATGCTCATTGTATACAAAATAAAACACAATGAACAACTCTACAAAAGACATCCAAATCACCTTTGACCTTTGGTAGGCTGTAAAATACTTTGGAATATTTTGACTCAAAGTAAAATTGTTTTTATTAACATGCAAATGAAGCAAAAATATAACTATGGGAGTTAGCAAATCCAAACACATAATTATCAAATCAAATGAAATTAGAAAAAGTTACAGAAAAAAATATTAAGCAACAAACAAAGTTGTTTAAATTTCACAACCAAATGACATTTTTTTTTACTTTCATAGTTTTTGCTTCATTCATTGTTACATTTTTGTACTTCCAAATAAATCACATTTTTTAAATTCAAAACACATTGAATAGACTTTCATGATAAAAAAAATTTGGCTGATGTTGACGAATCAGGTTAATTTTTCCCCTAATAATGATGGTAACGATAATTATTTGAAACCTCTGACGAATCACAATAAGGATATTTTGACAAATCATAGTAAAATTTTAACCAATTTGACGTTTGCGATAGCTGAAAATGACCGTTTGACGATTGACGGTAAAGGGCATTACTACCCTCATGAAGATGACAGTAACAATTAAACAGTAATTAGAAAATTTAGGTTTTCTGTATCTTCAAAAACACTGTGAAAAAATAAATACTGATCTTTTGTTTGTGCACAAGAACTGAACTTGGCCACAAATACTCTCACTTGATTGAATTAATCTTAAGGTATGAACTATTGACTTAAAAGTGTAAATAATGCTGAGAAAAAAAATTGAATGAGGGGAACATCAGTTCTGGAAAAGCATGTATTACAGTTAACATGGCATCAACATGTCCAAAGCAGCAATAAAATCAGTATTTTAGTTTCTTACAAACTACATAAAATCTTCAATTAATCATTAAAGTAATACTGTCCATATAACAAAGTTAGTAAAAATATATATTGCATAGATGTGAATCTCATAATAAAACAGTTATAACAGAAATCATTTGATTATACATTGTATTGCAAAAATTTTGATTACTGTTGAAAAGAGACTAGCATGTGTATATGTTATATTTTACATTTGAATGCTCTTGGCTACAAAATATTGTTACAAGTATGTAAACTTTAAGGTAGTATTAAGACTTTATAAAAAGCAAACAAACAAAACTAGTATATCGTTTAATTCATGAGCCATTGGAAAGCTGGAATGCGATCCGTAAGTATTGGCTTCGGAAATTTGACGAAAAATATAATGAAACTTTTTTTGTATGTAAATGTTCAAGTTTAAACGGTTTAGATATGAACCAACTACCACAAATTTATCAGAAAATTATAAATACGTGGTCAGGATTTATTCAAAATGTTGAAATACCTCCATGTAAAAGTGCTATTTTAAATACGAGGTTATTTGGAAACTCTTCTATTTGTTTCAAATCATTGTTCTACTCTTCTTTTTTAAAAAGCGGTTTCACAACTATCCAGGACATTTGGAATTTAGAAACTACAGATTTCATCAGCTGCAATGAAATTTATAAGAAGTTGATTGATCGAAGAAATTGTATTTCCGAATTTTCAAAAATTAAACAGGCAATTCCTAAAGATTTCGTGCAAATTTTGAAATCTTGCGGAAACCAGAATTTGCATCATGAAAGTAAATTAAAGATTTCAAATGACCTTGAGATCATTAATTTAAACAACCAAAAAATCAAACCATCAAAGTTAAAACTCAATTATATTCGTACTGTTTTAAATAAAGATGTATCTCCAAAATGTCAAATTAAGTGGGAGGAAATATATGGAACAAATTTACCTTGGGAAAATATGTGGTCGGTACTAAAATTTTTGAAAATTGAAAATAAAGTAAAAGAATTCCAATGGAAATCCTTGCACAATATTTTATATACTGAAGAAAGATTAAAAAAAATGAAGATATCAAATGGAAAATGCCACATTTGTCAAAATGACAATAATATAGAAACCCTGCAACACTTATTTTTCAGTTGTAGTACATCACAGTTAATTTTAAAAAAAACCTCCAAGAAATACTTATTAAGTCAAAAATAGGAATAAGTAATCCTTTTGGTGAAAAGGAGGTTTTATTGGGTATAAACACGGAACAACTAAAATATGATAATTTTTTAAACATAATAATCATATATTTTAAATGGACACTATGGAAAATTAGGAATTCAATAAAATTTAATAAAACGCCTAAAACACCACAAGATATTTATAAAATCTGGAAACAAAACTTGAAATATAATCTAAAATTTGTTCTTCTTTTGAAAGGCGTTGATATCATTGATAATGAAAATTTAGACATTTTTTATACAGCTTGAGTCAAAGTACATTTTTTATGGTTTATAGTATTAGAATAATAGTTGTATCAAAAACAAATGATAAAAAAAAGTATTAGCCTATCATGGTTATTGTAGTAAATGCACATCTTTTATGTGGGTATCTTATAATTATTTACTTACTATTTTGAAATTAAAGTGTAGAACTGTTAGATGCTTCTAACATTATATGGATATTATATTTTTTACACTAAATGTATTCCAAGGTTAAAAGTGGATAACTTTTTTTTATTGCCTTCTATTTCCCCTGGATAGATGGTTTCTTTTTGTAAACAGGGACCCTTAGCCTGATCCTGGACGACTAAGGTAATTGTACACAGGAAATATTATTCGAATGAAGAAGGCCGTAATAGCCGAAACGTATGGGGAAAAAAAAAAAAAAAAAAAAACTTTTTAAAAACTTGCTGCGTAAGGTTAACAAATCTTATATTTAATTTAGATCGAGATAATTTTTTTATAATTATCAATCTACTTTTTGGGACCTAGTATTATATTTATGACGAGAGGTTGTTGTGGTAACAGTTGTTGTCTCTGTGACCTCTGTGCCATGACCTCCGTCTGTTACAGCTGATGTAGTCATACAACGTTTCATCTCCACCCAAGAATGCCACATCAGGTAGAGTGGAATGACAACCCACACACCATTGAAGAACACCAGGTAGATCCACAGATACAAAGCATTACTGGTATCTAGGTTCTCACTCTTTGTTAGCCATTCTGGACAAAATGTCATCCAACCTGTGCAAATTAAACAAAATACAACTTTTACATTGGCACATAGTTGTTTGTTTTCCTCTTACTTTAATCAGCTATTCAATTTTGAACATTCTTCATGAAGGTAAATACAGAAAAGCGCTTCGAACACATGAAATTTTAAAATGTTGTTTTCACCTTTTTATGCTGTCCTAAACCACATGTTTAACATAAGTCAAAATTAAACTTTGGTTCCCTTCCATCAACTTTGAACAGAAATTACCAACAGTAAAATCAATGGTCACATATATAATGTGCATAGAAAAACATATGTCATGTATGTCCTCTAAAGGTTATCTATTAAAACATCATTCATGATTCCTTTGAAAGGTGTTATCTTACCTCCATACAATTCACAGACACACAGAACTAACTGCACATAATGACGATAAAACTTCTTCTTCAAAATGGCATAGATCAAAATTACACATAGCGGCCCATCAAAAAACACTGTTAATATTTCTAAAGATACAATGGTTGGGTCTGCAACACCCCATCGTTTGTCAGCTTGAGCATATTCTTTCCCTGGAAACATTAAACAATACATTTTTAGGACTAATCAATGTGTGTATATAAAGGGATTCTGATAATCCTTCCATTAAAACAATACACATTTGTTTTTCCTTTATATAAGAGTATAATAAATCTTTATATTGGCACTAAAAAACTTTCAATCTCATATAAACTACTAGAATGATCACAGACTAATTACAGAATAAACAAATGATATACTTTATATATAAAATAAATGGGGAAAACAGATAATGCCCCCGCAAGCATATAAAGTTATAAAGGGACAGAACTCAAGAAATGCCAAAATTTGAACTTAAACTGAGTTTAGTGGTAATAAGCTGCATAAAATTTAGTTGAGACCAAGGAGTAGGTCCGGTAAGGACCTATTTTGGCCTCAAATTTCAGGTTCATTTGACAAAAGATGTTGACCACTTTTAATCACTTAAGTGTCTATTTTATTTGATTCAATTAATTTATGTGAAAGAATTTAACTAATTTTGTTATTTAAAACGCTCCGATTCAAGCTTAAATATGAAAAATTAAGATGTTTTTTGTCAAAAATGATGGTGGCCGCATCCGTGTTCATCCTCAACCTTTATATATGTTATGTATTATCATCAAATACAACTTACATTTAAATTTTTTGGATGAACACGAATGTGGCCACTCTCATTTTACACAGAAACTGTCCTAAATTTAACCAAAATGCTGGAATTGTGATGATTTCAGTAATTTAGCATGACTTAATGGTGCTAGTACTTGATATATGTACATCATATTGTCAAAAACAGCCCATATTTATGTAGCAGAAGCATTCTACTGTCCATTTGTAAAGGGGTGTAAAGATGGACAAGGGTAAAACTTAATGCCCCCTCCACTAAGGCAAGGGCATGAAAAGAATGTAATCTTTCGGGGTCAATAAAAAATAATATAATTAAAGAAAATTTATGAAGTCAAACAGGAAGCAAATTTAAAGACAATAAGTTAAAACTTACAGAGGGAAGCAGTGAAATGATCTGACTCTTTGATTGTACCATAGAGAGATAACAAAACAAACGGACCTTCCTGAAAAAACAACAAATAGTTCTGTCATTGTCATGAAGTTTACTAACTTGTACTAAATCTATTACATTTTTTTAACATCTGTCATTTATCCATAGTCCTATGAATATTTAGACTTCAATAAGTTTGGTATTACAAGCGCAATATGACAGGTGCCCTATGTTGTGTTTTGTAAACTGTTGTTTGTTGTTTGGTATTTTTCTCTTTTTTTCCCATAGCGTTGTCAGTTGTTTTCAACTTAAGAGTTTAAATGTCTATCTTATAATCTTTAAACTTAAGAGCATAGAACCTTTCATTGAAATGTTATATTTGACACATGGATAATAAGCATGCCAAGTAATAGCTTTTCAAAAAAGATGACTTTAGCATCTTTCAAATGTGATACATCACATGTTACTAGAAGATGTTGTAAGTTCTTTTGTAGGTAAGGGACTACATTTAAGGAGGGGCTAAGATTGCATTTTAGGTGGAAGCTGTATATGGGAAAGCTTTTCTTACACAAACAATATATATTATAAAGCTATACATTTCATATGTCTAAAGAAAAAGATTATTGTGGATTCATTTATTTTCATGGATTGAGAAAAACTTATATTTTCATGGATATTTGATTTCTTGATTTTGTCTATTTCTGTGTACAAAGCCTACAGAAAATTTGTAATTCTTTTAACATTTGAATCGTGGTTTGCCTATACCCACAAATTTCAGTATCCAATGAAAAATAATGAATCCACACATACAAAAAACTGTACACTTATGAATTAGAATCAAGTATTTTATCACTGGTTATCAAGACACATTTATGGTTTATATAATTAGAAACTCCCAAAATTGTTTCAGTTGTTTTCTTGCCCTTGTTTTTAACTTCTGCCACAATTTATCTGCAACACTAACTTTTACTATTCTGAATGGATGAAAATACAAAATTGGAATATTGATTTGTACCATGTATGTATGTACTTATGTACTGGTAGATTTCTCCTTTATTCGGAGCACCCCTCGAGAGCTGCAAGGGGTAAAGTGGAATCTGTGTACACTCCCTTTCAGGATTAATGGTGATGTGTCACTAACGCATTTACAATGTGCAATATTTACAAGGACAATCCCCACCCCAACACAAAGGGAGTGCTAGGACACCGGAATATCTGTTATTATGGTGGAGTAAGCCGAAGAACTCGGAAAGAACCACCAGGACATTCGGCGCAAACTGACAAACCCAAGAGATATCAGTAGCTGATTGATCTCCAGGTCAAAGCAGATGACATCTTTGACCAACTGCAGCCCCTTAAGGTCCCATTCTAGTTTAAACTCCGGTCTTGGTTCTAGAAATGTGTTTGAGAGGGTAAAAATACCACTTCTGATGTACTGATATTTTTAGCATCCCGAGTCAGAATCGAACTTTGGACCTTCAGCACTGTAGCCATCGGTCTTAACCACTAGACCACGACCTCACATGTGACTTCGCCGCAAGTTCTTTTAATCTCGCATGATTTTCAATTAAACGCTTGACCCACTCAGAATTCTAGGTCGTGAACAAGCTTTCTCGAAACTAGAGTAATGCACGCTTTTTAAAAAAGCTGTTACTTTTGCAACTTTTGCAATAACTGTCATATATAATGGACTATCCAGAAATTATAATAAGTATATGGGCACATAACTTACAAAAGTAAAGTGTATAAGTGCATCAAAAACAAGCCAAGTTATAATCCATTTTTCGGTTTGGTGTTTCTTTCGTCCCAAATAAAAACCTAGGAAAACACTTAGTCCCAGATAAACTGCTGTTGCACTCAGAGATATTATTGTCACTGTGTTTATCAAGCTGGCATTTGCTGTCATCTTTTACTCGATATCAGTTTGAAAACAAGTTTTGATGCGGTGCAGTGTTTTCTTTCGTGGTCAAATTTAAGTTAAGTTATAAGTGCTCTAGTCGACCCATAAAGACTTCGTCCCAAAATAGATCGGAAGAAAATCGTCCCAAATTGATTTGGAATATACTAATGAAACTCCTTAGATTGTCATTTGAGCTGCAGATGACGAATGGCAACCGGATTAAACATAAACGTATCTGATTGCAGTGATTGAATAAATCTACAACACCTCCTCAAGGAAGTTTATTGACCCTCCTCCATTTTTACCAAATCCGTTTATTTAATGGCACTGGCTACGGTTAAATGGAAATTTAACAATAATAAAAAATATTAGTGTTACATTGGAGACTAAATGCTGGAATGCATGGTTGGGTAAGGACCTGATTAATTACGAATGTAACAATAATTATTGAGGCTAAGGTTACATAGCGTTATTGTTACATGAAAAACAGCAATGTACGATGGGACTAGTATTATGTACTAAATGTTAAAAGTTGAAATCATTTATTTTATATTTACAATGACAGTTTTTACATATCCAGTAATAGGTTATTGGTCACATGATGAAACCACTCCACTGAGCAGCCTTCACACACCAGTGATGCCGCAATTTGTGAACGTCCGTATTGCATACTGTGCAATTCCATTCTGCAATATCCCTAAAAGAAGATAAGGCAACCTTTAATGTTTGCCATGCTTCTGGTGAGAAATACTTTTTAACTCTAGCAATTTTGATATTCTCATCCAATATTTTGGTTGGAAGTCTGAGCATGTGGTGTAGTTGAATGTCGTCTTTCAATATGATCGCATTGTCGTTGGTTACGGATTTTAGGTTAACCTCAGATTTCAGTATCCAAAAAAGAATAAATCATAAAAATGCAAGTCAATTGTCAAAAGTTCATCAGGCATTAATAAATAGTGCCGTTGAATTATTTTCCATTTCTTTTTCGTTTTTTTCAAACTGACAACGTCATGGCTAAAAAGTAAAAAGACAAACAGACAAATAACAGCAAACATGCACAACAGTACTGAAAACTAAAGACTAACCAACATGAACCCCATCAAAAACTCGGGAGATATTCCCTGTCCCAATTTTTTTTTTCAACTGAGAAACTGTAATACCTTCTTTTTTTTCCTTTGGTCGTCTACGTAAAACTATTTAAACACCATTTGTTGAATCATTTAGTATATATGAAAGAATTAAGCAACAAAACTAAAGAAGATTTAAGTTTAATAAATCTAGCGTACATTGCGTGCTTTGCATGTAACAATAACGCAATGTAACCGTAGCCTCGATAATTATTGTTACATTCGTAATTAATCGGTTCCTTACCCATCTTTGCATTCCGGCAATTAGTCTCCAATGTAAAAATAAAATTGTTATTATTGTTACATTTCCATGTAACCATAGCCAGTGCCTTATTTTTTTTTTTTTAATAATAATTTCAATTATTTTCGCGTTTTCTGTTAACTTGAAATTGATAGCAAAATGCAAATGCAAGTTATTTGTAGTAAATTTGTGTTCTTATAAAACAGAAACACGAATATAAATGAATTAATCTAAGGCAAAACCGCGACTTATTTTAAAAAAAACTATACAAACCCTTGAGCTCACGATAAAACATTTCAGTCTGACAGAGATTTCGAAGAAAATATATCGTTATCTCGATAAAACGAAATTGTTACATCGTGTTGTCGAATTATTATATCGTTATCTCGATTAATGATATCGTTTTTTTTAGATTATATTGCGTTATCTCGATTTATTTAATCGAAATCTTGGATTATCAAATCGTCATCTCAATTTTCTATATTGAGATTTCGGATAATCATGCTGGTATTCAAAAAGTAGAAAGATTGTCAAGGTTTCAAAATGAATCATACTATTAGTATATCACTTCGTGAGGTTAAGAGGTATAAAAGAAATAAATCTTGCTCGTAGAAAAGATATGTTAACTTTGACCAGCATATGCCGGATATCGTAGGAGTTTAGTTTAAACATATTTTATTTGCTGAATTAAAGCAAAATGGATTAGACACAAGAAAATCATACTTATGAAGTCTTCTCCGTAATACAATATAAAGTTACAATAATAGTATAATTTAATGGACATGCATATAAAACAAACAGTTTATACAATATAATACTAGCTTTCATAGGTAAACAAAGAGGAGAGAAAGTAAAAAGAGAAAAAGAAAGTTGGAAAAATCGTATAATTCTGTGACGATGACTTGTGAATTGATGACATTGATGACGTTCCGTGTCAGCAATAATAACGCTCTATCAAGGCATAAGAAATCTGTTTGACCTTTTTATGAAATTTTGAACATGTCTGAAAACTTGAATATTTTGTTCGTTCGAAAGTTCCAAGTGTCCGCAAATTAAAAGTTTTGTATCTAAAACAAAGTTTTCAGATAGCCAGTTAAGGTTATGGAATAAAAGAGGGACCAAAGATACCAAAGGGACAGTCAAACTCGTAAATCTAAAACAAACTGACAACGCCATGGCTAAAAATGAAAAAGACAAACAGAAAAACAATAGTACACATGACACAACATAGAAAACTAAAGAATAAACAACACGAACCCCACCAAAAACTAGGGGTGATCTCAGGTGCTCCGGAAGGGTAAGCAGATCCTGCTCCACATGCGGCACCCGTCGTGTTGCTTATGTGATTACAAATCCGGTAAAAAGTCTAAATAAGGTTTTTCTACATAATTTGTAAGTTGGTCAAACGAAGAAGTAATGGTAGACATCCTCAATATCGGACAATGGCAAGAAGGATCATTTATAATGTTAGCTCTAAGGGACGACAAAAAAAATCAATGTAAGATAATAAAAAAAATAAAAAAAAAAAAAAAAAACTTAATTCAAATAGTTTGGGGTGGGGGTTGAACTGCTGCAAGTTTTGGTCATCCGACACAGATTTTTACATATATCTACAAAAATGTATATAGCTATATAGGTCAATCAATTTTTCCCAGATTAAGTAGGAAGAGGGGATGGGGGTCAGTGAAAAAACTATGCGAATTAAGTTTTGTATCCTTCATTGAACTTTTGATGTCGTCCCTAAAATAGGTCATTGTTTAAGAATGGAGCGGAACATCGCAATTGCGTTAAGATAATATTTAATTTCCTTGGGCCGTACAAATAAAACGTTTCAATTTTACATAATAGACTATTGTTTTTTAATTCTTTCTTAGATTAAGAAATAGAGTCGACACTGCGAATTTTTGGATAAAGTTTATATTCCATTCACGTATAGTAGAGGGAATAAACGATTCAGTAGTAAGGGAAAATTAATCGTAGGAGTAGACGCAGCACGAGTGTAAAATGAAAAGAGACGACATTAGTATCATGCTAAACACAATTGTTCCATAGGGGGTCGATCTTTTAAGCCCGCCGTGGGAAGAATAATAAAAGAGAATAGTTTTCAAGAAATTAAAAAGCTATGGCTAGTGACTCAATGCTTGCATCAATGGGATTTCAAGGGTAAATAATATGGCTCAAATTTGGTAGATCTAGTACCAACCCAAATGTCTAACTATTTTTTAGACGCAATAGAATCGCATATATGTCATCCATATATGGGCACACGTGCTGGGTGTATTAATGCAGACTCGTTTGCTGGAGATGAAAAGACAATACTTTTCATTTATAGGAAAAAAGCACTTTGAACACTAAAATTGTGTCATAATGGGGCATTTTTCCAAAGAAGCTCTGTCAAGAATAGATATCAGTAGTGAAAGGTCTCCAGAAACGAAGTGCTGTCAAGTATATATATCAGCATTGAAAGGTCTTCAGAAACGAAGTACTGTCAAGTATGGATATCAGCATTGAAATATCTTCAGATACGAAGTGCTGTCAAGTATATATATCAGCATTGAAAGGTTTTCAGATACGAAGTGCTGTCAAGTATGGATATCAGCATTGAAAGGTCTTTAGAAACGAAGTGCTGTCAAGTATGGATATCAGCATTGAAAGGTCTTCAGAAACGAAGTGCTGTCAAGAATGGATATCAGCATTGAAAGGTCTTCATGATCAGAGTGCTGTCAAGTATGGATATCAGCATTGAAAGGTCTTCATGATCGGAGTGCTGTCAAGTATGGATATCAGCATTGAAAGGTCTTCAGAAACGAAGTACTGTCAAGTATGGATATCAGCATTGAAAGGTCTTCAGAAACGAAGTGCTGTCAAGTATGGATATCAGCATTGAAAGGTCTTCAGATACGAAGTGCTGTCAAGTCGAGATATCAGCATTGAAAGGTCTTCAGGAAAGAAGTGCTGTCAAGTATGTATATCAGCATTGAAAGGTCTTCAGGAAAGAAGTGTCAAGTATGGATATCAGCATTGAAAGGTCTTCATGATCAAAGTGCTGTCAAGTATGGATATCAGCATTGAAAGGTCTTCAGGGAAGAAGTGTCAAGTATGGATATCAGCATTGAAAGGTCTTCAAGAAAGAAGTGTCAAGTATGGATATCAGCATTGAAAGGTCTTCAGGATCGGAGTGCTGTCAAGTATGGATATCAGCATTGAAAGGTCTTCAGGATCGGAGTGCTGTCAAGTATGGATATCAGCAATAATGGTCTACAGGATCGGAGTGCTGTCAAGAAAAGATATCAGTATTGAAAGGTCTTCAGAAACGAAGTGCTGTGAAGTTTATATATCAGCATTGAAAGGTCTTCAGAAACGAAGTGCTGTCAAGTATGGATATCAGCATTGAAAGGTCTTCAGAAACGAAGTGCTGTCAAGTATATATATCAGCATTGAAAGGTCTTCAGAAACGAAGTGCTGTCAAGTATGGATATCAGCATTGAAAGATCTTCAGGAAAGAAGTGTCAAGTATGGATATCAGCATTGAAGGTCTTCATGATCGAAGTGCTGTCAAGTATGGATATCAGCATTGAAAGGTCTTCAGGGAAGAAGTGTCAAGTATGGATATCAGCATTGAAAGGTCTTCATGATCGAAGTGCTGTCAAGTATGGATATCAGCATTGAAAGGTCTTCATGATCGAAGTGCTGTCAAGTATAGATATCAGCATTGAAAGGTCTTCAGGGAAGAAGTGTCAAGTATGGATATCAGCATTGAAAGGTCTTCAGGAAAGAAGTGTCAAGTATGGATATCAGCATTGAAAGGTCTTCAGGGAAGAAGTGTCAAGTATGGATATCAGCATTGAAAGGTCTTCATGATCGAAGTGCTGTCAAGTATGGATATCAGCATTGAAAGGTCTTCAGGATCGGAGTGCTGTCAAGTATGGATATCAGCATTGAAAGGTCTTCATGATCGAAGTGCTGACAAGTATATATATCAGTATTGAAAGGTCTTCAGGAACGAGGTGCTGTCAAGTATGGATATCAGCATTGAAAGGTCTTCAGGGTCGGAGTGCTGTCAAGTATGGATATCAGCAATGAAAGGTCTTCAGGATCGGAGTGCTGTCAAGTATAGATATCAGTATTGAAAGGTCTTCAGAAACGAAGTGCTGTCAAGTTTATATATCAGCATTGAAAGGTCGTCAGAAACGAAGTGCTGTCAAGTATGGATATCAGCATTGAAAGGTCTTCAGAAACGAAGTGCTGTCAAGTATGGATATCAGCATTGAAAGGTCTTCAGGAAAGTAGTGTCAAGTATGGATATCAGCATTGAAAGGTCTTCCTGATCGAAGTGCTGTCAAGTATGGATATCAGCATTGAAAGGTCTTCAGGAAAGAAGTGTCAAGTATGGATATCAGCATTGAAAGGTCTTCATGATCGAAGTGCTGACAAGTATAGATATCAGCATTGAAAGGTCTTCAGAAAAAAAGTGCTGTCATGTATATATATCAGCATTGAAAGGTCTTAAGAAACGAAGTGCTGTCAAGTATGGATATCAGCATTGAAAGGTCTTAAGAAACGAAGTGCTGTCAAGAAGAGATATCAGCATTGAAAGGTCTTCAGGAAAGAAGTGCTGTCAAGTCTGGTTATCAGCATTGAAAGGTCTTCAGGAAAGAAGTGTCAAGTATGGATATCAGCATTGAAAGGTCTTCAGATACGAAGTGCTGTCAAGAAGAGATATCAGCATTGAAAGGTCTTTAGGAAAGAAGTGCTGTCAAGTATGGATATCAGCATTGAAAGGTCTTCAGGAAAGAAGTGTCAAGTATGGATATCAGCATTGAAAGGTCTTCAGGATCGGAGTGCTGTCAAGTATGGATATCAGCATTGAAAAGTTTTCAGAAACGAAGTGCTGTCAAGTATGGATATCAGCATTGAAAGGTCTTTAGGATTGGAGTGCTATCAAGTATAGATATTAGCATTGAAAGGTCTTCAGAAACGAAACTTGACTTTAAATTAATTAGATTAAATTGCATGACATTTTTTAGGTACATTTTCTTTTCTATTCGTAGAATTATTACTTTACCTTCCAATATCAGTACATGACAAAAGACGTTGAAAGCTTTGAAAAAGGGGGTGTATACTGTTTTAGCTCTGTCTGTCCATCCGTCAGTCCGTCAGTCCGTCCGTCCGTCCAATGAATATTTTTCGTCACATTTTTCTCAATAACTACCAATCTAATTAAAATATTGATCTCTGATTACGTTATACTACAAGCTATAAGGGCCCCAAAATTACTGGTGTAAACCCATTCAAACGGGAAAACCGACGGTCTAATCTATATATATAAAAAAAGGGAAACGAGAAACATGTATAAAGTACATAAACAAACGACAACTACTGTACATCAGATTAATTACTTAGGACAGGTGCAAACATTTGCAGCGGGATTAAACGTTTTAATGGTATCAAACCTTCTCCCTTTTTTCTGAAACAATAGCATAACATCATAAGATAGAAAAACACACGATAAAATATCAATTGGAAGGCTTAACTCAAACAAAAAACTTAAATTAACACACTATGAACGAATAAATTTATAAGATTTCATGCATTTATGATGGAAGAAATTGTTTCCTCCAAATGTTACCCAGCAGATTTAAACGGTACTATCTTTTTGAAAATGCAATCCAGAGAAAAGAAGGTAGGTATGTTCCACATTCATAATGACATTTAATTTGTGCAATATTTAACAATCGGTTGTAAGTTTTCTATTCTTGTATTCATAGCAATGATATATCTCTTCATTCTACATCAGTCATGCTAGTTTGGATACTTACCACTGATGTAAATATTGTGATGATCATCAATATATATCAGATATCACAGAGAGGCTAAGGACAAACTAGAGTGGAACTGCTTACTGGGTGTTGTTTTGACGTCCATATATATGACTATATAGATGTACCACGTAGAATGTGCCCTGGCGTGAAACTGTCACCAAGACTACATACTGGTGTGCAGGAAGTACCAATAACGTAAGATGTGTCTTGGCATGAAACTGTCACCAAGACTACATAATGATGTGCAGGAAGTACCGATGGATTATATAGCTATGAAACTTCTTAATGTATAAAATTATAAATGATTACTAGTAAATTATCATTTCCATATTCACTTATAAAAAATCAATTCATATTTTTCCCCAACTTATATGAACCGAAGAATATTTGGCAATGACACAAAGAAAGTACACATTTTCCCGATGCTACACCCTTAAAAAAGACATAAAGGGATGATTTTTCATTTCCTATTGTTAAAATTATCCATTTTTAGATGGTGACGTTCCCTTGTCATCATCTTATATAACAACGTGTTTGATGTTGGCGAAAGAAATCTATGTATTACTAAAAAAAAAACACCAGGGTTTTTCGATATCACAACTAGTCAAAACATGTATTAAATCTTATCATCGGTACAAGGACATCCTTGGTAAATATAAATCAACATGCAGAAATCTTATACGTTCAGGTATTTCACATCCGATCGTTTATGGTGATATTCTTTACAAAACACAAAAATGTGAACATTCACCTCAAAAGCTGACAAAACCTTTAAACAAACTTACGAAGAAGTGATATAGTTACGATACTGTTGTCAGGTCATTAAAGATGGCATAGTTTGGCTTTAATGATGATTCACTTATATATATATATATATAGGGTCTTTGTATCGAAAATAAAACTCATTTATTATAAAATCAGTTGTTGGCATGATACGGGTTATGTTCTTCTCATATATTTTATGATAGTGTAATAATAAACCCCTAACGGGAGGGATTTTGCTTGATAAGACATAAGCTTTTAATCAGTTTAAGGACTGGAGCTGGCATGTCAGTAACTCGGCAAGTAGTTATTTGTGTATCTTTGCCATTTTGTTTAGTTTCTTTTGTTACCTATTCTGACATCGGATTCGGACTTTTTAAAACTGTGTTTTACTGCGCGTATTGCTGTGTGTTTGTTTTGTCTACATTGGCTTGTGGTATTGAGAGGTTTGAGACTTAAAAAAAACACGAGAGCCTTTAGCAGTTGTTTGTCTTTTATGATTTCAATTTTAATTTCTTTTGTCATGCGGATATTTCTGAGTTCAGTATGACGTCCATTATCGCTACAAATAGTGAATATTTTTCAGGTTTGGGAGCCTCTGAGTGCGGGATTTTCTTCCGATGATATGCGCTGCATTGAAGAATCATATTGATGGCCTTTGTGTTTGCAGCTCTTTGGTCGGGTTCAGTAGTCTCTTTGAAACATTCTCCATTTCAATTCTCAATTTTATATTTATATTGTGTCATAGATCAAATTTATTCGTTCGATTTATATATTTACTTGTTTTTGTAAATAATGAGTAAATATGTTTAAACCCTGTGCATTTGTTAGGACATGTCTTAAGTCAGAAACCTGATGTTCAGTGTTTGTCACGATTCATAAGCGTTTATCGTTTTTTTAATGCCAGTGGCTATTTTACCGGCTCCGGCAAATAGCCTCCATGGTGCTATTTTGTCGGCTCTGTCAAAATATTCTTTTTGCCGATGTATATAGAGTTTGCCGTATTTTGCCGGTCTTATTTCAGATTTTTAATCAAGACTTAATGAAACTTTTTTTTTAGGAAACTGTTTATGATCATTAAGTCATGTTGGCAGTTAGTCTCGAAATTATCAATAATTTCTTTATTATTACATTTGCGCGTAACCGCAGCCAGTGCCAGGGACTTTCTTTAGTATTCAAGTTTAAATGGGACGAGATGAAGATACATCTTTCTATTTTAAAAAACGTTTACATGATGTAGAGAAAAAGCTAGAAGTTTATCTATGAATTTATAGATTAAATTTTACCATGTGATTATGTGACAATACAATTAAGTTAATAAAACTCTAAATATTTTCTATAGCTCTGCTCCATTATAACTTTGAACAATCTTTGCTCTTTAAAAAGAAGTAGAAAAAAATTCTAGCTTTCAGGATGTAAAGTAAAATTTGATTGGTCAATATTTATAGTAAATTTTATCAAAATTTCGTGTATTTGGTGATTGTGCAGGTTTATGAAAATAATATGAATTCAGAATATTCTTTTTTTGATAGTCAAACATAAATGTTATGCCAATTAGCTTTAGTTTTTGACGTGACCGATAATTTTCCGTTAAAATTCAGAATTACGTCAAAGTATCCGATTGACCAATGAAATCATCTCTAACACAAGGTCAGGCAATGATTCACAGACTGAGGCCGGCATTTTGATTTTCATTGAAAGTTATTTTATACATTTTAAATCATAAAATGGAAAAAGTGGCTGAAAATCTTGAACAAAAGGGTAGATCTCAACAGTTCAAAAATAAAGGAAAGGATGCTGAGGTAAGGTTCTCGGTTGACAGATTTCAAATGTCTGAATGTGAACCTTATTTTTCTACTGTCCCCGTTTATTTTAAAAACATGTGCTTTTTGCAAAAATCATTAATCAGTGCATGCAAATTATTCCTAATCACAACCAGACTAGATAAACAAAGAAAAATTTACATTAGTTTTTCGTATTTTATTTTGTTATCAAATTCAATTTCCGTCCCACATGTCTTGCAGAGATATACATGTACATATACAAGGAGTTTCCTTTTCCTTATAAAAACAAAAACTGGTCTTGAAGAAAGATAACTCTACTCAATTGAGGTTGTCCCAACGTGGATGGAAAAATAATACCAGAAGAAGAAGTAAATCACTACCAGTATCATGCTTTGGTTATTTATTCAGATGTAATGTGGGTTTGTGGTTTAGGTGTTAACCTAATTCAAATAATTATGACGTCTGGCAAGGCTATTTTAATATTTTTCTGGGACAGTAGAAAGGCTTCCCAGAAAAATATTAAAATAGCCTTGCCAGACGTCATAATTATTTGGACTAGTGTTAATCCTCTTGCTGCAAGTTGTTTTTCAGGGTTGCATTTCATATGCCAGAAAATATGACCGCTCAACGTTTCTGACATGTCAAACAATGACATAATTGTATATATGCCTTTAGTCTTTAGAAGTGTCAACTTGACACTATAATCTCTCTGTAATTTTGATCACCCTGGTAATTTTATGTAGCTATTGTATAAAACTCATTAGTACATTTGTATTTATGATGTGGCACTGCAGAGAAAAATAATTGAATAATTACGGCGTGCCGTAATGAGGGTTTCATTTGAGAGCCATTGTAAAAACATATTACACTTTAATTTTCGGTCTATTATTTTGAAAGAGTTACAGCAATGACGAGAAGCTTGCATAAATTAAAACATGGACACATGTGTCCCTCCTGCAGCAAGCTGGTTACGACCAATGGCTACAATGCTGAAGGTCCTGGGTTCAACTCTGACTCTGGACGCTTGAAATTTCAGTACATTAGAATATAATCATTGTCTAAGTTTCACCCTGCTTTGTCTTGGAGATCAATCAATCTTATGATATTCTTTGGTTTGTCTGTTCCTGCAGATCAGCTTTGGCTTCCTTCATGATCAGACATCCAGATCCCTAGCACTCCCTGTGTGTTGGGGTAGGGAATGTCTTTGTAAATATTTT
Source organism: Mytilus trossulus (assembly GCF_036588685.1). Taxonomy (NCBI): domain Eukaryota; kingdom Metazoa; phylum Mollusca; class Bivalvia; order Mytilida; family Mytilidae; genus Mytilus; species Mytilus trossulus. The sequence continues at coordinate 89,311,556 of NC_086375.1, read as the reverse complement.
ATGTGCTTTATCTCTAATCCCAATTGGGAATGTGCATTGATTCCACTGTACCATGACTACCCTCGCAGCTCTTGAGGTGTGTTCCAAATTATGGAGGGATCTACAAATACATTTTTTGTTTTTGTACATTACTACCGTAGAAAAATTCTTGATGTTCAATTGTTGGATTGATTATATATATCCTGAACAGCATTTAAAAGTTATCATTCAATGATACTCAACAAGTTATAGTTTTGGAATAGGAGAATAAAAGTGATTTATCTAGGATAATCAATGGATTATTGACAGGTAATGAATCTATTTTACATGGTCAGTTCAATGACATAGTGGACATTGGGGCATGCAATAGAAAGGGAAACAAGAGCAAAATTCTTTCAATTGTTAGGATAGAGGGGCACAACTGGATGGATGTGGGATGCCACAGCCCTTTAGATAAGGACACGGGAACTAAAATAATTACACAGTACCAAAAAATATCAGGAATGTGATATTAATCTTAAATTATTATGAGATATAAATTTTTATGTTTTACTATACTTGAAGAAGATAGTTGGTCAAGAAACAAGAGTGTGTTAGCTCATTTTACATCTTATGGTGAATAATATGGACCAAGCCTCAGCTGGCAGTTGCCTGGCATTAGGTTTAATGAAGGCAAAATCATGTGTACACTAAGTTTTATATCCAATTTTCAATGTTATCAATCTGCTATTGACTTGAAGACCATATGCATATGAATACAAACTTGAAAGCTCAGATTTTAACATTGTAATCTGTGTGAACCTCCTTTAATTAATACAATGTATATGTAGCTAATTTGTTTTCATTGTAGGAAATGCGTAGAAGAAGAACTGAAGTTACCATCGAATTAAGAAAGGTATCTGTAGTATTACTTTTTTCGAGTTCACAATTGATGTTATATAAGCTGAATTTAACTGCAACATTTAAGACAAATTCAGAGCCTTGAAAAAGTTCACACAATTTTATTTAAAATATATTGGCTGATGATAAAATTTCCAGAACAGAGGGATCCTGTTAAGCAAAGCCTGGACATAAGGAACTGTATTTTAATCAGATTAGTTTGTTGAAAACATGTTTTTATATAGCCAATATATTGCCAATATAAGAACATATATTCAACAAACCAATCTGATATGAGGAAAAATTCAGTATTGGGAAAATTGAGACAGTTGTCAATAAAGTGATTTTTCGACTGCATGCTTAACCTTTTTTATAGTGAACAAGTGTGCAATACATTATATATACATCAAGGATATAAACTTGGTAAAACTGGGTCAAAAGGTCAAAAGAACAAATGTCTAACAATATTTGTTTTTCAAAACTTGCACAAAAGTTCCCATTGAAATTGTGACATTTTCAGTTGAAGTTGCTATAATTCATACTAACAAGGTAAATAGTTCCATTTTAATATATAATATTGTGGTATTACTATTGTAAGTAAAAGCTCACAGTTGCATTTATTTTGTTCTGAAAAGAAAAGTAATTGAAATCACTTTAAAATATATTACCTGACTATGGCCCTTTTCCTACTTTACAGCATTTTATTGCAACCTTATCACTCTAGATACCTGATCTGACTAAAACGCAAAACTCATTTATATCATTGTATTACAGAACAAAAGAGAGCAACATGTTCTGAAAAGGAGAAATGTACCTGCCCAGGATAGTACGGATTCTGATGAGATTGAAAAATTACCAAATCAGTCATTAAAGACTATTGTTGAGAATGCTTCCAGTGAAGAACCAAATGTCCAACTTAGTGCTGTTCAAGCAGCAAGGTATCTAACCGAAAATAACCAAAAATAATCTTTGGCAAACGGTTCACAAGCCTTCACGCCTTAGATCATATCTAAATATTGAACGACAAGATCTCAAATATAAATTCCAAATTTCAAAGATTTTAAACAAGAAAATAATTTTACCTTATACACTGTTTTGTAGAACTTTTTTTTGTGTGTATATTTTAAATATTTTAATAATTGAATGGATAAAAATTATTTATACAGTACTTACAACTACCATTATTTATTACAGGAAATTACTTTCAAGTGACAGAAATCCACCAATAGATGATTTGATTTCATCTGGAATTTTACCAATACTTGTTAATTGTTTATTGAAAGATGATCTGTAAGTTGGTAGACAATATCTGGAAATCTACGCATTAAATAACATTACTGATCTTTACTTTAAATCATAGAATCAATCTTCTCAGATACTATAAATAATGGGTCAACTTTTTTTTAATGTATGGAATGAATGTAAGGTGTACATGTCTGACTGGCATGGATCATCTTACCTTGATCTCATGTTCATAGTTCCTTGGTCAAAGTTGAGTTTCCTGTCTGATTCTGATATACTATAAGCAGTAGATCAACTATATGAAAATAAGCAGATGTGGTATTATTAATGAGACAACTATCCACTAAAGCTCAAATGAAGTGGTTATATAAGTAGTTAAAGGCAACTGTACAGCACGAAGAACAAAGAAAAAAACCTATAATATAAAGTTTGCTATAAAAGGCCCTCAAATGAAAAATATGAAACTTTTGAATGGAAAAAACTAAAAGCCAATTTTAAAACAAAACAATTCATGAAGAATAAATTTGACACACATGAACCAATGACAACCACTGAACTACAAGCACTTAAAGAATATGGTAGGGTTGAACATGTTAGTGGGTGCTTAACCCTCCTGAATGGTGTAACAGCACAACATAACTAATTATGAAAATCAGTTGATAAAGGTTTAAATCATCAGATTGATACTAAAAAAAAATAATCCAAAAACAGACAGGACGAGGCAAGATATATATCCATCCCTCATCCTACAAACAACAACATAAGAAATATCTAAACAAACTGAGAGTACTCACAGTTACTGACAGCTAGTTCAAAACCAATAGCAACTTATAAAGATTTATTCCTGTATCTAGACTAAAATAAAAAATCAGTACACATCCAAAATCCAATAGATTAAGGTTAACGATGTCATTAACAGCCTTAGAAAAACATGACCTTGTGCAATGCCAAAATATAGGTATTGGCAGATTGTAGTTCTTTATTTCTTTCCTTTCTATTAAGTATTTACATGATAATGCTTTTTTGACAGTGTAATTCTTTAAAAAATCTGTCAATTCCATGCATACAGTCGCTATAAAACAAGCTTGGTGATTTATCAGTTTAATTTACAATGTATTTAACAAAAACTATTTTGGCAAAATATAAAAATTTGTGTAGTTTGTTGTGTATTACTACTTTAACATTTTTAAAGTTTACTAAGATAACTGTACCAAAAGAAAGTTTTAACAAACCATTTCTTTGATGTTTTCAGCCCATCTTTGCAGTTTGAAGCAGCATGGGCTCTCACAAACATCGCATCAGGAACATCACGGCAGACTCAAGCTGTAGTTAATGCTGGTAGGTATCACCACATACAAATACTCAAGTTTTTGTAATCAATAATATTTATAGGATAAACGTTTTTCACAAAATTGAAATCTTGATGGTATAAATGGGTTTTGGAAATATGACATTGTACAGATGTTGATATGGATCATTAAGAAACTTTTATTGTAACATCATTCATAATTCAGTTACCCTACCTCGATATGGCTAAGGTAATACACCTTATCCCTAATCCCATTTGATCCGGCCGCTTGAACTTTTGACGTCAAAAAGAATCACTTTTCCATTGTAGCGTCAGATATTTTGCATTATGATAACAAAATTTTTCTGGAACCTGTGTGATATCAAGTAATGGCGGACAAATAGCAATAAGGTGTATACAAACTGATTTTGTTCATGTTTATTATTGTGCAGTGACTGCTGGAAATATCATCTTTACAACTCTAAAAGAACTTTAGTTTTCTTATCCATATTTGGCACCATATTATTATTTAGGAAGTGAAAGTTGAAAATATATATTCATTTAAAGTTAGCCACATTGAAGTTTTACTTATGTTTTTTTTCTCTACTCTTTGCTCAAAGTGTCAAAGATTACAAATTAATTAGACATTATAAAAAGATTAAGTCAAAGTTAGTGAACCCTTTGACCTCACGTCAACTTGTATTACATATAACAACAGCAGTCTACAGTGAACCCTTTGACCAAAAGTCAACATATTTAACAATAGCAAAGTGTTAGTGCAATATGTCAGCTCTAAAATAGCTTGAAAAACACTTTTACCTTGTTTATTTATATTTTCTTTTGATGAAATTTGCTAGCCATGATAATGTATATTAGTCAGGTACTGCATATGAACTTGTGTGTGTTTTTAGCAAAGACTTTGCCTATACTTGCAAAACTAATTTTAGTGTTCAATCAGATTTACATCTGTACTTTTTAAAGATTCACTCAGAACATATATTAGGGCTATTGATCTGTCTGTTAAAAGTAAGAAGAATAATGATTTTGAAAATTTGCAAAAATCCTAGAATATTAAAAAATGTTTTCATTAATCCTTTTATTTCAGGTGCAGTTCCATTATTTCTAAGACTTTTATCATCACCACACCAAAATGTATGTGAACAGGCTGTGTGGGCTTTAGGAAATATTATAGGTAATATAGTAATTACATCAGTGTGATATATACTCAAAACAAGAATACATAAGAAAATTTAATAAAAATTCTATTGGGTAATTCATTACCATGTTAATTAAAATAATTTGGTTAATTTTCATTGAAATGCAAGGAATGGCAAATAAACCTTTAAATAAATTATAAGCAATGAATTAATCAAAATTCAGTTGAATAACTGTTTTAAACTTTTTGATTTGTACATGAGTAAGCAATTAAAATGATGTCATGACTTATAGTAAAAAAATGGCAATGTACAGGTTAGAAATCAATGGAATAATGAGGGAACAGTGTTAAAAAGTCATCTGTCAGTATTGCTAAGGTTTATCTCCAACACATCTGTCCAATTAAATTTCCTTGAAACAAAACAAGGACAAAAATAAAATTGAAATGGCAAGACTGCAAAAGTAAACACTTTCAATTTAAATTCTTGAATATATTACATCAAAAGTGTATCAGACAATCTATACAATTTATTATTACAGGGGATGGACCTGAATGTAGAGATTATGTGATAAAAGAAGGAGCTGTGAAGCCATTACTGGCCTTTATAAATCCTAGTATTCCATTACCTTTCCTCAGAAATGTAGCATGGGTTATTGTTAATTTATGTAGAAATAAAGAGCCACCTCCACCATTGGAAACTATACAAGAAATTTTACCTGCTTTGAACCAGTTAATACATCACACAGATATAAATGTAAGTAGTTTTAACATTCTAAAATCACTTTCTTCAAATGATTTGAGTGCACAACTGACGGTAAAATATCAATCATATAGTATGCTTTTACATGTCATGCAGTATCTCAAAAAAACAATTTATGATTATTGCTTTTAAAAACTTTACACACTTCTTCTGCTGGAAGATATAAATTCAATCATAAATAGTTGTTTTTGTCGAACCTTCGACTTAAGTCGAAAAAAAGAGGACAGCAATCATACAATCCATTGGAGACATCCACAAATATTCACTCTGTGCTTAAAGTTTTTTATATGACCGCAAATTTTGAAAAATTTTTCGTCGTATATTGCTATCACGTTGGCGTCGTCGTCGTCCGAATACTTTTAGTTTTCGCACTCTAACTTTAGTAAAAGTGAATAGAAATCTATGAAATTTCAACACAAGGTTTATGACCATAAAAAGAAGGCTGGTATTGATTTTGGTAGTTTTGGTCCCAACATTTTAGGAATTAGGGGCCAAAAAGGGCCCAAATAAGCATTTTCTTTGTTTTCGCACTATAACTTTAGTTTAAGTTAATAGAAATCTATGAAATTTTGACACAAGGTTTATGACCACAAAAGAAAGGTTGGGATTGATTTTGGGAGTTTTGGTTTCAACAGTTTAGGAATTAGGGGCCAAAAAAGGGCCCAAATAAGCATTATTCTTGGTTTTCGCACAATAACTTTAGTTAAAGTAAATAGAAATCAATGAAATTTAAACACAATGTTTATGACCACAAAAGGAAGGTTGGTATTGATTTTGGGAGTTTCGGTCCCAACAGTTTAGGAATTAGGGGCCAAAAAGGGACCCAAATAATCATTTTTCTTGGTTTTCGCACCATAGCGTTAGTATAAGTAAATAGAAATCTATGAAATTTAAACACAAGGTTTATGACTATAAAAGGAAGGTTGGTATTGATTTTGGGAGTTTTGGTCCCAACAGTTAACCCTTTCAAGGCGAACAATGCGTTGAGGCATCCCCGTAGCCAGGCCAAACAATGTGTTGAGGCATCCCCGTAGCCAGGCCGAACAATGCTTTCAGGCATAGACAATCACGTGATAATCATATTTTTTTGTCTTTTAACTCATTTCCCCCCGTAAAGCTATGTTTAACCTATTCATATATAGGTTTTCAGGAAGCTTGTATATCACAGTTAAAGAATACCAATTCTGACTGAATTTGATACCTTATATATACTTCAATACAATGAAAGATCGGTAGCGTCAACAAACAAAATAAGCCGCCGCCATTTTGTACAAAAACATGTGATGCGAACATGTGACTTTTTTCGTCGAGAAAAGGTTATTTGGAAGGAAAGTTAAATTTAATTTCATGAATATTTTGATTAATATTATGATACAAATTACGAAAAACGATTTTAACAATTGCACAGATAATAAAATCAATTAATAATCCGACTTCCGTCGGCGCGGTAATTGGATTTTTCCCACGAGTGCAAAAGGTCGCACTCCTTTTATGGAAGTTCTAAATAAAACAATCCAATCACATTCCTCTCTCACTTGCCGATGTCAAGGACGCAAAATTATAGTAAATATTAGTAAAATGTCGTTTCATGGCCTGTATCGTGTCTGTAACATTCTGAGACATAAAAATGTCCGATAGTTTTGAGAACGAGTTTGAGGGATTTTTGGTGGGAGAAGTAGATCTTCTTGGTCAACGGTATCAAATGCATTGACCTCAAAATGACATAAGTGATGATTTCATGATCACTCCTGAAGTGATGTTGAAAGAGAAGGGGTCAGCGAACTTTCAGACGAAAATAATGACAGCTGACAGATGTAAATAATGCCCCTGATGTCCCCCAACAATGACTGATGGCACCAAGAATTTTATATATTGAAATTTGAAAGAGGTCTTCCCCATTTATCCCAGAAGTAACTGGTCCACAAAACATATGAGACCCAAAGAAGGATATTTTTTCCAGATGTTTCTATCTGACAACCAAATAATTGATAGTTATAATTAGATAAGATAAGACATTTTATTCCAAAGATAGGATATGATTCCAGAGATAAGATATTTTTATTCTAATTAAAGGGCCCATGGAGAGCAAAGTAATATTGCAATGATTTGATAATTAACATAAAACCAGTAATGTTTTTATAAATCATATATAAATATGAATATAATCATCTCAATTTAAAGATGTTAAACCGCAGCCAGATCAGAGCAACACACATATATTAGAGTAAAAAAGCCATAACAATTATGTTTTTATTTTAACAGGCAATTATTCTCATATTCAATATATATGTACATTGACGGAAAATAAAATAGAATTTAGAACAAAAATATTATATTTTATGACAATGTACATATATTGTTTTTATCCTGAAATTTATTAATCCCAACACTTGAAGGCTTTATCATGTTTATAGTTATTAAAAATATAAGTCATGGTCTCTAATTTTTCAAAGAAATGGATGAAATTATGCAGATAATAAGGTATCTTCACTTCACTGATACACACCAGCGAGGTGAGCGAAGATGGGAGGCTAATAATGATGTATCTTACAAACTCAGAAATTAAAGACCCCCTTAACAGACAAAAATGAGAGACCAACATGTCCCCAAACGATAGGTGATGATTCATGATACCTTACAAAGGGAGGGATGCACTCAAGCAATTCATGCCTTCTAAAACAAAGAAATGGGCCATCAAACTTTGGGTTTTGGTAGTGTCAGACACGGTGTATGTCATATTGTGAAATCTACCATGTCAAGACAGATCAAACACATGTAGGTTAACTCTGTTTGCCAGTAGACTTTGGGAAACAAGATAAGGAGTCACATATGCTGGGCTAGGGTAGCTATTAAAGGTACACAGGAAAAAAGGTTTGAAAATATGGTTGTGTTGAATGTAGAAAACCCCTTTGCCTACCCCATTGCTTCACTGTCTCCCACGCAGTCAAAAATTAAACTTCTTAAATTAACAGTTACTTTGTTACAATTTTTAAGTTGAAAGGATATTATATATACATAATTTGTTGAAAAGGTTTTCACAGATAAGTTGTTGAAAGGATATTCATAATTTATATTTGCTGTTACAGTTGACATTTTCATTTAATTTTTTTTTAATAAGGAACATTAAATTATCTTCATCATTGAACAATACAAAACCAAAGACAGTGGAAATTCTAGCATCCCATGGAGTCAGGACACTTATAATAAATAATTTTAAAAATAAATTATTGATTTTTTCAAAGTAATTTTATTTTTAAAAGTTCATGATTGTCTTTCAACATTTAATTATGTCTCACTTAATTTATCAACACATTATTAAAGTGTTAAATGTACATGGATAAGTGTGTCAGGTCATCTTACATTTAATTAATATTTCCATGCAGTCAATGGTTTGATACAAAAAAAAAAAACAGAAAAAAAATATTTGCACATTAAAAAAAAAGCACATATTAATCTCAAAAGTTTTGATTTTACCAGAAAAAAATATCATTAGATATCTCCATTAAAATATTAAAAATTCCACAAAAGATCCCAATAGTCAATTTAGATCAATAGTCATGCAAAAATTCAAAGAAAACATCGGACTAAGAATGACAACTCCAACTTATCCAGGGACACAACTTCCTATCTGGTGATTGCATTGTACAGGTAAAAAAATGGCCGCCGCGGAATTTGTCAAACCATTTTTATTCGTATTTATTCTGACTAATAAGCTAGAATTTTGACTCTGGGGTTATTTTTTCTATAAAACTATGATAAAGGAACACTCGAAATTGTTAATTACCATTTGTATAGTTAATTTAGAAGATCGGAGGCAAAAATATAAACCGGTCACAAAAAAAAATAGATTTCTCAAATCAAACGTCATTTTCTGTCCACAAAAGGTTAAAAAAAATCAAAAGTAGGTATTGTCATGTAAATTTATTTATATTGCAACACTCCTTTCATACTTACCATTCAGTGATTACAAGCAGTTTTTTTACATCTTAATATTTTATGATGTATTTAAATGAGTAGTAATTGTTGCAAACTCCATTAGAATATTTTAATTGAAATTAGTTTTGGAATAAGGGAAAGGGGGATGTGATTTTTCTCATTTGAAATTTCATAAATAAAAAGAAAATTTCTTCAAACATTTTTTTGAGAGGATTAATATTCAACAGCATAGTGAATTGCTCTAAGAGAAAACAAAAATTTTAAGTTCATTTGAATATATTCATTGTGTCAGAAACCTATGCTGTGTCAACTATTTAATCACAATCCAAATTTAGAGCGGAATCCAGCTTGAATGTTGTGTCCATACTTGCCCCAACCGTTCAGGGTTCAACCTCTGCGGTCGTATAAAGCTACGCCCTGTGGAGCATCTGGTTAAATTTTAATAACTTTCTTCAACTATCCTGGATTTGTACCAAACTTGGACAGAAGCTAGTTTATGATCATAAGATAGTATCCAAAAGTAAATCTTGTAAAAATGAAATTCCATTTTTTTCGTATTTTACTTATAAATGGACTGAGTTTTTCTACCAGGAAACAATACATTCACTCTGAAGTTAAAGTTTTTAAAATTTTAACAACTTTCTTATAATATCTTGGATTTGTACCAAACTTGGACAGAAGCTTGTTTATGATCAAAAGCTAATATCTAGAAGGAAATTTTGTAATAATTTTGTACCTGTTTATCTGTATTGTACTTGTAAATAGACATACAGTCTGCAGTTAAAGTTTCTAAAACATTTATTAGATTCATAAACTATCCTGGATTTCCACCAAACTTATTTTTTTCTGCAACTAACAGCAAAAGTAGGCAAGACACCAGGTTCCGTGGAACCCTTACAAATTTTTATGAGTAAAAAGAATAACTTAATTTGGTATGTAGAATAAATAATAAGTAGTGATTAGGTGTTCTCAGATACTGTCAGTTATATGTAATTGTATTTTCTCACAGATGTTCAATTGTAAACAAACATTATGATGTGATATTTTTCTTCTTCAGATTTTAGTTGATACAGTATGGGCATTATCCTATTTAACAGATGGTGGTAACGAACAGATACAAATGGTGATAGATTCAAGCGTTGTCCCGTTTTTAGTTCCTTTATTAAGTCATCCTGATGTAAAAGTACAGGTAACCAAAAACTCAATGAAAAATTGCTTGTTAGATATGCTCAGTAAATTTGATTGAATTAACAGAATATAGTGAACAAAATGAAAAACAAGGTTCACTTTTGGCAAGTTGAACCACAATATACAATCCATAATGTTCTGTTACTTTTACTTTGCTTTGAAGTTTGAACATTGGTGATCAAAGTAAAATTTTATGAGACAACATATACTTGGAAATATATTTGGTTTGCTTATTGTTGAAGATCGTTCTGTATCCTAGTTGTTAACATCCATCATTCGGACTCTGGTTTATAGTTGTCGCATTGACAATCTAACCAAATCTCCAAATTATAGTAATAAATCTAATGAATGAAACTAGTAATGTTTTAGGACTGTTATATTCACAGATAAACGCTACATATTTTCTTTAAGGTGGTACCCAACACTTTCACTAAAATTAATTTGGCTCGTTTAATTTTCATAAAATTTTGACAATGTATTTACTTTGACCCTTTGACAAAAAAAAATTTAAAAAATCAAAAATTTTGAACCAACCGTTTTGTCAGAAAAATTACACTAGTTATATAGCAGTTTGACAAACACCAATTTTGATCATTCAGAAGATTAATAGTCCCTTTACAACACAACGTAATTAAAACGTTTAGCTGACTTTACAGAGTTATCTCCCTGTAGTGTTAGGTACCACCTTAATGCACATTATTGCTTTATGTATGATCTTCAAATTAATATTTGCAAGGTTTTTTTATAGATAGAATTTTACATTGGCAGAAGTAATATTTACATTTGTGTGTTTGATGTTTATTAATTTATGATATTTTGTTCACATTTCTGTGTATGTGATGTTTATTAATTTATGATATTTTGTTTACATTTCTGTGTATGTGATGTTTATTAATTTATAATAATTTGTTTACAGACAGCAGCACTTAGAGCTGTAGGTAATATTGTAACTGGAACAGATGAACAGACTCAAATAGTATTATCATGTGACGCTCTGTCACATTTCCCGTCGTTACTCACTCATCCTAAAGAAAAGATCAATAAGGTAAGCTTTTTATACGACCGCAAATTTTGAAAAAATTTTCGTCGTATATTGCTATTACGTTGGCGTCGTCGTCGTCGTCGTCCGAATACTTTTAGTTTTCGCACTCTAACTTTAGTAAAAGTGAATAGAAATCTATGAAATTTTAACACAAGGTTTATGACCTTAAAAGGAAGGCTGGTATTGATTTTGGGAGTTTTGGTCCCAACATTTTAGGAATTAGGGGCCAAAAAGGGCCCAAATAAGCATTTTTTTGGTTTTCGCACTATAACTTTAGTTTAAGTTAATAGAAATCTATGAAATTTTGACACAAGGTTTATGACCACAAAAGAAAGGTTGGTATTGATTTTGGGAGTTTTGGTTTCAACAGTTTAGGAATTAGGGGCCAAAAAAGGGCCCAAATAAGCATTATTCTTGGTTTTCGCACAATAACTTTAGTTTAAGTAAATAGAAATCAATGAAATTTAAACACAATGTTTATGACCACAAAAGGAAGGTTGGTATTGATTTTGGGAGTTTAGGTCCCAACAGTTTAGGTTAAAGGGGCCAAAAAGGGACCCAAATAAGCATTTTACTTGGTTTTTGCACCATAACGTTAGTATAAGTAAATAGAAATCTATGAAATTTAAACACAAGGTTTATGACTCTAAAAGGAAGGTTGGTATTGATTTTGGGAGTTTTGGTCCCAACAGTGAAGGAAAAAGGGGCCCAAAGGGTCCAAAATTAAACTTTGTTTGATTTCATCAAAATTGAATAATTGGGGTTCTTTAATATGCCGAATCTTACTGTGTATGTAGATTCTTAATTTTTGGTCCTGTTTTCAAATTGGTCTACATTAAGGTCCAAAGGGTCCAAAATTAAACTTAGTTTGATTTTAACAAAAATTGAAACCTTGGGGTTCTTTGATATGCTGAATCTAAAAATGTACTTAGATTTTTGATTATTGGCCCAGTTTTCAAGTTGGCCCAAATCGAGGTCCAAAATTAAACATTGTTTGATTTCATCAAAAATTGAATAATTGGGGTTCTTTGATATGCCAAATCTAACTGTGTATGTAGATTCTAAATTTTTGGTCCAGTATTAAAATTGGTCTAAATTAAAGTGCAAAGGGTCCAAAATTAAACTAAGTTTGATTTTAACAAAAATTAAATTCTAGGGCCTCTTTGATATGCTGCATCTAAACACGTACTTAGATTTTTGATTATGGGCCAAGTTTTCAAGTTGGTCCAAATCAGGATCTAAAATTATTATATTAAGTATTGTGCAATAGCAAGTCTTTTCAATTGCACAGTATTGTGCAATGGCAAGAAATATCTAATTTCACAATATTGTGAAATAGCCAAATTTTTTTTAATTAAGAGTTATCTTTCTTTGTCCAGTATAGTAAGCAAGAAATATCTGCAAGAATTTTTTTTCATTGGAGTTATCTTTTTTTGTCCAGAATTAACTTAAATCTTTGTTATTTACAATATACAATGTATATTCACTTTTTACTATCAACTGATAAATTTAAATAATCTTTTACCATTCCGTGATAACAAGCAGTTTTTTTACATCTTAATATTTTATGATGTATTTAAATGAGTAGTAATTGTTGCAAACTCCATTAGAATATTTTAATTGAAATTAGTTTTGGAATAAGGGAAAGGGGGATGTGATTAAAAAATTGGGTTCAATTTTTCTCATTTGAAATTTCATAAATAAAAAGAAAATTTCTTCAAACATTTTTTTGAGAGGATTAATATTCAACAGTATAGTGAATTGGTCTAAGAGAAAACAAAAATTTTAAGTTCATTTGAATACATTCATTCTGTGTCAGAAACCTATGCTGTGTCAACTATTTAATCACAATCCAAATTTAGAGCGGAATCCAGCTTGAATGTTGTGTCCATACTTGCCCCAACCGTTCAGGGTCAGGGTTCAACCTCTGCGGTCGTATAAAGCTACGCCCTGCGGAGCATCTGGTTTCTAGTTATACACATAACATTACAGGACTACTCAAAACTAGAATCAGTTGACTGCAAAAAATTGAGGTAACTCTCACAATAGCATATTAAGTAAGACGGTAAACAGTAGAAAAGTAAAAACCTGGAAATACCTTGATTATTACATCTATTATTATCAAACCCTGTAAAATGGTATTATTCTTGGATATTAATGGAGATATTATCTATTTATAGGAAGCAGTATGGTTTTTATCGAACATCACAGCTGGAAACCAGACACAAGTTCAAGCTGTTATAGATGCTGGATTAATTCCATTAATAATTCATCATTTAGTCAGGGTAAGATACAAAATCTTTATTGTTAACATCTTATGATATGGCTGACCCTTCTATAGCTTCACTTCTATCATCTCTCCCATTATGTATAGGACTTTCTTCCTTCATGTGCTGATATATTATTATTGTCCTTCATTCGACTTTGAGACAAGAACAGGCATTATCAGCGACATCGCAATGTGAGAGGAGAAATTATCAAGCTTGCTTTCGTCGAGTGTAAAACTCTTTAAGGGAGGGAAAAAAGACCAACAAAAGAATGATAAACAGATAATTTGGATTTCTTCATATAGATATTGTAAAATATTAGCTGCTCAACACAATGCGAAGCATTTTGCTGGTTTGCTGCACTCACTTATCAAAAAGGTTCACATTGGTTTGTTTTTTGTAATTATTTTATTTTTCAAGATGAGACATGTGAAATCACATAATACAGTATTAGACACAAAGTATAAAAAGTTAATTAACACTTGTAAGATTGATTAAATCATAATGGTATAATAAGATAATTACAATTGATTTTGGTTAACATTGTTGTTTGTGATTGATATTTTACGATATCAATGTTTAAAAAACCTGATAATCTATACTGGTTGTTGTTTTACTGATATTGAGCCCACACCAAGTCAATAAACTATTAGGTTTAAGACTTTATAAATTCGGACACAGCCATTCTTTGTTGAAAATTATGACAAAAGTCTAAATATAATGTATTTCAATCTAGCAGAAAGATTTATTTCTGACCATCAACAAATTTCCATTGACATTAATGATAAATGTATGCCTATTCTATTGCACTATTCATTTACGTTCTTTTGCAGGGTGACTTTCAAACAAAGAAAGAAGCAGCATGGGCTATAAGTAATTTAACGATAAGTGGAAGGAAAGAACAGGTTAGTTGACAATGTGTTGTTGACACAACAAGAAAAAAAAAGTTTAATGAACTATCTTTTATACATCCCAAGGGGAATTCCACTCATACGATCAATTTACTGGAAACAATTTCACTAGCTTGAACATGACAGTGGATTATATCTATGTTGTCATCAATATGAGGGTTTTATATGTTTATAGATTATCATTAATCATCTCAACAAGATTGATTTTCTCACTTGAGCCGGTATGGTTGAGGATAGATGACCAATGAAAATCTGTTTAACACTATTTTACCTATGAATGAAAACATTGTTTATTTCATTAACAATGGGCAGGTGCTCCCTTAGATTCTAGCTATAATTTTTCACATTACTCTGTGCTGAGAAATGAAATTATCAGTCAGTAAGATCAAAGGAAAATTTCGTAAAATGCATAAAATACAATCACCAGGAATAGATTGTCTGCACTTTTTACAAATGCCAGGTAGAACATTCCAATTTTAGTCCACTTTGTTTTTAGAGATCACAAAATCCGGTTGATTTGAAAGAGTATCCAGTTTATTATCTCCCCCTGAATTTAACAACTTTGTTTAAAGATATGAAATTATTATTAGTTATTGGTTGTTTTTTAAAATTGAAATGTTTATTGATTATAATGTTTTGTATTCATAGGTTATTTGTAATATAGAAATGTACTTGTATTTTAGGTACATTTTGTGGTAGAAAATGGAGTTATTCCTCCATTCTGTGACTTACTCAGTGTAAAAGACACTCAAGTAGTTAATGTTGTTTTGGATGGTATAAATAATATATTGAAAATGGCTGGAACAGAAGTGGATCACATCTGTCAGCTTATTGAAGAATGTCAAGGTAAGGAAACTGTCATTAAAATTTGTGGAAATTTGTTGCATTAAATGTACTGGCAATGTAAAAACATATTTTAGGCCACACCAATTTGATTCCTTGTTCGACGGACCCGCACGCACCTATTTTTTTCAAAACAGATTTTTTTTAAATTTTTATTATATTCCCGCTTCCCGCATCCCGAAATGAAATCATGTTCATTTCCCGCACCGTTTTTTTGTAAATATGATTTAAAGATCTCAACATTTGTTTTTTAAAATCACAGTCTAGCCTTTATATAACGATTTTAAACCTATCATTACCCCACAACACTGTAATTATCTGCGAGAATATTTGTTTCAGCATGAAACCAATTTATTCCAAGCGGGAGTGCTCCGATATAAATAGAAATACCAGTAATGAACAAAACGTTGGTTGCTTTCCCCCTAACTTATATTCCCTATAAAAAACATGTTCGTTGTTAAAATAAAGTACAAAGAACTTCTGAAGGATTTGCCTTCAACTGCAATTATAATGTATGGTGACGGTCATACCCGGTGCAGGTTTATGCACCTGTCCTGGTTGATTTAGAGACCTGTCGTTCAGCAGTTATCGTTTGTTGATGTGGTTCATTGGTATTTTCCCTTATAGCTTGCTGGTTGGTCTTGATCAAAGCACTGTGTAAAAGACTGTACTTTGACCTATGTTTGGTATTATCAGGTTGGGACCAACCCTCCCTCAGACAAGGGCCTTGAAGGGGTCATTTTACCATGTTTACTGTTCAGTCTGTTGTAGAAAAGAAAATAGAAATACTAAGAATTTGTACAGTGCTACTATACAAAACCTTTGACAACTTAGAATTTTTTACTCAAAAAGAGGAGAAATACATTATATTTTAAACAACTTTTCTAAAAGAGGGATGGGTCCACTTATTTTGAATAATAATATTAAACTGTTAAAGTAAATGTGTTAACATGGTTAAAGTCCAGGAATATAACAAAATTTTTGGACATGTTTTGACCATTTAATACCAAATATTATAGTTCTTTGGGAAAATATAAGCCCTTTTGTACTTAAAGTGTTTTTACAAAAAAAAAATATATTATAACTTTAATATTTTGACCCCTCATAAAAGGGTTATTCATAACATTAAGGGGTTGTTCTGAACCTGATAATGACTTGGATGGAGAATTGTCTCATTGTCAGTCACACATACACAGACCAGATTTGATTATATATATATTCAATTATTTCTTGTTGAACAGGGAAAAAATACTTCATAAATTACAGAAATGTCAAGGTACAAGTGATAAATCAGGTTTTAATATAGTCAAAACCTACTATTTTATGTTTACAAAAAAAAATATTATAATCGCTCGCCTTTACTTTTTAAGCTTCGCCTCAAAAATTTGCAAATTAAATATTTTTTTATTAAAATTTTCAAATCGCTCGCTCGCCCCAATTTTTGGAGGCCAAAAATCCGTAGAACAAGAAATTAAATTGGTGTGGCTTTACATTATGTTTTAAAGAACCAAATTTACATAAGTAAGAATAAGTTATATGACTTGATATCAAAATATCAATCAGTACATTTTGTTTATTATTGTGAATCTTTGGCAATGAACATAAAGCAAACAACAACGCATCTGTCTAGAAGTGTGGACAGGTTACATTGTATGAACGACATCTTTTAGTTCAAGTATTTATGAACATTTACCGAAATTTGAATGGTTATTATGGAACAAATAGAAATACTGTGAGATAACATTCACTTATATTCATGCATGACTGTTCAGCAGAACTTTTAAAATGTTAAAAACACTTCATTTTAAACTTGTACTATTATTTTAAAATCAGAATAACAATGAATATATATTTTGTTTGCTGCTAAGCTATACTTCCAATTGTTTACTTGCAGGCTTAGATAAAATAGAAACTTTACAGAATCATGAGAATGAAGAGATATATAAACTAGCATATGATATAATTGATCAATATTTCTCTGAAGATGTAAGTATTAGACTGGTTTTATAATTCCCATGCCACACATAGTTATAAAATTATAAAATGGAGAAAATGATGATAGAGAGAGAAGTTCAGTGAATATCTTGTCTGCTCTTGATTGGTAATCCTGGTCATGTCTGCTCTTGAATGAAACATTCGTGGGTTGAAGCTACACACAAGTAATACAAACTTGTAAAGCTGATGATAAAAGAGAAGACATCAGATGCAGATTTCCTGGATTTTCAATACGGAACAGATCAAGTTATATTTTTTTTTATAATTAAATTACAAATCCATCAATTTAGTATTCACAAAACTACATGTATTTTTCTTATTTTATTTTTTTGAGTTTTAAATATATTTTTTTATTACTTTTAAAATTTGTAAATTCTTTTGAGAAATGGGTTTAATTGTTAAGGATGTATATTATGTTAAGACTACCAGTGATATTTCATACTCCATTGTACAACATAATTGTAATCTGAAGTAAGATACTTACTAATGATGTAGAACATGAGATTTACTGAGTATCTTAAGTAAATTTCTGTACTTATCTATCTTAAGTAACTTTCTGTACTTATCTCATGGAGTTCTCAGACTTTTGTCTGATCGAGCTTCAACATCTGATTTTCTGTGTTATTACTAGTAATTATTTAAGATAAAATATAAAGTGAACAACTTTTTGCTATTATTGCTATTATAAACCAGTTTTCAGTATATTGGTTAATGCATTTAAATAATTTCAAGAAAGCAAGTATTAAAAAACTGAGCCCAAACTGGATTTTGTTGGATAGTTTAAAGGAAAAGTTAAATTTCATTTTAATCTCATTTATTGTTAAGGGTTAATGTGAGTTTAAGGTGAAATACTAATGGTAAGTACATATGTTTTTGTTTAAATTTGGGCATCTATAAAGATTATTTGGTCCTAACCCTACAAGTCGTTGTCCATTAAGCAAAACTTTTGCATAAATTACGTGAACGATATTTACATATAAATTTCAGCACCTGCATAATAAAACTGCACTGAGATGACAACATTTCTGTGTCAGCTTATTTATGGTTTAACCATGGATATTGTTAAGATAATTACAATTTTCTTGCAAAATTAGTGTATTTTAAACCAAATGTTGTGATATATTAAGAAAATACCCAGAGCTCCAGATAAGCTGCGTATTTGCGTGATCACGCAATACAAATGGTTAAAAACCCAATGCAATTGCCCATTGCAGGGTCCAATAACCCAATTAGTTTAAAGGAAAACCCAATTATATGCCAAAACCATGAGTTCTCAACCCTTTTATTGGCTACCGTTTGCGTTATTTACCCTTATCTGTTTACAGTCGTCGCGTAAATCTATTCGTATAATATTTATAATTGGAAATGTCCTTTCGTTCTAAAAATAGATCCCTGCATCAAGTAGCTGAAATGGGTCCCTGCTGGAATTTTCCGTTGCCCGAAGGTACACATGTTTTTGAAAACATTTCTATCTTCTCAGCGTTTATCCAATTAGCGTGTGTCAAGTTGACATATTTTTTTCGAATTCATAACACACATTGAATTAAAACGAAAGTGAATGTCCGGTAAAAATATTGAATAGAAGCATGTTTTCAGCTTCTTTTGAATAGCTGAGTGAAAGTTAAGATGATGACAAGACTCAGCCAGTGATTTTAGGAAGCGTCCATCTAACGCACAGGCGTGTTTGCGTAACTTAACGAGAACATTGCTAATAAACACGGGGTTTCGTCAAAAACAAACTCAGTTGGAAAAAGTGAAAGCCCAAATCATGATATGTAGTGGGTAGGCATCGGAAACCAAAAGTTCTAATAAGGGATCACTTAACCCAGACTTATCTAAATTGAATAAAACAAGACCATTCAAGTATAGTTAGAGTTTATATACTATTTTTTTTTCCATTTTACGGTTAATGAGTGAATACACACACAGGCGCTTGTCTCAGAATTTTTTATATAAAGGTATACATGAAAAAATTGTGAGAAAATACAAAACTAACAGAAGGTTTGAAACTAGACACAAATTAAACCTACAAATGCTCTTCAGTGAATAAACCAAATAAAATAGCTAGCACGTATACAAAGAAAGAAACATATTTAAGATGGAAAAACATCTTGGGTTGATATTGCCTAAATATTCAATATTGTGTTGATGAAAAAACCCAATACATTAAGGAGCTTGGTGGTGAAAAACCCAATTCGATATTAACTTGGAGGGGTGAATTGGAATTAATAATGCAATTAAAAAACTTAATCACCCAATTACATAAGAAAATGGTTGGTAAAAACCCCAATTTGTGAATTCTTATCTGGAGCTCTGATACCATAACAATACATGATGAAAAGTGAGGCAGACACTTACTTGATTGATAGTGTGTATGTGATGTTATAAATGAACCCATGAGGTTGAACTGTAATGATGATGGAAGGGGGAAACAACCAGGATTACCCTTGGAGGAGGTCTACAAAGTTTGAGGTGTATGAGTGATGTGTGAAAGTTATTCAATCATACCAGACAGTTTTCTAGAGCCAGATCATTGCTGAATGACAACGGAGTGCAACTGAAACAGTGATTAACTGTTGATGATTAAAATTGGAAGCTGTAGAATTCTGTCTGTGTGTCTGTCTCAGTGTTGCTCTCAGATTCTGTTTGATAGAGCATCATATTCTGATTTATTTGTAATGGTATAATCTCTAAACATAAGTGTAAGATTTTTCTGTAATGGTATAATCTCTAAACATAAATGTAAGATTTATCTGTAATGGTATAATCTCTAAACATAAATGTAAGATTTATCTGTAATGGTATAATCTCTAAACATAAATGTAAGATTTATCTGTAAAAGTATGAGTATTTCTTGTTAACATCACTTATACATATCATTGCATTGTTACAATGTGTCAAGCTCTGACTTGCCCTTTACAAGTTAGTAATTTAAGTTGTTTGTTTTCAGATTGAAGAAGATCCCAACCTTGCTCCAGAACAACAAAACAATGCTTTCCAGTTTGATCCTAATGCCCAAGTACCTCAAGAAGGATTTAAGTTTTGACGAACTTGTAGCCTCAATGAATACTTGTTTTACATGCTGTGATGTCTAAAACTTGTCTTATACTTCATCTATCAGCAGTAATGGAGAATTCAGAAAGACAATGCCATGGCAAAAATTTTCAGTTCAACTCCAGAATTATGCCATTTCCAATTTATATATCATGGTTTCCATAGCAACAGTTTAATGTTGCCAAAGAACTATGGTCATCAGAATTGCCTATGCTAGTGCTATTGATAGTATTTATTTACAATTCAGAAACAATTCGTTTTTTTACCTGAATAAAGATAAAGTTTATTTGTTTATCTCCTATTTTTTTACTTTCTATTAAATAAAATGCAGTCAAGGGGTACTAGTCTAGATGCATACATCTGATATGAATAGAAACAATATTCATAGATGATAAGATGTAGTATTTCAGAAGTTCTAAAGGTCTAATGGATGCTTAAAATACTAAAAACATAATTTGTTTACACTTACACAGACTTGTAAATAAAGTGTATACTTATATGTAGTCTATAATTAAATGTGGATATTGTGACTTTATTTGACGTAAGAAAACATTCAGATGTTATTTATAACTGACTGGTTTATTAATTTACATGGTCATTTTTAAGAACATCATTCACTTAATAATGATGTAGTACATGTACAGGAAACTACCTATAATTGAATATATATTTAAGTATTATAAGGGAAGAATATTAAATATAATTTTAAAATGCAATACACATTCTTATAGATACAGACCTACCATCAAAACATGTTATTATTTAAAAAACATTTATTACAAGGCTTTTTCAGGCCCTAGTTTTGTATATCCCAATACAGGAGAGATCAAAATGTCATTTATTCTACAATCTCCAGTGCTGGAAATTAATATTTCTTGTTAAAATGTTGTAAAATTTTATACTTTATCATTATTTTCAGTATTGCTCAATTTTTGTTGTAGTTTATTGAATAGTCATAATTTCAGCAATATTTCTTAATTAAAATGACGGCTGTTATGTTTTTTTCTCTATTAATGATATTTTCACTGATGGGTATATTTGTGTTCATTATTGCAGATTTCCAATTTGAGAACTCGAGGTGAGGGCATAGAAATCTTATTTTGTTAAGAAGCCAAAACATACTAATTTTAAAATGAGTTTTTAAGAAAAGGCAAATTTAAGTAAAATTGCACTGACATTTAGATATTTAAATGCATTCTTTACATTTGTACTATCTGTAAGATATTAAATTTTTTATTCTCATGACATCAAATCTGCAGGTGTAACATCTCAATGGTCACATGTATGGCTAGATAAAATTTCATTGGTTGGTTTATTAAAGAACAAGTTATACTGTTAGATACAGAACAATATGTCATTGATACCAAGTGTAACAAATCCCAAGGTCATACTTATGGTACCATGTACAATATTTATCTTTATCCAACATTCAGGCTGTGATTGATGAAGAGATTTTATACCTAACGATGACCCGGTTATTAAGTTGCATTTTCATTTATTTATAACCCACATCTTCATTATTTCATTAGGTTTTAGGCAGGTTAATAAGTAAAATTTACTGACTGCAGAATAAAATTATATTATATAAAGTTACTATGTTTAGAATGAGTGTGGATTTATTACTATTTGATGGATTTCTATGATAATATTTTTAGAGTCTTACAAAATTTAAGTATTCTGAAAGATTTGGCTGAAAACCAAGAAATAAAATATCCATGAATATATATTTTTTTCTTGACACATCAAAATATTAGAATCCTAAGTATATAAATCTTCAGGAAAGCTACTGTGTCTTTCATTAACTCTCAGCATGCATTTAATGTTTGTTGAATTGGAATGTGCTTTCAGTTACCACTTATACAAAGGTTCTGTCTAATTTTGGTTTACATTGTAGTCAATTAGCTCATGGAACAAGAGTCATAACTTCATTAAGTCTTAATACAGATCTCAGAGTCTGTAATGCATTCTTTTTGTCATTTCAAAGATTTTAAAGAATTTTTTGTGGTCTTAAATTGAAAACGATCTTTTCTAGACCTCCAGCAACACTTGTTGAAGACAAGGCATTGATTGACCTTTAGAAGTGACTTAGTCATGTAAATTTTGGTTGCTGTCTCATTGACATAACCCACATCTCCTTTGATATACTTGTTAATTTGCTGGAAAAGTGGCTGTTTACCCAATAGAAATACTTGTATTTATTGTACAATGTTTGCTCCCTCCTGTGTAATGCAGATATGTTCCTGTATATTACTGCAATGCCATGTTAATGATGTTATGTTCAATAGGTTAATCCTGCTTATTATTATAGATCTATTCCAGGGTGGTTTCTTGTGATAAGTTTGTAAATATCTGATCACAAAGGTATAGGCAAATCTAGGAAGCTTATTTACTGCATGGGTTTCTGCTTCTTAAATAGAAATTTCGTTAAAATGATTTTTAAGTTTATTTTTTTCTGACTTATTTGAGAAAGCCTTATTCATTTGGCCCGATTGTGAACATTTTAATTCAGTATCTGACATGTATATAACAAACTAATTACACCATTGTATGGCAGAAGAAATGAATTATTTAATGTTGCTTAATTATAATACAATGTTTTC
The DNA here is from genome assembly GCF_036588685.1 of Mytilus trossulus. Classification (NCBI taxonomy): domain Eukaryota; kingdom Metazoa; phylum Mollusca; class Bivalvia; order Mytilida; family Mytilidae; genus Mytilus; species Mytilus trossulus. The sequence goes on along the minus strand of NC_086375.1, from coordinate 89,288,416 downwards.
CAGAACTCCTTTGTTGTATGTTAAATTTGATTTATGTGTTGCTTTCTTTAATTTTAAGAATGTTCCAATTTATAATAAAATAAAAGATTTTGTGTCCATTATTGTTGAAACAAAAAATTTGCAGAACTTTCTTCATACAGAATATTTACAATTTCATAAATATTGATATATATGTCTTTTTTTTAAAAGGCGAGAAACAATGGAGATTGAAACTGCACATCCTTAGATAAACTGTAACGCTATGTGGCCATATTATTTGGTCTGTGAAAATATTTTGTATGTATAATGCCTTGTAAATATTGTAGACAAAAAAGTGGGCCATTTTAACTATGTAACATATGTATATAATGTGGTAACAACTAAAAGTTGTTATAAATTTAGGCTAGTTTATTTGAAATATCCTTTGATGGATTCATATGTGTATATGGATTTTACTAAATCCTGTATTTTATAATTAAATCTGCACTGCCAAATTTTTAAAGGTTATAAACTGAATGTTAAGATGGCCCTCTCTCTCAGTTTGTAATTATTGTGTAAAGGTTTTCATTGTTGCCAGTCAGTTAATGGCTATTTATAACACTGGTGTAATTATTGTGTAAAGGTTTTCATTGTTGCCAGTCAGTTAATGGCTATTTATAACACTGGCTTTCAAGGTCAGAACTTTTTTTATGCAAGATTGTTGAATATTAAAAAAATGAAAATTATTGTTTTGAAATATATTTGTTTTTGTCATTGGAAACCAGTTGCATTATAGTATTCTATGTTTTTATTTAGTAGGTTTAGGAAACTATTTTTTTTTCAGAATTTCAATGAAATTTGCAATGCTTTTATGCCAATTAACATTCTAACTGGTATATAAATGGTGCTATGAGAATAACTAGCAATAGTTTTCCATGATAAAAGACAAATATATTTCAATTAAAACATGTTGTTTTGCAGCAGCCTGCAATGAATGAAACCAACAATAAATACAAAATGTACCAGTCTTCATGTATAGCATGAGAACTGGTACGTATCTATTTCTCAGTTAGTTTTTTTCTTTGCCACAGCCAGTTAAAATTTCTGTTTTGATACAAGCAGTCATGTGCCATTAGTTGCTTTCTCATTGATGTATACCCCATTCCTCTTTTATTCCTATGATTCATTGTTTTATAGTATTTATTTAATCTAGAACATCAAGATCATTTATCTGTCTTTGGAAGACTAGATCTGGTGTGGTGCTCTGTAGATTTCATATTTGATGAGCCTGAAACTTCTGTTGCAGAAAGCTAGACATAGGGATGGTGATCCAGGGTGGCGTTAGATAACTTCTTTGAAGCTTTATATTTTAGAAGGTGGAAGTCTGCTGCTTCCTACCCTGTATATGGATGCCTCATATTACAAACTTTCCATCAGTCACATATCCAGTGTCCTTGACCTCATTTTCATGATTCAGTGCCTACCCGAAAAAAAAGTTAAGAATTTTTGTAATGACAATTTCTCTCTGATTATAAGTAAAAGGATACCTATATTTGGTGTTTCATACCTTTCAAAGTCCTGATGCCCGTCAGACAGTTTTCACTTGACCTCTACCTCATTTCATGGATCAATGAACAGGGTTGAGTTTTGGGGGTCAAGTCCATATCTTGGATACTATCAGCAATAGGTCTAGTATTTTCGTTGTATGGAAGGACTGTAAGAAGTACATGTCCGACTGGCAGGTGTCATCTGACCTTGACCTCATTTTCATGGTTCAGTGGTTATACTTAAGTTTTTCGAGTTTTGGTCTTTTTTTCTAATAATATATGCAACAGGTCAACTATATTTGGTGTATGGAAATGCAATAGGTCAACTATATTTGTTGTATTGAAGAATTGTTAGCTGTACATACATGGTTCATCTGCCCTTACCTCATTTTCATGGTTCATTGGTTAATGTTAAGTTTATGTAAAAGTTGTTATAAAGCTTTATATTTAGGACTCAACATAACATCAATGATTAGTAAAGAAGGCAAGAATTTCAGCATGTACACTCCTGTATATCTTTAGTTTATATTTACTAGATTTGCATAATCTAAGGGTCACTATCAGTAATAAAATATCACACTTCTCACTTTGTCCCATTATAATTTAAATTTTCTATTTCAAATTTCTCAAAATTTCGTCAAGTAGGACTTCAAGGAGCAGGTCCGTTAAGGGCCGATTTTGGATTCAAATTTCAGGTTCATCTAACAAAATATTTTGGACACTTTTTAAACACTTTAATGATTTTTATAAGACCGCAAAATTTGAAAAAAATTTCGTCGTATATTGCTATCACGTTGGCGTCGTCGTCGTCCGAATACTTTTAGTTTTCGCACTCTTAACTTTAGTAAAAGTGAATAGAAATCTATGAAATTTTAACACAAGGTTTATGACCACAAAGGGAAGGTTGGGATTGATTTTGGGAGTTTTGGTCCCAACATTTTAGGAATAAGGGACCAAAAAGGGCCCAAATAAGCATTTTCTTGGTTTTCGCACTATAACTTTAGTTTAAGTTAATAGAAATCAATGAAATGGTGACGCAAGGTTTATGACCTCAAAAGAAAGGTTGGGATTGATTTTGGGAGTTTTGGTCCCAACAGTTGGAATAAAGGGTCCAAAATTAAACTTTGTTTGATTTCATTAAAAATTGAATAATTGGGGTTCTTTGATATGCCGAATCTAACTGTGTATGTAGATTCTTAATTTTTGGTCCCGTTTCAAATTGGTCTACATAAAGGTCCAAAGGGTCCAAAATTAAACTTAGTTTGATTTTAACAAAAATTGAATCCTTGGGGTTCTTTGATATGCTGAATCTAAAAATGTACTTAGATTTTTTATTATTGGCCCAGTTTTCAAGTTGGCCCAAATCGGGGTCCAAAATTAAACTTTGTTTGATTTCGTCAATAATTGAATAATTGGGGTTCTTTGATATGTCAAATCTAACTGTGTATGTAGATTCTTAATTTTTGGTCCCGTTTTAAAATTGGTCTACATTAAAGTCCAAAGGGTCATTATTAAACTAAGTTTGATTTTAACAAAAATTGAATTCGTGGGCCTCTTTGTTATGCTGAATCTAAACATGTACTTAGATTTTTTAATATAAGCCCAGTTTTCAAGTTGGTCCAAATCAGGATCCAAAATTATTATATTAAGTATTGTGCAATAGCAAGAAATTTTCAATTGCACAGTTATAAATTCAGCAATAGCAAGAAATTTTCAATTGCACAGTATTGTGCAATAGCAAGAAATCTTCAATTGTACAGTATTGTGAAATAGCAAATATCTTCAATTGCACAATAGCAAGAAATATCTAATTGCACAATATTGTGCAATAGCAAGAAATTCCAATTGGATTTCAATTGGAGTTATCTTTCTTTGTCCAGAATAGTAGTTGAATCAACTTAAATCATTGTTTTATACAAAATACAATGTATATTCACTTTTACTACCAACTGATAGATTAAAACAATCTTTACCATTCAGTCATTGTCAGTTATAACAAGCACTTTTTTTACATTTTAATATTTTATGATGTATTTAAATGAGTAGTTATTGTTGCAAACTTCATTAGAAATTTAAATTGAGATCAGTTTTGAATAAGGGAAAGGGGGATTTGAAAAAAAATTGGGGGGGTCAATATTTTTCATTTCAGATTTCATAAATAAAAAGAAAATTTCTTCAAACATTTTTTTGAGAGGATTAATATTCAACAGCATAGTGAATTGCTCAAAGGCAAAATTTTTTTTTTAAGTTCATTAGACCACATTCATTCTGTGTCAGAAACCTATGCTGTGTCAACTATTTAATCACAATCCAAATTTAGAGCTGAATCCAGCTTGAATGTTGTGTCCATACTTGCCCCAACCGTTCAGGGTTCAACCTCTGCGGTCGTATAAAGCTGCGCCCTGCAGAGCATCTGGTTTCAATTGATTCAATTCGTTTATGTGAAAGATTTTTTTAAAACTGAAAAGTCATTAACAACGCTACCATCCAAGCTAAAATATGAAAAATCTATCAAATATGCAAAAAAAACGTCACTTTTCAGATGTTTTTTGTCAAAAAGGATAGTGGCCGCACCTGTGTTCATCCTAAACCTTTATATATGTTATGTATTATCATCAAATACAACTTACATTTCAATATTATGAAATGAATACAAAACCGTCTAAACCGTAATTAAATTGCTAAAATTGTCAAGATTTCAGTAATTTAAAAGACTTCATGATATTAGTACCTAATATATGTGCATTCTATTGTCAAAAACAGCCCATATTTAAGTAGCAGAAGCATTCTAATTTCCAATAAATAGCTAAAAGAACAAATTTTCACAATCTTTAATACTGCTATATTTTGGGGCCAAAAAGGGGTCTTACTGAACCTACTCCTTTGATTATATTGTTCATCTAAATTTGTGTTTGTGTTGCAGTCTTATACATGTTAAGGCTTCTCTGACTTGTATAACATAGAAAAGAGGATGGAAATGGGGAATGTGTCAAAGAGACAACCGCCGAAGGCCACCAATGGGTCTTCAATGCAGCAAGAAACTCCTGCACCCAGAGGGGTGCTTCAGCAAGCCCCTAAACAAAAATGCATACTAGTTCAGTGATAATGGATGTCATACTATAAACAACTTGATCTTAGTAAGTAAGAGACAAGATCATACAAGCATCATATTGTTTACTTCTATTAGACTTATTTGAAGAAGATTTCATTCAGCAATAATTTGTACAATTACATTTATTTTGTAAAAGAGGGACGAAAGATACCAAAGGGACAGTCGAACTCATAAATCTAAAACAAAGCTGACAACGCCATGGCTAAAAATGAAAAAGACAAACTGACAAACAATAGTACACATGACTCAACATATAAAATGAAAGAATTAACAACAGGAACCCCACCAAAAACTAGGGTTGGTCTCAGGTGCTCCGGAAGCTAAGCAGATCCTGCTCCACATGTGGCACCAGTCGTGTTGCTTATGTGATAATAAATCTGATAAATAGTCTAATTCGGTAAGTAACTGTCCTTGGATAATCTAATTAGTGCACTTAAACTTATATACACACATGCTTTTTAGCCACAACATCTATATAGACATTTTAACCATCAATATATTTTGCTATCATCAAAATTGAATGTTGGGTGAACCTAAACAGTCTCTTGTAATGGCTGATTTTGGCTTACTCTGATAAAATGCTGACTTGTAATGCTCATGAGTTTGCTTAGAAGGTGGCACAGTAGTAATTGCATTCCAGAATTTAGGTTGCTGTTTGTGTACCCTACCTAAGTCAATGTTTCTGAACAGTGATTAGACAAAAAATACTGTATCAACTGAACATACTTTTCCAAACTGAGGGATTAGGTGTAGAAAAATATGAAATGATTTTACATATAGATGAAAATTAATTTTTGAGAATTTTGTATTCACTGCTTGATAAAAGACTAGTGGCCTTAGGTTTTTATACGACCGCAAAAAATTTTGGCGTCGTATAATGGTATAATGGTATGTCGTTGTTGTCCAAAGACGCATTTAGTTTCCAAACTGTAACTTTTTTTTTTATTATGAATGGATCTCTATAAATTTAAACCAGAATGTTCAATATCACTAAAGGAAGCTTTGGATTGACTTTTTGGGTTATGGTCCCAATAGTTTAGGAATTAGGGGCCAAAAAGGGGACCCAAAATAAGCATTTTTGTAGTTTTCAAACAATAACTTGTTTTTAAGTGTATGAATCTCTGAAATTATACCACAAGTTTCCATACCATGAAGGGATTGTTGTTAGTTTTGACTTGGGGGTATTATTGCTCTAAATGATTTGGTAATGGGGGCAAAAGGGGCAAAAACTAGTGTTTTTTTTTGGTCAATGGACATTTAAAACAATTTGAAAGCAGTGTTAGACAAGTTGAAAAACATATAACATGGGTATGTTCAGATTTACCTCCCTTACACTACTTGTAAATTATGTATAAAGAAATGTCAGGTTTTGGACTAATTGGAAAAAAGGGGGGTGGACGTAGTTTCAATTTTTTTTTTCCAAATTTCTCAAATTTCAAATTTTTAAAAGTTTAAAGATGAACTCTTTTAATTTGCACAATATTGCGCAATAGATTTGTATACTTTTTATAGACTTCGAAATAGCCTGAGTCAGTCCACCGAGAGAGTCTATGGTATATCATGAAGAGCTATGGAATACCAGACAAGAAAATAAGAACCATAAAGGAGATATATAAAGGATTTAAGTGTTTCGCATTGATCAGGGAGAAACATCAGAATGGTTTGAGATTAAATCAGGAGTGAAACAGGGATGCGTAATGTCAGGTTTTCTTTTCCTTTTAGTCATGGACTGGATCATGCGGGTAACAACTGCAGACAAAGCAAGAGGGATACGATGGAACTTCAATGCTGTTCTAGAAGATCTTGACTTTGCTGATGACATCGCACTTCTTTCCTCAAAATTTAGCGACCTTGATGAAAAAACACAGAAATTAACAACTGAAGCTGAAAGAGTTGGAATGAAACTTAACCTCAAAAAGTGTAAAACTCTGAGATCCCAGCAAACAAAGAATAAAGAGTTGATAACGTTATACGACCAGAAAATAGAAGATGTAGACAAATTCACATACCTGGGAGCAGTCATGGACAAAGAGGGAGGAGGCAGTTGTGACATCAAAAACAGAATACAGAAAGCAAGAGGGACATTTCATCGCCTAAGAAATATAGGGTATTCAAGAGGAATTGGCTGAAAAACAAAAATACACCTATATAAATCATTAGTAAGACCTGTATTATTGTATGGATGCGAAACATGGAAATTAACAAATATTGAAGAAAAGAAACTAAATACTGTAGAACACCAATGCCTAAGAAAGATCCTAAAAAGAAGATGGCAAAGTAAAACATTGAACAAAACAGTAAACGAAATAGCTAACACCAGAAACATCAGTTGTGAAATCAGAAGGAGACGGTGGACATGGATAGGACATACATTAAGACGAGAAAGAGACAACAACAGCTATGTAGCTCTACAATGGGCACCAGCAGGGAAAAGAACTAGAGGAAGGCCAAAAACTACATGGAGAAGAACAACAGAGAGAGAAAGGAACCAACAAGGATGGACAAGTTGGAACGTAGCCAGAACAGCAGCAAAAGATAGAAAAGGGTGGAAAAACAGCGTGGAGGCCTTATGCGACTTCTGGCGCGGAGAGAATTAAGGTTAAGGTAAGGTAAGATTTGTATGCTATTGACATTTGTTTTGTGTCAGACACTCATATTATGTAAAAAAAATTGATCACAATCCAAATTCAGAGCTGCATCAAGCTTGAATGTTGTGTCCTTACTAATGCCCCAACTGTTCAGGGTTCGACCTCTGCGGTCGTATAAAGCTGAGCCCGGTGGAGCACCTGGTTAAGAATGGCAAAACAAGTAAACGGTCATGATACACATTCAGATTCATTTCTGAATAGTAAAATAAAAGTAGTTCAGTTAAATGTAAATGTAGAATTTTTGGCAGTGTAAGACGGTGGTGAAAATTCTAGAGGCCCTAAAGAGCCTGTGTCGCTCACCTTGGTCTATGTGAATAATTACAAAGGAAGCAGATGGATTCATGAAGTGTTTTGGTGATGGTGATGTGTTTGTACATCTTACTTTACTGAACATTCTTGCTGATTACAATTATCTCTATCTATAATGAACTTGGCCCAGTAGTTTCAGTGGAATATGTTATTAAAAATTAACAAACAAATTTTATGAAAATTATTAAGAATTGACTATAAAGGACAATAACTCCTTATGGGTCAATTGACCATTTCGGTCATGTTGACTTATTTGTAAATCTTACTTTGCCGAACATTATTGCTGTTTACAGTTTATCTTTATGTATAATAATATTCAAGATAATAACCAAAAACAGCAAAATTTCCTTTAAATTACCAATTCAGGGGCAGCAACCCAACAAAAGGTTGTCCGATTCATCTGAAAATTTCAGTGCAGATAGATCTTAACCTGATTAACAATTTGGTCCATGTCAGATTTGCTTTAAATGCTTTGGTTTTTGAGTTATATATGCCAAAAACTGCATTTTATCCCTAAGTTCTGTTTTTAGCCATGACGGCCAATTTGGTTGGTTGGCCGGATAGCCGGACACATTTTTTAAACTAGATACCCCAATGATGATTGTGGCCAAGTTTGGTTCAATTTGGTCCAGTAGTTTCAGAGGAGTTGATTTTTGTAAAAGTTAACGACGACGGACGCAAAGTGATGGGGAAAAGATCACTTTAGGTGAGCTAAAAAGGCTATCGTTATCCCTCATGGGCTAGTAAATACTACTGTGCCACCATAAACGTAGCACTTACTAGGGTAAGCTGATATAGAGGTGTCACACATTTTCAGCCCGTTATAGTATTTGTATAAACCGTTATATGTCGAGAGGGAATAGGACTTGGCCACTTCATACTTTGTATGCATATGCCTTATGTTACAAAGCTCCAGTCTGTCATATTTCCATTTTCATGGTTCAGCGAATCACTATGAGTGATTGTGATAACTATATTTGGAGTTCCTTGTAAGGTCGACATGGTTCAGTTGATATCAACTTTATTTCATGGATTAGTGATTCTTCAAATACTGCTAGCAAAACGTCATCTGTATGTGATGTGTGCAATATTGTAAGATGTACATATTACTCTTGTATGTACATTCTGACCTTGACCTCATTTTCATGATAAATTAATCATTGTTTAATTTTCATGGTTTGGTCGGTCTTTATACTATAAACATTTGGCCAACTATGTATGTAGCATGGAATGATTGTAAGGTGTACATGTCTATCTGATATGTCTATCCATCTGACCTTGACCTCATTTTCATGATTCATTAACCAATGTTAAGTTTTTATGGTTTGGTCTTTCTTTTATGCTATAATTAACAAACTATATATGTAGCATGGAATATGTCTTATCTGATATTGAGCCCATTGCCATTGATATTGCTAATATTGAATAAATGTGATACTTGTGGCAATAATATCATTATATTAAGACTTTCAGTATAAAATTAATCATAGTCAGTAAATCTGACGCGACATATATCAGCATGTGTATTCCTGTTTGTGTAACTTTTTTTAGTACTTTAACATGTAGTTGTTAAAAGAAAACATGAATCCAGTATGAAAATCACAATAAGTTTATATATAATATGTAATATATCAATCCTTTAGAATATAAGACATGTTCAAGATATTGGACATTTCCAAGCGAGATAACTCAAGTAGTTTAAGAAAGTTTTAGAAAAACTCTGATAGTTTTAAAATTGCTCACCGAGATATTGTTTTATTATGACACTTGATACTAAGTGTATTTAAAGTATTTAAGTCTTCATAGTTTTGGTAAATTGATATAACCTCGGGTTTGAAATTACAGAATGTATCTGTGTTATCCTATTGTTCTTTTTTTTTTTTTAAATATATATCATGGTTACGGTATATCAAATTCATAAACAAAACACGTCATTTGATAACAATTTTCTGTATCAAATCTCTTATAATTCGATAGAACTTTCAATAACAACTACCACTTTTCATTTCAAAATAATGAAAGTGGGCATAGCAGACATTATTATAAAGTCAACCTTTCTATTATGTCAATCCATTTGTATACTGAACATAAAATGGGGCATCTCCGCTGTTATTGGTTCTACACAATGTTATAAAATGTGACATCTCCATTGTCATTGATTATACACAATGTTATAAAATGTGGCATCTCCGCTGTTATTGGTTCTACACAATGTTATAAAATGTAACATCTCCATTGTCATTGATTATACACAATGTTATAAAATGTGGTATCTCCATTGTCATTGATTATACACAATGTTATAAAATGTGGTATCTCCATTGTCATTGAGTCTACACAATGTTATAAAATGAGACATCTCCATTGTCATTGAGTCTACACAATGTTATAAAATGTGGCATCTCCATTGTCATTGATTCTACACAATGTTATAAAATGTGGCATCTCCGTTGTCATTGATTCTATACAATGTTATAAAATGTGGTATCTCCATTGTCATTGAGTCTACACAATGTTATAAAATGTGGCATCTCCGTTGTCATTGATTCTATACAATGTTATAAAATGTGGTATCTCCGTTGTCATTGATTCTACACAATGTTGTAAAATGTGGCATCTCCGTTGTCATTGCATACAAATAATGTTTTTTTGTTTTTATTGTAACACACTGGAACCGGATGATTCAGACCGTCAGATTCGCTAAGTAACATCTTACTAACCTTTCCATCATTCTGTATAATTAATAAATTGTTAGACACATGTCCTGCTGCAAACACATTCTGGATATTATCAACAGATATTCCCCTAGGATAGACCAGATATTTGTCACTGAACACCCATATTTCATCCCCTGTCATACTACAGCAATGGATTGTGTTGTTCACATAGTCTGTGTAGTAAATCCTGTCCTTGCATGCAACAATATCGAAGCAGGACACGTTACACTTTATTGTATTAAACATCTTTCCCGATTTATCCATCACAACTATTCCTTCGCTTTCTACTAGGACGTAGATTCTATTATCATGACATGAGATACCCCAACATGACCCTTTGGTATCTATTGTTTTAATGACAGTGCCATTTTCTATGTTTACAATATCTATGCGTTTGGATTCGCCACGAGAAACCGCAATACTTTCTCCATCTATTACAGCTACATCATACGCCATACCACAGACGGGAATGTTCCGGATGTGTTGACCTGTATCATTATATTCTAGAATTGCTTTGTCACTGGTGTAATTTGCAATCATTACATGACCGTTTGGTAAAATCGTTACTCCTGTGATTTCCGAGTTCTTTATTTGTCCTTTAAGTGAAAACTTGCTTCGGAAATTAACTGTGGTATTGTGAACGGATCGTACTGGTTTATATAGTTGTGTCTGTGCTTGGTCAATGTTCTCAAATATAAACGGTATACTGACAGCGTTTTCATTGACTTTTATTTTTCCAAAGGAGTTTATATTCTCTAACATTGAGGTCAATTCTTCGTTAACCTCTATTTCTATTGTGTATTTGCGTATAGAACCCAGCGACATCTTGACATATTCTATTTCTTCATGGACTATTTTATCAATCTGACGCGTACCAAGAAATACTTGGATATCAGAGTCGAAACGTTTAAGTTGGACTGTTTGTTTTCTTAGTCGTTTAATTTCATCATTCCTTCTGCTTAATTTTGTAATAATCTCTTCGTTTTTCGTCTTATAGTTATTTCTTGTTTCTGACAAATTAGCTAACAGTTTTTCTTCAAGTTCGTCTATTCGTTTGTTTACTGTAAATCGTATACTTTGTACCGATTTTTGAACGCTCTTTTCTTGTTCCTCGATATTTGTGGAGACCATTCCACAATCTTCAATAATACGTTGTAGTTGGTCTAAGGCTCCATCAATTGATTCCAATACTCCCTCGAGAGCTATCGATGTCTTAGCGTTTGTTGCTGCCTCTACTAGAGAGATAATAAAGTCAGAACATTTCTCATGGCGAGATGTTAAGCAGGTCTTACAAATTGCCACATCATGCGTCCTACAGAAACTTTCAAGGTCAATTCCATGCTCATCGCACGCTGTTTTAATCGAAATGCTTTCACAAGTTCTGTTATCTTCCATCGGTATTAATGTATCGTCCTGCTCTTTCCAGAAACGTCGGTTTACATTTCACACCACGTTCGTCTTTACTTCCGTGACAAGCCAACAAGGACTAAGTTGAATGACCTACAACATATAATATCGCATACATCAGTGCGGGAATTTTGTCGCAGAACGCTAGCTGGAAATAGGGATAGTGACCCGGTGATGGCGGCGGCAGTTTTAACTAACTTCTTAAAAGTTTTATATTTTAGAAGGTGGAAGACATGGATGCTTAATACTTTGTAAATAGATGCCTTATGTTTCAAAGTTTCCGTCTGTCACATGCCCATTGTCTTTGGCCTCATTTTCATGGTTCAGTGACTACTAGTACTTGAAAGTTATTTTGTTTTGTAATGTCAATTTCTCTCTTATTATGAGTAATATTATAGGATAACTATATTTGGTATGTGCGTACCTTGCAATGTCTTCATAATCGTTTGACAGTTTTCACTTGACCTCGACCTCATTTCATGGATCAGTGAATAAGGTTGAGTTTTGGTGGTCAAGTCCATATCTCAGATACTATAAGCAATAGGTCTAGTATATTTGGTGTATGGAATGATTGTAAGGTGTACATGTCCAACTGACAGGTGTCATCTGACCTTGACCTCATTTTCGTGGTTCAGTGTTTAAGTTTTTGTGTGTTGGTGTCTTTTTCTTGCATTGTGTGTAATAGGTCTACTATATTCGGTGTATGGAATTATTGTAAGGTGTACATGTCCAACTGGCAGGTGTCATCTGACTTTGACCTCATTTTCGTGGTTCAGTGTTTATAGTTAAGTTTTTGTGTTTTTTGTGTGTTTTTCTTGCATTGTATGTAATGGGTCTACTATATTTGGTGTATGGAATGATTGTAAGGTGTACATGTCCAACTGGTAGGTGTCATCTGACCTTGACCTCATTAACATGAATTTTTCATGGTTCAGGGGTCAAAGTTAAGTTTTTGAGTTTTGGTCTTTTGTTATTAATATTATATGCAATAGGTCAACTATATTCGGTTTCATTGGTCAGTTTAGTTTTCTTTGTTCAGTCTGTTTCTTTGAAACTATAAGCAAGGGTCAACTACATTTAGTGTATTGAATGATTGTTATATGACCTTGACCTCATTTTCTTGGATCATATTAAGTTTATGTGATATTTGTAGCTTTATATTTAGGACTATCAACATGATATCAATGGTTAGTAATTAAGAAGGCAAGACATTTCAGCATGTACAAGAGTAAGGGATAACATGATCTACTTTTATTTCCATGTTGATCATGATCAGTGGATTGATATCAATAAATGACTATGTGTCTTTTCAGGGTTGATTATTAGCTCACCTGGCCCGAAGGGCCAAGTGAGCCTTTCTCATCACTTGGCGTCCGTCGTCCGTCGTCCGTCGTCGTCGTCGTTAACATTTTGAACTTCTTCTAGAGAACCACTGAATGGAATGAAACCAAACATGTATGATTGTTCCTTATGAGGTGCTGACCAAGTGTTGTTACTTTGTAGCCGATCCATCATTCAAGATGGCCGCCAGCGGGGGCTTAGTTTAACATAGGACCCTATTGGAAATGCATACAAATCACTTCTTTTAGAGAACCACTGAATGGAATGAGACCAAACATGACATGAATGTTCCTTATGAGGTGCTGACCAAGTGGTGTTACTTTGTAGCCGCTCCATCTTCCAAGATGGCCGCCAGAGGGGAACTTAGTTTAACATAGGACCCTATGGGAAATGCATACAATTGACTTCTTTTAGAGAACCACTGAATGGAACGAAACCACACATGGCATGAATGTTCCTTGTGAGGTGCTGACCAAGATTTGTTACTTTGTAGCCGATTCATCATCCAAGATGGCCGCCAGCGGGGGACTTAGTTTAACATAGGACCCTATGGGAAATGCATACAAATGACTTCTTTTAGAAAACCAATGAATGGAATGAAACCAAACATGGCATGAATGTTCCTTATAAGGTGCTGACCAAGTGTTATTACTTTGTAGCTGATCCATCTTCCAAGATAGCCGTTAGCGGGGGAGTAAGTTTAACATAGGACCCTTTGGGAAATCATACAAATGACTTCATTTAGAGAATCAATGAATGGAACGAAACAAAACATGGCATAAATGTTCCTTATGAGTGAGGTGCTGACCAAGTGTTGTTACTTTGTAGCCAGCGATCCATCATCCAATGTGGCTGTCAGAGGGGGACTTAGTTTAACATAGGACCCTATTGGAAATGCATGGACATGATTTCTTTTAGAGAACCAATGAATGGAATGAAACCAAACATGGCATGCATATTACCTATGAGGTGCTGACCAAGTGTTGTTACTTTGTAGCCGATTCATCATCCAAGATGGCCGTCAGCGGGTAACATAGGACCCTATGGGAAATGCATACAAATGTCTTCTTTTAGAGAACCACTGAATGGAATGAAACCAAACATAGCATGAATGTTTCTTTTCTGGTGCTGACCAAGTGTTGTTACTTTGTAGCCAAATTTTATCTTTTTTTATATGAATTCAAAAACCCAAGTAGAGTCAGGTAAGCGATACAGGCTCTTGAGAGCCTCTATTTTTATAGTTTTTCTGTTAAATATAATCAAACACATACGCTTTACTTTGCAGTTGACTATGCTAATGCTATATCAAAACTGCTTTAACAACAATGTACACATTTAAATTATTGATTATTAAGGTTTGTTCATTTAGATTATTTTATAACTATTTAAATGCCATAAGATTTTAGCATAGATGTACCGATAATACCGAGTTTAGTAAGAAACCCTGGATATGGCCTTGAAATTCAAGGGTGGCTGATTATTCTAATTTCATACACATTTTCATCTTTTCATTCAAGTGCTAAACAAATTTTTTTTTTAAAGCAAAACATAAAATTGAATGTCTTAAAATAGCTTGCTATAAGTCTATGTATTGTCTTGTCACATAATAAAATAGCTTGCTATAAGTCTATGTATTGTCTTGTCACATAATAAAATAGCTTGCTATAAGTCTATGTATTGTCTTGTCACATAATAAAATAGCTTGCTATAAGTCTATGTATTGTCTTGTCACATAATAAAATATACTTAAATACCTCTAATTACTAACCGTTGATTGTCCATGGAAAACGAAACATATATATCAACCAGTGAACCAGAAGTAAACCATGACATCAATAAATATATTAAATGCATAAAGAATGATATACATGTAATATCATAACATGATTTCCCGACCTAACCGTTCTTATATTCTTTCCTTCTATTGTACAAGACCAAACACGTTAGCAAATAGATGTTTGGAAATGGTAAAATGTTTCTATACAAAATATTACGGAATAATAACCTACCTATAAAACTAATTCCATCAAATTGAAGTACTGTTCAATCTATATATAAACACCCTGATCTCACCAAATGTTCTTTTAAAACGCTGCCACGCACTAACAAATATAGGTATACATTATAAAAACTGAAACTGGATTTAATACAGGTAGCCTAAACAGTAACAATGACATGCAGTTGTGTTTTAAATTTGAATAAAAAAAAAGTTATCGATATACTAGTATATATACTGTCAAGGTTACTTCAAGAAAAAAACACTTATCTAGGTATGTATGGTGTAAACGGGGAAAATCTTATTGTCTTGGTTCTTATTTTGTTCTTTCGATTCGAAGATGTATATTTATTTAGAAAATTCTTCGTTACATCCTAAAACTAACTTTGGTTTTCAATCTAATTGAGCATTTTCAAAGGAAAATATTTTTAAAAAATCTTAAAAAAACCTGTGTATGTCATACAAACAAGGCATGACAAGACAGAGACTGACAACGATGACAAGATAGAGACTGACAACGATGACAAAACAGAGACTGACAACGACGACAAGACAGAGACTGACAACGATGACAAGACAGAGACTGACAACGATGACAAGGTAGAGACTGACAACGATGATAAGACAGAGACTGACAACGATGACAAGACAGAGACTGACAACGATGACAAGGTAGAGACTGACAACGATGACAAGAGAGAGAGACTGAAAACAATGACAAGACAGAGACTGACAAGAGAGAGAGAGACTGAAAACAATGACAAGACAGAGACTGACAACGATGACAAGTCAGAGACTGACGACGATGACACGACAGAGACTGACAACGTTGACTCGACAGAGACTTACAACGATGACAAGACAGATACTGGCAACGATGACAAGGCAGAGACTGACAACGATGACAAGACAGACTCTGACAACGATGACAAGGCAGAGACTGACAACGATGACAAGACAGAGACTGACAACGATGACAAAACAGAGACTGACAACGACGACAAGACAGAGACTGACAACGATGACAAGACAGAGACTGACAACGATGACAAGGTAGAGACTGACAACGATGATAAGACAGAGACTGACAACGATGACAAGACAGAGACTGACAACGATGACAAGGTAGAGACTGACAACGATGACAAAACAGAGACTGACAACGACGACAAGACAGAGACTGACAACGATGACAAGACAGAGACTGACAACGATGACAAGGTAGAGACTGACAACGATGATAAGACAGAGACTGACATCGATGACAAGACAGAGACTGACAACGATGACAAAGCAGTGAATGACAACGATGACAAGGCAAATACTGACACCGATGACAAGACAGAGACTGACAACGATAACAAGACAGAGACTGACAACGATGACAAGACAGAGACTGACAACGATGACAAGACAGAGACTGACAACGATGACAAGGCAGTGAATGACAACGATGACAAGGCAAATACTGACACCGATGACAAGACAGAGACTGACAACGATAACAAGACAGAGACGGACAACGATGACAAGTCAGAGACTGACAACGATGACAAGGCAGTGAATGACAACAATGATAAGACAGAGACTGACACCGATGACAAGACAGAGACTGACAACGATAACAAGACAGAGACGGACAACGATGACAAGTCAGAGACTGACAACGATGATAAGGCAGTGAATGACAACGATGATAAGACAGAGACTGACAACGATGACAAGACAGACTCTGACAACGATGACAAGGCAGAGACTGACATCGATGACAAGACAGAGACTGACAACGATGACAAGGCAGAGACTGACAACGATGACAAGGCAGAGATTGACAACGATGACAAGACAGAGACTGACAACGATGACAAGGCAGATACTGACACCGATGACAAGGCAGTGAATGACAACGAAGACAAGGCAGTGAATGACACCGATGAGAAGACAGAGAATGACAACGATGAGAAGACAGAGAATGACAACGATGACAAGACAGACTATGACAACGATGACACGGCAGAGACTGACAACGATGACAATGCAGAGACTGACAACGATGACGAGGCAGATACTGACACCGATGACAAGACAGAGACTGACAACGATGACAAGACAGAGACTGGCAACGATGACAAGGCAGTGATGACAACGATGATAAAACAGAGACTGACAACGATGACAAGACAGAGACTGACAACGATGACAAGACAGAGACTGACAACGATGACAAGACAGAGACTGACAACGATGACAAGGCAGAGACTGACAACGATGACAAGGCAGTGAATGACAACGATGATAAGACAGAGACTGACAACGATGACAAGACATTGACTGACAACGATGACAAGACAGAGACTGACAACGATGACAAGACAGAGACTGACAACGATGACAAGGCAGTGAATGACAACGATGACAAGGCAGATACTGACACCGATGACAAGAGAGAGACTGACAGACAAGACAGAGACTGACAACGATGACAAGGCAGAGACTGACAACGATGACAAGACAGAGACTGACAACGATGACAAAGCAGTGAATGACAACGATGACAAGGCAAATACTGACACCGATGACAAGACAGAGACTGACAACGATAACAAGACAGAGACTGACAACGATGACAAGACAGAGACTGACAACGATGACAAGACAGAGACTGACAACGATGACAAGGCAGTGAATGACAACGATGACAAGGCAAATACTGACACCGATGACAAGACAGAGACTGACAACGATAACAAGACAGAGACGGACAACGATGACAAGTCAGAGACTGACAACGATGACAAGGCAGTGAATGACAACAATGATAAGACAGAGACTGACACCGATGACAAGACAGAGACTGACAACGATAACAAGACAGAGACGGACAACGATGACAAGTCAGAGACTGACAACGATGATAAGGCAGTGAATGACAACGATGATAAGACAGAGACTGACAACGATGACAAGACAGACTCTGACAACGATGACAAGGCAGAGACTGACATCGATGACAAGACAGTGACTGACAACGATGACAAGGCAGAGACTGACAACGATGACAAGGCAGAGATTGACAACGATGACAAGACAGAGACTGACAACGATGACAAGGCAGATACTGACACCGATGACAAGGCAGTGAATGACAACGAAGACAAGGCAGTGAATGACACCGATGAGAAGACAGAGAATGACAACGATGAGAAGACAGAGAATGACAACGATGACAAGACAGACTATGACAACGATGACACGGCAGAGACTGACAACGATGACAATGCAGAGACTGACAACGATGACGAGGCAGATACTGACACCGATGACAAGACAGAGACTGACAACGATGACAAGACATAGACTGGCAACGATGACAAGGCAGTGATGACAACGATGATAAAACAGAGACTGACAACGATGACAAGACAGAGACTGACAACGATGACAAGACAGAGACTGACAACGATGACAAGGCAGAGACTGACAACGATGACAAGGCAGTGAATGACAACGATGATAAGACAGAGACTGACAACGATGACAAGACATTGACTGACAACGATGACAAGACAGAGACTGACAACGATGACAAGACAGAGACTGACAACGATGACAAGGCAGTGAATGACAACGATGACAAGGCAGATACTGACACCGATGACAAGAGAGAGACTGACAGACAAGACAGAGACTGACAACGATGACAAGGCAGAGACTGACAACGATGACAAGGCAGAGACTGACAACGATTACAAGACAGAGACTGACAAAAATGACAAGGTAGAGACTGACAACGATGACAAGACAGAGACTGACAAAGATGACAAGGTAGAGACTGACAAAGATGACAAGACAGAGACTGACAACGATGACAAGACAGAGACTGACAACGATGACAAGACAGACTATGACAACGATGACACGGCAGAGACTGACAACGATGACAATGCAGAGACTGACAACGATGACGAGGCAGATACTGACACCGATGACAAGACAGAGACTGACAACGATGACAAGACAGAGACTGGCAACGATGACAAGGCAGTGATGACAACGATGATAAAACAGAGACTGACAACGATGACAAGACAGAGACTGACAACGATGACAAGACAGAGACTGACAACGATGACAAGACAGAGACTGACAACGATGACAAGGCAGAGACTGACAACGATGACAAGGCAGTGAATGACAACGATGATAAGACAGAGACTGACAACGATGACAAGACATTGACTGACAACGATGACAAGACAGAGACTGACAACGATGACAAGACAGAGACTGACAACGATGACAAGGCAGTGAATGACAACGATGACAAGGCAGATACTGACACCGATGACAAGAGAGAGACTGACAGACAAGACAGAGACTGACAACGATGACAAGGCAGAGACTGACAACGATGACAAGACAGAGACTGACAACGATGACAAAGCAGTGAATGACAACGATGACAAGGCAAATACTGACACCGATGACAAGACAGAGACTGACAACGATAACAAGACAGAGACTGACAACGATGACAAGACAGAGACTGACAACGATGACAAGACAGAGACTGACAACGATGACAAGGCAGTGAATGACAACGATGACAAGGCAAATACTGACACCGATGACAAGACAGAGACTGACAACGATAACAAGACAGAGACGGACAACGATGACAAGTCAGAGACTGACAACGATGACAAGGCAGTGAATGACAACAATGATAAGACAGAGACTGACACCGATGACAAGACAGAGACTGACAACGATAACAAGACAGAGACGGACAACGATGACAAGTCAGAGACTGACAACGATGATAAGGCAGTGAATGACAACGATGATAAGACAGAGACTGACAACGATGACAAGACAGACTCTGACAACGATGACAAGGCAGAGACTGACATCGATGACAAGACAGTGACTGACAACGATGACAAGGCAGAGACTGACAACGATGACAAGGCAGAGATTGACAACGATGACAAGACAGAGACTGACAACGATGACAAGGCAGATACTGACACCGATGACAAGGCAGTGAATGACAACGAAGACAAGGCAGTGAATGACACCGATGAGAAGACAGAGAATGACAACGATGAGAAGACAGAGAATGACAACGATGACAAGACAGACTATGACAACGATGACACGGCAGAGACTGACAACGATGACAATGCAGAGACTGACAACGATGACGAGGCAGATACTGACACCGATGACAAGACAGAGACTGACAACGATGACAAGACATAGACTGGCAACGATGACAAGGCAGTGATGACAACGATGATAAAACAGAGACTGACAACGATGACAAGACAGAGACTGACAACGATGACAAGACAGAGACTGACAACGATGACAAGGCAGAGACTGACAACGATGACAAGGCAGTGAATGACAACGATGATAAGACAGAGACTGACAACGATGACAAGACATTGACTGACAACGATGACAAGACAGAGACTGACAACGATGACAAGACAGAGACTGACAACGATGACAAGGCAGTGAATGACAACGATGACAAGGCAGATACTGACACCGATGACAAGAGAGAGACTGACAGACAAGACAGAGACTGACAACGATGACAAGGCAGAGACTGACAACGATGACAAGGCAGAGACTGACAACGATTACAAGACAGAGACTGACAAAAATGACAAGGTAGAGACTGACAACGATGACAAGACAGAGACTGACAAAGATGACAAGGTAGAGACTGACAAAGATGACAAGACAGAGACTGACAACGATGACAAGACAGAGACTGACAACGATGACAAGACAGACTATGACAACGATGACACGGCAGAGACTGACAACGATGACAATGCAGAGACTGACAACGATGACGAGGCAGATACTGACAACGATGACATGACAGAGACTGACAACGATGACAAGGCAGAGACTGACAACGATGACAAGGCAGTGAATGACAACGATGATAAGACAGAGACTGACAACGATGACAAGACATAGACTGACAACGATGACAAGACAGAGACTGACAACGATGACAAGACAGAGACTGACAACGATGACAAGGCAGTGAATGACAACGATGACAAGGCAGATACTGACACCGATGACAAGAGAGAGACTGACAGACAAGACAGAGACTGACAACGATGACAAGGCAGAGACTGACAACGATGACAAGGCAGAGACTGACAACGATTACAAGACAGAGACTGACAAAAATGACAAGGTAGAGACTGACAACGATGACAAGACAGAGACTGACAAAGATGACAAGGTAGAGACTGACAAAGATGACAAGACAGAGACTGACAACGATGACAAGACAGAGACTGACAACGATGACAAGACAGAGACTGACAACGATGACAAGACAGAGACTGACAACGATGACAAGACAGAGACTGACAACGATGACAAGGCAGAGACTGACAACGATGACAAGGCAGTGAATGACAACGATGATAAGACAGAGACTGACAACGATGACAAGGCAGTGAATGACAACGATGACAAGACAGAGACTGACAACGATGACAAGACAGAGACTGACAACGATGACAAGGCAGTGAATGACAACGATGACAAGGCAGATACTGACACCGATGACAAGAGAGAGACTGACAGACAAGACAGAGACTGACAACGATGACAAGGCAGAGACTGACAACGATGACAAGGCAGAGACTGACAACGATTACAAGACAGAGACTGACAAAAATGACAAGGTAGAGACTGACAACGATGACAAGACAGAGACTGACAAAGATGACAAGGTAGAGACTGACAAAGATGACAAGGCAGAGACTGACAACGATGACAAGGCAGAGACTGACAACGATTACAAGACAGAGACTGACAAAAATGACAAGGTAGAGACTGACAACGATGACAAGACGGAGACTGACAAAGATGACAAGGTAGAGACTGACAAAGATGACAAGACAGAGACTGACAACGATGACAAGACAGAGACTGACAACGATGACAAGACAGACTCTGACAACGATGACACGGCAGAGACTGACAACGATGACAATGCAGAGACTGACAACGATGACGAGGTAGATACTGACACCGATGACAAGACAGAGACTAACAACGATGACAAGACAGAGACTGACAACGATGACAAGGCAGTGAATGACAACGATGATAAGACAGAGACTGACAACGATGACAAGACATAGACTGACAACGATGATAAGACAGAGACTGACAACGATGACAAGACAGAGACTGACAACGATGACAAGGCAGTGAATGACAACGATGACAAGGCAGATACTGACACCGATGACAAGAGAGAGACTGACAGACAAGACAGAGACTGACAACGATGACAAGGCAGAGACTGACAACGATGACAAGGCAGAGACTGACAACGATTACAAGACAGAGACTGACAAAGATGACAAGGCAGATACCGACAACGATGACAAGACAGAGACTGACAAAGATGACAAGGTAGAGACTGACAAAGATGACAAGACAGAGACTGACAACGATGACAACGCAGAGACTGACAACGATGACAAGGCAGAGACTGACAACGATGACAAGGCAGTGAATGACAACGATGACAAGGCAGAGACTGACAACGATGACAAGGCAGAGACTGACAACGATTACAAGACAGAGACTGACAAAGATGACAAGGCAGAGACTGACAACGATGACAAGGCAGAGACCGACAACGATGACAAGACAGAGACCGACAACGATGACAAGACAGAGACTGACAACGATGACAAGGCAGAGACCGACAACGATTACAAGACAGAGACCGACAACGATGACAAGACAGAGACTGACAACGATGACAAGGCAGAGACTGACAACGATGACAAGGCAGAGACGGACAACGATGACAAGGTAGAGACCGACAACGATGACAAGGCAGAGACTGACAACGATGACAAGGCAGAGACTGACAACGATGACAAGGCAGAGACTGGCAACGATGACAAGGCAGAGACTGACAACGATTACAAGACAGAGACTTACAACGATGACTCGACAGAGACCGACAACGATGACAAGACAGAGACTGACAACTATGACAAGGCAGAGACTGACAACGATGACAAGGCAGAGACTGACAACGATGACACGGCAGCCTGACAACGATGACAAGACAGACTGACAACGATGACACGGTAGAGACTGACAACGATGACAAGACAGAGACTGACAACGATGACAAGGCAGAGACTGACAACAATGACAAGGCAGAGACTGTTGTGTAATTGCTCATGTTTTTCTTTCTTCAGTTCGTACCATCTTTAAATGTAATGTCCTCAGAATCCATTTTAATTTTTTTTTTATCTATTTTGCTGGTTAAAAACTCATGAACAATTTGTTTTATAAAGGATATCAGAAAAGTCTTGATTAATGCATGATTATTTTTATTAGTTGTCCTTGGAATTAAACTGCCTGTCGGTTACTGAGATTCCTCTCAGATCTGTACTTCTTGTTGTGGGGATTTATAAGTACCCTGCCACTTCCACTACATGTTTTTTGTAACTTATATGTGTGCTTTGTATCAATCTGATGGGTTAAGCCTTTTTCAACGTTTGGTGTACTGTTACTCCACTGTCCCATGTTAGATGGAGGTTTGGGTGCCTGCTTACATGTTTAACCTCCTTGCCCTATTCTGTATATGCCTGTTCCAAGTCAGGAGCTTGTAATTCAGTGGTTGTTGTTTGTTCCTATATATCATGTTTTTTTTCATTCTTTATTTTGTACATAAATCAGGCCGTTAATTTTCTTGTTTGAGTTGTTTTACATTTGTCATTTCAGGGTCTTACACAGCTGATGATGCAGTAATGGGTTTAATCAACGTTGACGACTGTACAGTGATCTAGAGTTGTTAATTTTTTTTGTATGCCATTTAGTCTTTCGTGGAGAGTTGTCCAATTAGCAATCATATCACATCTTCTTATTTTCATGTTAAAATTATATCTACAGAAATATAAACACAGTCCTATTAGATGTCAATATTTTTATTCATTACTCATTATATAAAAACAGTTAAAGCTACTACATGTAACCTAGATACACTTTTAAAGTGTAACCAACATATACATCTTACTTGGCTAACAAACAAACATTTGCATACTTCAATAATAAAATGGTTAAATTCTTCACACAGTTATTGTAGCTTGTTATAAAGCTATCAAACATGTATACACCAAAGAATCTTTTGTTACATACTCAGCCAATACAATAGCAAATGTCCTTAGCTGTCTTTGTTCTTAATTTAAAAATAATGACATGTTCATACATATTTAAATTCTTATTTCAAACTTAAAATGTACTTCCAAATTGATTTGTTTATGGTAAAAGAAGTGAGTTTAGTTTGTATACAGGGTCTTTGAGAGTGTGGATGATTTAGCTTTTATTTATTTACCACCTCATTTGTTTGTAACAGTGGCCATGACTGTATCATGCCATATTTATTCCAAACTTTGGTTTTAAAATTGTAGACTCTTATAATTACTTTTTTATTTTGAACTTTTTTGGTTTTATATATATTTTGATATGAGCGTCACTGATGATTCTGATTTTGACAAAAAATGTGTCTGGGGTACTATATTTTTATCCTGCTACCTATTAGAACATATGAGCAAGACATCGGTTCAAGTTGGAAATAAAGTTTGAAATACATGAACAGTAGTCATTACACTATAGTATATTATATAGAATGTTTAAATAACAAATTACTACTCAGTGAAAAAGGTGAAAAAGTACTCATACATCACATTGCTCAAAACATAACTTCATTGGAGTCTAGTGCTAGCGTAAAAAACTTATGTCTCTAAAAAGACTTGGCCAGTTGAGGAATATCCTTGGGTGTCAGCAGTTAATTTTTTTTACTTTTGCAGCTTAAGGTGGTACCTAACACTACAGGGAGATAACTCTGTAAAATCAGCTTAACGTTTTAATTACGTTGTGTTGTTAAAGGGAATCTTGCGCTTCTTAATGATCAAAATTAGTCTTTGTCAAACTGCTATATTACCAGTGTAATTTTTCAGATCAATTTGTTGGTTCAAATATTTTGAATTTTTTATATTTTTGCCAAAGGGTCAAAGAAAATACTGTCAAAATTTTATGAAAATTAAACAAGCCAAATTAATTTTAGTGAAAGTGTTGGGTACCACCTTAAGTTATGCCTGATTTTTTTCTTATCTTTTCAAAATATAAGTGGTCTCATGCCAAATATTTATTTTAATTAGAAATTACATTTCATTTATCAATACCATATTTGTTTGACAGTAGTTCTAATTTATTTCAATATATTGCATACCATGATTCTTACAATTGAAATATTTGTTCAGTATCAAGTGATAAGTTTTTGTTTAAAATATATAGGCACAGATGAGACAGAACGATCTTTGAATTGATATATTGTAGGTAAGCATTATAATCTTTATTATTAATGCTATAAACTGCTCGACACAAACTTTTTATTTATAGGCCAATTATAGGAAAGAACATAGAATTGTTCTTATGTCAATAAGAAATAATAGTTTACACAGGGTAATATCCTGTAATGAAGTATTCTTATATTAAGACTTGTAAAATACATATGTATTATATACTCTTTCTCCAACAACCTTCAAAAAAGATTATTTATATTGGACAGAATTTGACATTTTTGTTTGCACTTGAATGATACAGATCACTAGGTTTTTCATCTTCTGCAAGGCTCAAATACACCATAGCACTACATCAAAACACTATTATCAGACTGTCACATTAAGCCACTTATTTGCATTCAACATTGTGCAATATTTTGTGTAATATAATCAATGTAATATTATAAGGTAATACCATGAAATGATCAATGTAATACAATGTAATACAGTGTAATAATCAATGTAATACAAGAATAATCAATGTAATACAGTGTAATAATCAATGTAATACAACATAATACAATGTAATACAGTGTACTGATCAATGTAATACAAGAATAATCAATGTAATACAATGTAGTACAACGTAATACAATGTAATAAAATGTAATACAAGAATGATAAATGTAATACAGTGTAATAAAATGTAATACAATGTAATACAGTGTAATAAAATGTAATACAAGCACAATGATGTTGTTCTACAGACAAACCATGAAATATGAAACTGATGAAAATGAAATAATAAAGCATAATGTACTTGCATAATTATTAAATGGAAGATCTGTACAAACACATGATTCAATATGAACATGTAAGATCTGTTAAACCTTATAAAACCATGACAACTCAATATGAACATGTAAGATCTGTTAAACCTTATAAAACCATGACAACTCAATATGAACATGTAAGATCTGTTTAACTTATAAAACCTTGACAACCAGACATAAAATACTGTCAAACATACACATATAAAATGTACAGTTTTTCAGTCAGTAACAACACTTTTACTGATATGGAACTTAATGAAATGTGTGAGCAGAGTTATTGGTATGCATCTAAATACTGTTAAACATGAATATTTATTTATGAATTTGTTCATCCTGATAAGAACACTCATCTTTATTGCAGAACAAAAATTCAGATTAGTGGAAATGAGTGCAAGTGTTACAACATCAACACACGGTGTAAGATATAACTACATATGAAGAAATTATACTTTTGGTCTGACAATATTGTATACACCTTATTAGTCCTAGATCAGCCTGATTTATAAAGTACATTAATATGTAGATGGAAGAATGACAGGTAACATCTACAAAGAGTGGGATTAGTGTGTAACGTTGGACTGGTCTCAAAGATAATTTTGTTTTTGATGTCATTCATTTCAATTGTCAAAACATATTTTGTTTAAATAATCTACAGATAAGAATTTCCTAAATTAAAAATAATATGAATTTGGATAGAACATAAAGGATTTATAAATTTCATTTTAATAATCATTTGTCTCCCTTTGACTGTTAAAACCACATTTCAGTGAAAACTTGACAACACATATATTTCATTGAAGTACTTTGAGAAAAGTCAAGATGAAGGTTTTAAATATTTATTCCATTCTGTAAACATGGAATTCAGAGAAAATTTCTTTTATCTTATTCAAGTTTAATTACATGGAACGATTGAAGACCGGAAGCCAGTGTGACAGTGAGGAATTTACCAAAATAAAATTTGACTTTATTGAAATGTATGAAAAAAGATGTGGGAAAAAACATCAATGAGACAGTAATCTAACAAGACAAGTTCATTAAATATGAACAAATAAGAAATTTTACTATTACCCTTGCATTCAGACAAAAGAAACTGGTCTTACAATACATTTACAATCATAAACCCGAAGTAAACTTGATAGAAACATAACGAGACATTGTATCACATGTAAACATAAGGTGTAATGTATTCAATATTTGTTACATCCAGGCACGTGTACTCCTTTTTGACATTTTATAATAGCACCAACACTTTAAGCACTAGATTGAAATTCAAGTGATCATTTTGAAGATCTTTCATCTCTTGTTAAACTAAATAGAGTATTCAGCATAAAATAACGTGTTTATTTAATAACTAATCTATTTTTAAAATGAAGTTCACATTGCAATTAAAAATGTATTAAGTCTTCATTACTATGCATAGAAAATACATATACAATCTTAGAAAACTGATGACAAATCAAACATGTTGCATACCCTATAATAAAAAGAGAAAATAACAGACTCAGAAAACTAGCAAGGTTGTTTCACTTAATTGTTCTTTTTTTATACTAGCAAAAATAAGGTTAAAAATATAATGGATCAAAGAAGTTTTATAATGATCAATTTATTTTGTCCATGGACACTTAATTTGTGTATTGTAAATAAAAATGTGACATATAAAACAAAAGTATAAATAATCTGTATATTAAACCAAGTAGACAGAAATAATAGCAATACATTTATAGTACCACAATAAGAACCTTTGACCAGAATTACCATTTAACATCTTCCTTCCTGTCTTCAAATTCATCTGTGATTACCAGTATGTTCAAACTGATTATTGGTAGTATTCTAAATTTATAAAATATTTCGACTTTTGTCCTTAAAATCAAAATGTAAAGCAGTTTCTCATTTCCATGTCTGATGTCCATTCAGTCTTTTGGTATATTTACCAAATTACTGACTAAATTTCTTGATTGTTCTAATTGCAATTCATATCGGATTGACCAATCTACAGAATAAAGAAATA
Source organism: Mytilus trossulus (assembly GCF_036588685.1). NCBI lineage: Eukaryota > Metazoa > Mollusca > Bivalvia > Mytilida > Mytilidae > Mytilus > Mytilus trossulus. The sequence goes on along the minus strand of NC_086375.1, from coordinate 89,260,176 downwards.
TTTAAAAATTATATGCAAAAACATGCATCTAAAGGCAATAATGCTTGTAAACTGAAAAGAAATGCAATCTTTAAAATGATGGTTGAACTTATTTCTTTTGATTCAGATTTAAATTGTTATTTCATGTTATATTTAATGTTCTCTTTCTGTTTCAAAATTTGGAGAACAAGATTTACTGTAAGTTACTTTAATATCCTTCTTGGTCTTAATTTAAAAATAAAGGAAAAAGATGCATGAACACAGAGAGTGGTCTCATTGGCACTCACACCACATCTTCTTATATCTAGTTATTTAAGAAACAGAAAGATCTAGTTATTTAAGAAACAGAAAGTCAAAAATTTCTTATAAACTGTAATTACTGGGCATGTTTAGTAATGCTATATCTAATACCACAAACTACAACATAGAAATAAACATGATTTGTTGCAGATTAACAAACACAGTAAGGTTTAATAATAGGATACAATGTATAAAATGAAATTGTATTACAGTGTGACTTGCCTAATCTGACACATTGGGGGGCCAGAAAAAATGTTGGGTTGAGCAGGGTGTCAGAATACTCAGGTTTTTTCTGCAAGGATACACATATTTTGGGACAATGGAAATGTGTCAGTTAAAGCAGGATGTTTGAATACTCAGGAATCTGATAAGGCAACTTACACTGTACCTTGATAACCTTCATGAAAATCGCCTGCTAATATTGCACTTCTATAGTAATTTATTTACCTTAATATATAAAATATGTGTTAATGCCCCTTTTGAGCTTCTTTAGCAGCTAATATTAAAGGTTGTAAATTGGCTAATGGTTTTGCTAGTCGTAAAAAGGGATGCTGAAAAAAATAAAGAAAACATTATAGCCACTCTCTCTATATATAAAATCAATTCTAAAAATATATTAGCTAACAAACAATCACATCAGAATGATGAAGTATTCATTAATGTTCTATGTAAGGTGTATTTTTAGAACTTCTACCATATACAGAGATTCTTTATATGCCTGTCTCAAGCAAGGAGCCTGTTTTTCAATGGTTTTCATTTTTTGCTGTCTGGCATATTTTTATTTTTGTAATTTGTTTTGTTATAAATTAGACAGTTAGTTTTCTCCTTTGAATAGTTTCATTGTTTTTTCCTCTCTGGGCCTTTAATAGCCGACTATGCAGCATGGGATTTTTTTTATTGTTTAAGTGGCTTATATCCACTTCATTTGAACTCTGGTAGATAGTTGTCTCATTGACAATCATACCCCATCTTCTTATCTTATATGAAGAGCAGTATTTGATATAAATTTTGTCAGTGATGTTTAATAAATCGTTACAAACCTTTAAGAGATCTGAGGCACAACAACGTTTGTCTACATCCACCTCCAGACATTTATCTAAGAAGTCTTGGAACACAGGAGATAATTTATGTTTTTCTTTTATATCTGGTTTACCATTAGTGGCAATTAAATACAAAGCCTAAAATACAAAAGATGCTATTATCTTATACATATATATTTAAAGGTTGTAGTTTCACCAATGCTATACAAATATTTTTAAGTGTTTCTGGATATTTTCTTAACTGTAATTGCCTAACTGAAATCACACTTTAGCTAAACTTTAACCAGATGCTCCGCAGGGCGTAGCTTTATACGACCGCAGAGGTTGAACCCTGAACGGTTGGGGCAAGTATGGACACAACATTCAAGCTGGATTCAGCTCTAAATTTGGATTGTGATTAAATAGTTGACACAGCATAGGTTTCTGACACAGAATGAATGTGTTCTAATGAAATTAAAATTTTTGTTTTCTCTTAGAGCAATTCACTATGCTGTTGAATATTAATCCTCTCAAAAAATGTTTGAAGAAATTTTCTTTTTATTTATGAAATTTCAAATGAGAAAATTGAACCCAATTTTTTTAATCACATCCCCCTTTCCCTTATTCCAAAACTAATCTCAATTAAAATTTCTAATGGAGTTTGCAACAATAACTACTCATTTAAATACATCATAAAATATTAAGATGTAAAAAAACTGCTTGTTATCACTAAATGGTAAAGATTATTTTAATTTATCAGTTGGTAGTAAAAAGTGAATATACATTACATCTTTCATGCCTTATATATCATGTACTGTAGTACGCCGCTAGATTAAAACTGACGTGGAAAGGTAACATATGGTCACCGAAAGCTCTTTTTTGAGAGCCCAGGTGGTCGTGTGGTCTAGCGGGACGGCTGCAGTGCAGGCGATTTGGTGTCACGATATCACAGTAGCATGGGTTCAAATCCCGGCGAGGGAAGAACTAAAAATTTGCGAAAGCAAATTTACAGATCTAACATTGTTGGGTTGATGTTTAGACGAGTTGTATATACATTGTATATTGTATATATAACAAAGATTTAAGTTGATTCTGGACAAAGAAAGATAACTCCAAATAAAAAAGAAATCTTACAATTAGATATTTCTTGCTTACTATTCTGGACAAAGAAAGATAACTCTAATTAAAAACAAAATTGCTATTTCACAATATTTTGCAATAAGATATTTCATGCCATTGCGCAATACTGTGCAATTGAAAAGACTTGCTATTGCACAAAACTTAATATAATAATTTTAGATCCTGATTTGGACTAACTTGAAAACTGGGTCCATAATCAAAAATCTAAGTACATGTTTGGATTCAGCATATCAAAGAACCCCAAGATTTCAATTTTTGTTAAAATCAAACGAAGTTTAATTTTGGACCCTTTGGACTTTAATGTAGACCAATTTGAAAACAAGACCAAAAATGAGAAATCTACATACACAGTTAGATTTGGCATATCAAAGAACCCCATTTATTCAATTTTTGATGAAATCAAACAAAGTTTAATTTTGGACCCCGATTTGGACCAACTTGAAAACTGGGCCGATAATCAAGAATCTAAGTACATTTTTAGATTCAGCATATCAAAGAACCTACACGATTAATTTTTTGTCAAAATCAAACGAAGTTTAATTTTGGACCCTTTGGACCTTAATGTAGACTAATTTGAAAAAGGGACAAAAGTTAAAAATCTACATACACAGTTAGATTCGGCATATCAAAGAACCCCATTTATTCAATTTTGATGAAATCAAACAAAGTTTAATTTTGGACCCTTTGGGCCCCTTATTCCTAAACTGTTGGGACCAAAACTCCCAAAATCATTACCAACCTTCCTTTTATGGTCATAAACCTTGTGTTTAAATTTCATAGATTTTCATTTACTTATACTAAAGTTATGGTGCGAAAACCAAGAAAAATGCTTATTTGGGTCCCTTTTTGGCCCCTAATTCCTAAACTGTTGTGACCTAAACTCCCAAAATCAATACCAACCTTCCTTTTGTGGTCATAAACATTGTGTTTAAATTTCATTATTTTCTATTTACTTGAACTAAAGTTATTGTGCGAAAACCAAGAATAATGCTTATTTGGGCCCTTTTGTGGCCCCTAATTCCTACACTGTTGAAACCAAAACTCCCAAAATCAATCCCAACCTTTCTTTTGTGGTCCTAAACCTTGTGTCAAAATTTCATTGATTTCTATTAACTTAAACTAAAGTTATAGTGCGAAAACCAAGAAAATGCTTATTTGGGCCCTTTTTGGCCCCTAATTCCTAAAATGTTGGGACCAAAACTCCCAAAATCAATACCAACCTTCCTTTTGTGGTCATAAACCTTGTGGTAAAATTTTATAGATTTATATTCGCTTTTACTAAAGTTAGAGTGCGAAAACTAAAAGCGACGACGCAGACGACGATGCCAACGTGATAGCAATATACGACGAATTTTTTTTCAAAATTTGCGGTCGTATAAAAAGTAGAACCAAACATAAGGCATACTTTAATTTATTTTTCCAAATGTCAGGTGTGACAGTGCAAGCCCGGTATCAACATGTTTGTAATGTGGTAAATTTTTTCACATTTATCATTTATCTGATGCATTTTACGTAGTTCATTTTTCTAACCCTTTTAATTGTTTTTAGTTCATATCTTTTAATTTTCTTCACTACTCACTCTAAGAGGATTTTCATTTAAATAGGGAGGTTCTCCTTCTATCATTTCTATGGCCATGATCCCTAAACTCCAGACATCTACTTTAGGACCATACTGTTTTCTGGAAAATAAATTAGCACTGACTAAGATAATTGTGTTTGATGAACATCTTCAAAATTAATGTAGAATGTGTCCATGGAATACAGAATAACCTTATAAAGGGACATTACTCAAGCCAGCCAGATTGAATCTTTATCTGAATTTTGTGTTAATAAGCATGGTGTAAAAATATTATACCATTTGGTTGAGGCAAACTTCAGTTAGGGAATGGAAGTGGTGAATTTTTCAATTTATAAATGGGCATAACTCAAGAAAGGTAGAAATGACATCACCGTAATATGATCTGTTTTGTGTGTACAAGTTGAAAAACATTTGTTTGAGACAATCTAAATTTAGATATAAGAAATCTATTTCAGGATGTAAGTCCTTACAGGTGTACAGAAGGACAAGGGTAACACTTAATGCCCCTCCTGCAAACATTACTAGTATTATCTGGAGTCTTTTCTTTGTCAGTAGCTACAAATGTTGTTCATGTTCAAACTCAGACATTATGTGATCTTACCTTGTGACAACTTCTGGGGCCATCCAATAAGGTGTTCTAACCATTGTTGATCGCCTATTTTTTTATCGGAGAGATCTCAGACATTACGATATCTTACCTTGTGACAACTTCAGATCCAACAAGGTGTTCCAACCATAGTTGATCGTTTATTTTGTTATCAGAGAGATCTCAGACATTGATTACAATATTTTACCTTGTGACAACTTCAGGGGCCATCCAATAAGGTGTTCCTACCATTGTTGATCGTTTATTTTGTTATCAGAGAGATCTCAGACATTACGATATCTTACGTTGTGACAACTTCAGGGGCCATCCAATAAGGTGTTCCTACCATAGTTGATTGTTTATTTTGTTATCAGAGAGATCTCAGACATTAGGATAGCTTACCTTGTGACAACTTCAGGGGCCATCCAATAAGGTGTTCCTACCATAGTTGATCGTTTATTTTGTTCAGGAGACAATTGAGCACAAAAACCAAAATCAGCTGTGAAAAGACAGATATATCATTTACAATTATTCTTTGAAGTAAAATACAAGATCATCGATCTTAAATAACTATAATTGGTTTTTTTTTCAAATCCAGGGGTCTTTTGCTAAATTGCTCAATGAAACTAACAAAGAAATGACTATGTAATGTTGAGTCACTTGAGATGAAAAATTATCACACAAAAAGATCAAGCAAAATTTACGAAAAAGTGAAAATCAAGATCTAATGACAAATTCTTCTTTTTCCCCTGTTCAAAATGTGAACATGCACATTACATATACAGAGGTTCAACTTCTTTGATATATAAGAATACTATCTGAAGGTATATTTCATTTTAAGTAAGATCTATCTTCTTAGGAATATATAACAAGTAATATTTATACCTCCTAATGGATTTATGACAAGTTTTATTTATACCTTCTAATGCATTTATAATAACTTATATCTATACCTCCTCACAGATTTAGTGTAACTTACTTAATTTGACACTACCATCCATGCCTAACAGTATATTATCACTTTTTATATCTCTGTGGATCACCTGGTTCTCATGAAGAAATTCTAATGCATGTAAACACTGAAATAATCATTAATAGTCATTTAGTCATACAGAAAATTAAAAAAAATCAATCATATAAGACAAGAATTTTTTCTCATGAACATTAAGAGTATTAGTACTAGTTAACTTATAGCATACTGTCAAGTATCTGCATATACAATATGTAATAATCCCAAACATGTCCATACCCCCAAACGTGTCCGATTTCCCCAAACATGTGTTTTCTCCACAAACATGTTCTTAATATTCAATATTGCCAAAATGTGTCCGATTTCATAACCCCAATCTTGTTCGATAATGTTTTTCGCCAAAATATGTCATTTATTAAACGCCATAACGTCTCACTTCTTTTCAGGCTTATAAATGAATGTCCTACATGAAATCAATAGCATGAATGGCAATTCAATAATGGGGGACACAGCTGATGTAGTTATTATTCATTATCATTAGTTTGTTCAATGCCTGTTGTTTTGAGTATCTACCGAAATTAGACTTTTTACTGCGTTGGTAATAACATGAGCAACATGACGGGTGCTACATTAGGAGCAGAATCTGTTTACCCTTCCGGAGCACCTGAGATCCCCCCAGGTTTTGGTGGAGTTCGTGTTGCTTTGTCTTTAGATTTCTATGTTGTGTCTTGTATACAATTATTTGCCTGTTTGTCTTTTTTAATTTTTTAGCCATGACATTGTCAGTTTATTTTTTATCTTCGATCAATGAGTAGTCAATGACTGTCCCTCTGGTATCTTTTGTCCCTCTTTTATCTTAATTGCATATTTAATCTGTAACATATGAATTAATTTTTTACTTAAAATTACCTATTCTAGTTGCAAGTATTTAGTTTATTATGTAAATTATTTTGTACTAATGAACTCAGATGATGCCTTTTATATATTTGTGTTACCTCTCTTATAACAGCAGCTATCTGACCCTCATCCATACAAGTTTCAGTGACTACATCTGTTAAAGACCCACCAGCTAAATACTCCATAACAACCTATAATTAGTAATCAAATATTTACAATAACTGTAGCGTAGAGATCAAACATATTGGATGTGTACTGCCCTGGTTTCCCTATCTACTGTTTCTGAAGCATTAAAATTATTAGATGTAAAAAAAACTCAAATCAAAAGAGTATTTTGCATTATACATAAATCTCCCTCAACTAGTTTATAAGACACTAAATTTACCTCAGTTTATATTTGGTTTTCAATTATTCAAATCTAACAAAAACAGTATAGATATAACCAATTAAAGTATAAAATAGTGCCATCTAGCTTAATCCTTTTCTTTTGTATTGTAGATAAAGTTTTCTGTTCTTGGTAAAACAAAAATCATGTCTATAAATAGAAGTACTAACCCACAGTTCCTCACCCCCTACGTTATTTAATTATGTCTATAAATAGAAGAACTTACCCACAATTCCTCACCCCCTACGTTATTTAGTAAATAAGAATCCAGGTAATTCACAATATTAGGATTTTGATTTTCCCGCATCACTAGAATTTCATTAATTATAAGTTCCTTTTTAGGTTGTTGAGATAAGTTCATTGTCTTTATAGCCACTTCACGACCTGTGGCCACTTCCATAGCAATGAATACAGTTCCTGAGGCTCTGAAATATACAATAAAAGTTCATGATATATTGTACTATCTTCACTTACACAAACTAGCAATAAATCATTGTTAATGAAAATAATCATGGATATAACATAGTAATAACTAACAAATAAGATTAATGTGACTGATAGTCATTTCTAAGACAATAGTGTCTTCTTTCCCGTTAATATAAGGCTACTTAAATAGTCCTTGTTTTAATTTGCTGTATGCTTCTTTTTAAAATATGATATTAATTGCTTCTGGAATGTTGTCCGCCAATCATTAATTTCGGATTCTTATACCAGGAGTATGAGTATTTCATTGATTGTATTTAAAGAACGAAGATAACTTTATGTTAGGGGTTGAATTTCCATTGTTGAGAATGTTGTTAGACAGCAAAACTTCTGGTGTATGCTTTTGAAAAAAAATATCTTGATGCATAATATTCTTAAATGGCAAATAACATCGCAATCTTACCCTTGGCCAATTTTTTCCATTTTAGTATATTTCCTATTGGGGTCTCCGATTGTCACTATTGTTCGTAATTTTTCTATTATTTCTTCATCTGTCATTTTCTTTTTCTTTGGTTTATCATTTTTTGAGATAGCCCCGTTTGTTTTCTCTTCACTTTCCACAGGTTTTGTATACTACAAGACAAGCATTGATCAAAAATACAATGTGGTGTTTTTAACAGATATATGTATTCAGGAAAAATAACAGCAACATATATATATGTTGTGAAATTAAAATTTCCTCATATGGTAGACAAAGGAAATTCCTTCTCTAGACTGGTATTTTTCACAGTTTCATATTATCTTAATTTATTTAATGATTTAGCTTTACCAGGATCTTGCTACTACAAAACTGGTATTTTTTCATTAGAATTGTTTTACATTTTTACTCTTTGTTTTTTTATTATTGGTAATTTTTTAAGATGAAACATGTGAAATTACATAATACAGTATTAGAAACAAAATATAAGGAATTTAGTAGCACTTGTAAGATTGATCAAATCCTAATGATATAATAAGAACTAAATATCACAATTGATTTTGTTAATTAAATGATGCTTCTATAAATAGCCACTTCTGATCCATTTCCCCCCCTCATTGTTGAAGACCAGTGAACTATGTTGCTAACTTCTTCATCATTTGGTCTCTGGCATTCAAAACACAACTTCTTTTTGACTATTGATTCTATTTTATCTTGAACTTGTTGCTATGTAAACACATATATATTCTAATCTTAACAATTCCTCATTGTTGAAGGCTGTAGAGTTGATAACTTTTCATCAGTTGGTCTCCTGCAGAAAGTTGTCCCATGTGTACATATCTTTTTTTATATATACTATACACTTACAATTGATTTCGTTTTATCAGGCCGTGTTGCTATGGGTGGTGGTGCTTCCTCATCGTCGTCGTCCTCGGGAGTCGAGGCCCCTGTTGAGTTTTCTGGCTTTGCTGTTGGTGCTGGTTGCTGAAAGACAAGAATATTGTTGAAGCAATTGACTACTGCAATTTTTTTACCAATAACAAAGATGAAATTTTAAAACTTATTAATATGTAAGACATTCAGTTTATTTATCAAAGTCATTCTTACAAAAATAAATGCTTACAGGTGCTGGAATTTCTCGCTACATTGAAAACCTGTTGGTGACCTTCTGCTGTTGTTTTTTTATTTGTTCGGGTTGTTGTCTCTTTGACACATTTCCCATTTCCATTCTCAATTTTATTAGATATACAAGTTTTATTCTCTGAAATCTTTGAAATAAGTGATTTTCTTTTTAACAATAGCTGTTTTAACTATGGTCCGTGCATGCGGTTATATGTGAGGTTTGTGACAGACCATTATTATCTAGATAGCAATAGCATTGAAGTACTAAATATAAGAATTTAATTTGCTGAATTATTTGTACAATATAGCATTTTCATTTTTTGACCAATCACTCAACATAGGAACAGAAGTGACTCCCTTTCGAAAAACACATGAATGACACTCACTAAAACCAAAATTTTTGACGGAAATGCAATGAAGTTAAACTATGGTAAAGTGACAATTTACAATTGTAACCTTATTGTTGGTCAAACTAAAGTGAATTACCTGTGAAATCATAACATTTGAGTTAAATTTGTCTGATAGGGTTGGCCCTCTTGATTCTGCACCTGAAGTTATATAAAATATTGTAAACAGTAGGTTCTAGTCAAATGAAATATTCAAAGCACTGGAATGACTGATCAAATTAAAATCAACAGATACCATGTCTTTATAAAACATAACAAACAGTAAAAATTTCATAACATTTTCTGAAGCATACTGGAGTTATCCTAATACATATTTTTAAATTTTGCCTACTTTTTAGTAATTAAAATTCATAAGTTGGATAAGAATTAGGGTATTAAAAACTCAAAAGAAATGTTGGGTAGTTCTTTTTTCATGTAACAGTAACCTAACTTATTTCATTGTGTAAAAGTTAAGTGAGGAATAGTATATATGTCACTGGAGAAGATAAGAGAATAAGATGGAAAGACACCAGTCAGAGCAGAATACAATTATATATCCAGGTTTCATAGGCATGTAACAAGTGTTCCTCTAATTCTTCGTCAATTTTATCGGTTTCTGCACCCATTGTAAAAAAAATGTAATCAACATGGGGTTCATTTGATTTCAGTTCTTTATTGGTTAAAATCCGATTATGACGTCAAATTTTCTTGCTTTCCTTTTCAATTTACTATTGTGATGGCATGAAAAAAGCGACCATCAATCATGTCTAATGACATCATACATAAAGAACACATCTTTTTGCAGATCATTCGAAAGAAATAAGTTTTCTGGCGTTTTTTTGAAAATCATTAGAGAAACAGATACCACCACCGAAACTCGTGAAATTTGGTATTTATCCACTGTCGACAGTTAAATTTCAAATATTTAATACACTCGGCAAGCCTAGAGTTTAAATTTGAAAATTTAACTGTCTTGAGAGGATAAATATTGTATCGCACTTGATGCAGTGGTAGAATATATCTCTGATGCAAAACCATTTAATATGCTTAAGTTGCAAAACACATGTGTAACTATATATTGTTAAACCTAAAGTCATATACTAGCAGATGGAAATGGGCAGGGGTTCCTGATATGACAATTAAGGATATAGCTTTGATTCATTTAATTTGAAGTAATAATGATATATAGTTTGTAAACTCCATTTGATACTAACTGTACCTAAATAATGCAATTTGTAAAATGACATTTACATTTTTAAGTTCATTTGATTCCAACTGTACTGGATAAAGGGTGTTTGACACTTGATAATAGAGGTCCTTCCCTCCCTTATACAGCACTTAAAGTAGTAACTTACTAGGAGGTTTAATGTTGGTCATATATTTAGGTTTTTGTATATCTTTTTCTTTGGTGGATGTGTCATAATATTTGAGTACATCTAACACGGCCTGAGGATTCTTCTTTTGTTCTGATTTAGAGATGTTTGATTGAGACAGTAGTTTAGCCCAGGATTCTGGCATACCCTGAAATATAAAATATCAAACTATAGTCTTATTACTACAATAGTTTAGCCCAGGATTCTGGCATGCCCTATAGAATATCAAACTATAGTCTTATCAATACAGTAATTTGATTGGACACTGCAAAATGTGTAATAAGTATGATTGTCACTTTCTTTGAAGTATTAAAGAAAAGTTAAATATTTTAGAAAATTTGATCTTAAATTTCTGGTGAAGAATGATTCTATTGGTAGAAATTTAATAACAGGCTTTTTTCAAACATATCTTTTTATGATGTCATTTAAAAAGCAAACATATATAGGAACTTACTTTTTGTAATTAAAGATTTAATTCAATGCTGTTGATATGAGCTGATAACCTACCCTTAACGCTCCCGTATGAGCTGATATCCTACCATGAACTCTCCTTGTGAGCTGATAACTTACCGTGAACTCTCCATAAGAGCTTAAAACCTACCGTGAACTCCCCCGTATGAGCATCAAATCCAACATGGACAATATGTTCAAAGTCTGAAAACCTACTATGAACTCTCCCGATTGGGCGGATAACCTACTGTGAACTCCCCCTTATGAGCATCAAATTCAACATGGACTATATGTTCAAAGTCTGATAACCTACTATGAACTCTCCCAATTGGGCTGATCACCTACTATGAACTCTCCCAATTGGGCTGATAACCTACCATGAACTCCCCCGTATGAGCATCAAATCCAACATGGACTATATGTTCAAAGTCTGATAACCTACTATGAACCCTCCCAATTGGGCTGATAACCTACCATGAACTCCCCTGTATGAGCATCAAATCCAACATGGATGATATGTTCAAGATCTGATAACCTACTGTGAACTCCCCCGAATGAGCATCAAATCCAACATGGATGATATGTTCAAGGTCTGATAACCTACCATGAACTTCCCCGTATGAGCATCAAATCCAACATGGATGATATGTTCAAAGTTTGATAACCTACTGTGAACTCCCCCGTATGATCATCAAATCCAACATGGATGATATGTTCAAAGTTTAATAACCTACCGTGAACTCCCCCGTATGAGCATCGAATCCAACATGGATGGTATGTTCAAAGTTAGATGGGGATGATATGACCGGCTTCTCATTCTGTAGCCTTGTAATCTTAGTACCTGAAATATAAAGAGAAACTGTTAATGATAAGACTGTATAAGATAGGCATTGTCCCAAACACTCAACTTTTAAAACTAAGACTGAGTGTAAAATTGATAAACTGACTACTTTATAAATTTTACATGGAATTTTGTTTGATTTTTACCATTCAGTACAATTTACAAATAATTCAAGCAATAGGGCTGTTAGTTTTCTTGTTTGAATTGTTTTCCATTGTCTTATCGGGGCCTTTTATAGCTGACTATGTGGTATGGGCTTTACTCATTGTTGAAGGCTGTACGGTGACCTATAATTGTTAATGTCTGTGTCATTTTGGTTTCTTGTGGACAGTTGTCTCATTGGCAATCATACAACATCTTCTTTTTTTTATGGTCAGGAAAAGACCAATTTATTATCTATAGAATCTTCAGAGTTTCAAATAAGATAAATGGTTGGTGATTTAAAGACAGCCACTGGAAAACTAGTGCACCAACCAAATTCTGAATGAATTATTGAAAGATTTCTTTAAAATGCAAAGCATGCTATTCTAATCATAGGTGGATCCAGGCCCCCCCCCCCCCCCCCTTTTTCGGAAAAATTTGGTTGATTATATAGGGAATCACTGAAGCATGACTGGAGAGGGACCCCCATATGAAAAGTTCTGGATCCGCCACTGCTTATAATGTTGTTCTTTAAGTTTCTAAAAACTTTTACAAGATGTAACCTATTAAAATAAAGTTTCCCAGGTTTATCTAGATACTTTTTCAGAGAACAGTCAGTGGTTAGTCGTTTTGGTTTAATAGGATATAAATGTTGGAACTCCACAATATATTTAATATATTTCCTATTTCAATTTTACTGTTTCTCTGAACTGCTGTTTACATGTAAAATGTAATTCCAGCTAATGTCCATTAATAGGACACCTGCTCATGATCGTTAACATTAAATATAAAAAAAAATATGTACCTGACATTCCAGTTTAGAAAAGTTTTAAATGTAAAAGGAAACAAAATCTATTGTAATAAATAGAAAAGAAATGAACATTTCTAGTGCATGATGGTGTTATATACTAAAGTATGTTACAGAAAAAAGAAAAATGACAACTTTTTGTTGTTGAAGAACATACACATTTTGTTTTATTGAAAAAAAAAATGATATCTAATCTTTAGACACAGCATCATTGCCAAAAATAAAGTTATGACTAATTTTCAGTTGTGTACATGCCAATGTACATGTATAGCACATTCAAGGAAATAATGAATTGAATCTTCAATTAGCATGATTAGCCTTCCTTAGACTTAACATTGTACATTTAGAAAGATGGTATTAATCTTTAAAGAGTATTGAGTAATCTAGAGTCAACAGAATATTTATAAGGGGATGCAATGTAAATTGGATCTCTTGGCCTTTCTAAATCAAAATATCTTTTGATCAAAAGTCTAATTGAGAAGGGGGAAATGTGTTCAACTGTAATATTGTAAAAGGTTATCCATAACCAAATGGCATTTTAAAGAGTAAAATTGTATTCCCTAGTAACATGAAATGCAAAGTAATATTGATTTAAAGTTAAAAGAGTAAGAAAATTACAATCATATTGCAGACTATATAAAACAAAATGATTTTATACAAAGCAATACTCTCAGTTGGCTTATAAAACAAATCTTTTTCAATGAAACAGGTTTACATATTTCAAAACTAAATTTTACAATCCACTTTAGAACAGTTAGATTAAGAAAATAAAAAAAACATAATGTTTATCCATTTGTTCAGTAGGACCCCTGTTTTATCTGTGTCTAGTAGGACCCCTGCTTATCAATCTTTTTAGAAGGACCCCTGTTTATACATCTCTTCAGTAGGACCCCTGTTTTATCTATCTGTTTTGTATGACCCCTGTTTATTCATTTATTAAGTAGGACCCCCGTTTATCCATCTGTTTTGTAGAAACCTTGTTTATACATCTGTTTAGTAGGGCCCCTGTTTATTCATCTCTTCAGTAGAACCCTTGTTTATCTTTCTGTTTAGTTGGACCCCTGTTTATCTACCTATTTAGTAGGACCCCTGTTCATCTACCTATTTAGTAGGAACCTTGTTTATTTATCTGTCTAGTAGGATCCCTGTTTTTCTATCTGTTTAGTAAGGCCCCTGTTCATCCATCTGTTTTGTAGGACCCCTGTTTATCTATCTGTTTAGTAGGACCCCTGTTCATCCATCTGCCTTGTAGGACCCCTGTTTATTTATCTGTTTAGTAGGGCCCCTGTTCATCCATCTGTTTTGTAGGACCCCTGTTTATCTATCTGTTTAGTAGGACCCCTGTTCGTTTTTCTGTCTAGTAGGACCCCTGTTTATTTATATAATTAGTAGGGCCCCTTGTTTAACTATCTGTTTTGTAGGACCCCTGTTTATTCATTTGTTAAGTGTTATATATCTTATTTGTAGGGCCCCTATTTATCTAATTATAAAAAATCGTTTTAACAATTTTATCATTTTTAAAAAAGAAATTTCAAAAGTTCAAAAACTAAAATACAAAATTAAGAAAAACATAGACTTCACAAAAACATTATCAACCCAAATATATAACTCAGTACCTGTGACACTGATTCTTCGAAGAGTATTGGATAAAAAATTCCCACCACTTGACCGCTGCTTCTTCATCATTTTAGATCACAACAACATCATACTCCTTTATCATTCCTTGATTAATTACTTAACGGAACAAATACACTTCAACTTTAAGTTACTCCATGTATTTTATGTACTTTAACCACTACACAAAAGTCAATTTCCCTAATAAGTCACAGGATGAGAAATAAAATTAATTCCCATAAATTTTATAAGTAAATCCCATCTGTTGGTGAGATTGAATTATTCCAAATTTTTCATATCATTTCTGGGTAGCAATATGATTGTCTTTCTCTGAGGGCTCATTTAATTTAATTACTCTATTGTGCACATTCTCTTCTAAAGATGCAATGACTAATTCTAATCGAGGTTAGCAATGGGGAATTGACCTTCTGTTACAAATCAATAATGTACAAAAAATGTCAAACAGGAAATTAAAAGGGAAAAAATCTCATCTATTATCAATATAATTTCGACAACAATGTTATCTTTTCCCTACACAATAACAAAAATATCAGGCAGTAAATCTTTCCCCCTTGGTAGCCTTTGACATCCTGTGTTAAGGAGAAGGGTTCATTAGTAGAAATTGTGTATAACAAGTACTTCCTTTCCTGGTCATGGGGTATTTATTTAGGGTAGTACTGTATATATATGTATGTCAAAGTGTGGGGGAATTCACTAAATATTTCCTCATCTCAAAATCATCCTTTTAATTAATAAAATCTGTAATTTCAATATAATTTAGTAAACATAATAAAAAGAATTTTAAGGCCTCATCAAAATTCACTTTTTGTTACATTACATTTATAGATTCACAGGAAACATGCTTTCTACCCAACTGTCTAAAATATATCACTAGTTTACTGATCATTAAAGGGAGATAAATCTGCAATAAAAGGAATCAAATCTAATATCTCTGTTATGTTAACTACTTTCTTTCAGGTAAGATAATCGGCTCACTAGAAATACTCTTCATGTAATAATTACAATATTATATTTACTGCTGATAAACCAGTCTATTACTAGTATTCCTAAGTTCAGATTGAGAAATGTGCAAAAAAGGAGTAAGTTTGATAACAGCCATATTTGGCCCCAATTATAAAGTTCAATGTTACAAGTCAAAAGACATTTTAAGTTGACTTAAAGACATGGGAGAAAGTTAAATAGAACAATTTTTGTCAAAGTTTAATTCTGACACGTTGAATTTTACATCCCAAAAAGGTCAAAATAGGGGATTTTGATCTAATTTGACAAAATCGGCTAAATTTTAACCAAGTTATGACCAGGAAACATAGAGCGCAGGGGTCGACAAACTAAATATTAAAATAAGACATGTGAAATGTCTTCACAAACATTATTTTAAAAGATCTTTGTTGTCGACGTATGCGCTCTATGTTTCCTGTCCAATAATCTATGAAAATTTACCCATTTTCTTTGATTTTTCGTGGAAAATCAATATGAGTACAACTTGTGACGTCATAATGAAACGCAGGAACGTAAATTTTCAACAAAATGGCTTATTTCATATCTAGTCACTGTATTAGCTATAATTTATTGTGATATTGGTCAATTAATCCTAAATCGAAATTTACGCTAATAAAGGGGCCATTTTAGGACCTTACCGAACCTACTCCCGTAAAAAAAACTTGAATGGAAAATGAAACGAGAAAAGATTTTTATTGGAAAATGAACAAAACTGAAGGTTTTAAGAGGAACGTACTACCAGCAACTGTTTTTTTTTAATAAGAAAATAAATCAAGCTCAGATTTTTAAAGGTAAATGACCCAAGAAAAGGCTTTTATAGGATATCAAGCAAGATCAGGTTTTACATGAAAATGAATCAAGCCCAGCACCTCCACCATAATGCGATTATTACATTATACATATAACAAGTAGAAAGGAAAACAAGGTATATTGCTCACTTTTAGGGGTCTTTATTCTTCTTTTTTCTTCTTTACTGTCAGGTTCTTTAGGGAGAGGTTTATGTTCATGAGGAAGATCAGCTACTCTACAATAAAGATAATAACTAATATGTAATGCGTAATTAACATTGTGATATAAATCAGTTTACATTGTTTGGTACCCTAATATGTGGTGGTAGCCCTCCTACCTAGAGAGAACTAGGACCTTCAAAATGACAATCCAGTCAATGCCTGGTTGCTGTCTAAAAGAAGATTTACCAACTGAATTAATGTTATAGAATTCAAACAAACATTAGTTGAGCTGAGCACAAAACATAGGCGATGTGAGTTGCCTGAGAAAAGTACAAACATTTTGCTTGAGATAGCTGATTAAAATTGTAAATTCATATCAAATGTTTCTGTTACGAGTAACCCTTTACAGCCTTGGATGGAAATGCCAAATCTTGAGTGATACATGTGGAAATTGACAGTACTGAATGCAGCAATTTTATTCCTCAATTAAATCATGACAAAGAAATCACTGGAATTGACTGTCAGCTGCAATCTGCTGCATGTAAAATATCATCTATAATTCACAGCTAAAACATTCAATTTCCTGGCTTCAGTTGAATCTAATTCAGATTTCTAAATTTCATCAAAAATAAATTAAATTGAACTTAAAGTTTTTTAAAGATATTTACATTATATTCATTTGGATGATGGAAATGTAATTCCTTGCTTGTAAAAATTTAATTTATCAAACATGCATTTCACCATTGCGAAATAAAAAGACTTTGTTTGAAAGATATAATTTCTGGTGTGGGTGGTCTTTTTAAAACTTTTTCTTTCTTCAAAGAGTAAATAGTGAACCCATATTGGTGGTTCAGCACAAACATTGATTTTGTTATCAAACTAATGAAACTTTATCTAAATTTTATTCCAAATAAACAGCTATGAACATTTACGGTCCTTAATTATATTAAGCAATATTCATTTTTTCATATGTATACAAATGTACATGTACTGATATTTTGGCATTGTAAAAGATCATGTTTTTTCAAGACTGTGAAAAAATCCTTACGCTAAATCAATTGGATGTGTTCAGAATGATATTCTAGTCTTTGATACATGCATTTTATAGTTGTTGTGTTGCTGTGAACATAAATCAGGATGTTAGTTTTCTCAATTGAAATGTTATACATTTGTCACTTGTGGCTCTTTTAAAGATTGCTATGGGGTATGGGTTTTGCTCATTTTTGAAGACTGTGACCTATAGTTGCATGTATACTGTAAATTCAGAAATTATTGCATGCACTTATTATTGTGATTTTGTCATTTTAGAATAAATTTCGATTTAAATCTTTGAGATATTCAGAAAAATCCTTTTCTATTCATATAAAATATTTCAAATTGCGAGTTTAAATTATTGAGATTATAACCCTGTCGCATCTTTCGCAATAATAAAAACATCGCAATAATTTTTAATAAATTTACAGTACTTCTATGTCATTTGGTTTCGGATTGAAAGTTGTTTCATTGGCAATCCTACCACATCTTTTTTTTTTTTTATAATATATTGATCTACTTATTATATTGTAATCTACTGCTTTTTTTTAACCTGAGGCTTTATTTATAATAAACAAGGAAATACTCAATATAACAATTTGATTACCATTAAATGTTGACATTAATCATATCTGTACAACATTGTGTATACTTCATTACCATTGATTACAATGACTAACATATCTACATAATAACAATAAACTGATGGATAGGCATGGTAAAGGAACATTTGTTAAATCCTTATGACACATGAGGTTTAGTATAAACATTGTAGGAAGACAGATTGAAACATACTAAAAGGTTTCCTTCTTATAAGGTTATTCTAGACTTTTAATGAAAAATCCTCTCACTGTTATTTATACCCTACATCTTAACAGAATTCTAAGTTCTGAGTATCTCAGTACTGTTTTATCTGTATTTGGGGAGTGAATGGCCTGTTAACATTGCTTCTGTACTAGTGCTTAGGAAGCAACATTTGAAATAACATCTTTTTCATTTATCATCATCCTCCTTAACAATATGGATTAGAAATACTTTCCTTCAATATTGAATTTAAACAGCTCTATCGATCAATTAAAACAAAAAGTAGAGGTCAACTGTGTCAAAGTCACTGATATGACCCCCTCATGGATCAGAGGTCATTTTGGAAGAAAGTTCCAATGATTTTGAAAAAACAAATCCCCATAGAAGTATCTGCTAGATTTTAATATGGTGCAGACACAAAAGCAGAGAATACATTAACCAATCTTTTCAGAAAAATCTTTTTTATTTAGTAGTAACATTTTTTGTGAGAAGAATAAATGATTAGCTTTTACCAGAAAGAATATATGATGCATAGTATGTATAAATACACAACATAAGAGTTGTACTCTTTCAACTGTCTGTCAGAAATAGTTATTTCTTACCCAGTATGCATCAATTAGTTTTTCTCTGTGTAATATTTAAATGTTGCTGAGCTGTATGCATTTGAGGAATCAATAATAAAGAAACAGTAGACCTGTCAATCATTGTATTTACAATTCTATATGAACCACTGCAGGTCTAAACAATTCACAATTAGAATTTACTTTTCTTATGCTGAAGTCTTGTAAAGAACTCATTAAGAAATATTTTGTTATAAACTTGATTTCTTGTATGCAAGTCAATTTAGTATTACTGTGAAATAACAAATACAATGTACAAGGATAAGATGAATCATTGTTTAAAACTGCCTTTAAAAATCCTATCTATTTGAAATCAAATATACAGTGACAGATGTCAAAACGGGCACCCTCCTTTTGTAAGCATACCTATTAACCAGACAAAATATCTTAAGCCAGGTAACTTTGCCACTTATACTGTTTCATCCATATTCATTTACATAAAAATGTTAAAAAAAAACAAAAAACCAAAAGGTAACGTCTTTTGTCTTTTTAGATCCCTTTCAACTGACAATTTTGGCTCTTTATTCAGTGTTTGTACAAAACCAATATTGCAAGTTAAATAGAATTCTAAGCAAAGAAACATAAAAGGTTAGCTAAGAGAGATTATATTTATCATCAGTATAAATCTATACCCATTAGATCACATAAATTATTCATCTGAACAGTCATATTTAAAAATAAACATGCAGAGGGAGAAAAAAAATTCTTGCTGATTATAGTATAGAAACTATAAAATGTGACAATGCAGTTTTAGGAATAAAACAGTACAACTTAGTTTTCACATTTAAATGTGTAAAGAAGAAGCATTGAGTTTTATTGAAATTTACATCACTTTTACAATACAGAACTGTTGTATTGATGTATACAAACTACATTTCCTTTTATCCATCGGTAGGGCTATTGTAGGGAAATGATTTTTATGAATGAATCTTAACCATCCTGAATAAAATGCACTGAGTTTATCGATTTTGATTGTCAGCGACTATTTACATTATGATTTGTCATTTTTCCTGTCCTGCCGTTTTATGTTCCTGTGTATTAAGTAAGGTATTCACATGTGTTTAAATTGATCAGACTTTGTGTAAACATTACATTATCGGATCAGTTGACTTTTACCTTGTCAAAAAAGCAAGGTGGGCTAGGTCTATTCAGGTGTAAATCTATTCTAACATTCATCTAAACACCAATTTAAATAAAACTTAAAGGTTCATTTACAAATTTAGGTTAGATATATTGATAAAGGCTTTGCTGAATACCTTCCAGTCTTATTATTATGAATTTTAAATCAGCTGACATGACAAATGTTTATTCTTATGTAACGGAGTAGAATTAAAGGTAGCCTTCCTATTTTAACATTATTTTGTACTTTAGATAAACAGATATTACACCTATTTATGTCTATACAAATGTAATTGTGTTTTATGACTGATGGAATGACTGGTAAATTATTATCATTCATAATACAGTCATTTAATATTTGGTGGTATTATTTTAACATTTAAAACAGTGCTCTGTACATAACCAAACACAAGTTCTCAATAATAATATGTAAATCTAGAAACCAGTATGGAGGAGTTGTGACTAATATTACCTTGTGCTTGTATGCCTGACAGGAGGGGCTGGCGGCTTCTCCCCCTCCTCAAAGTCCGACATTCTGTATGATTGTCACCCGGGATTCTGAAATTATAAAATTTGTCATGAAACCTCAAAAGTTTATTTTAGTTGAAAGTTTTATCACCATATTGATATACATCATTCAATATAAATTGACATTTCCAAAGAATGATTGACACTCCTTTGAGAGTACATGTATGATGCATTAGTATCATATCCTATATATACAGTCTTATGCAATGAGCAATTACTCTGTTATTACTGTATTATGTTATAGACACTCCCTTGACAATATAACGTAGCCAACACTCCATTTAGAAGTAAAACAAGGGATAATCAACATGTAACACTTATCTAGTTTTGAATTCCAGATTTGAAAATAACAAAAAAAATTAAAGTTTTATTTCTATCTTTTCAAAGAATCTAAATACATAAATATTTCTTTAAATGACTAACGTAAACAATACATTAGAACACATCTTAGTTAAAAGACATTGTATCATAGCTAAAAATGTATGTTCTCCATTTATGATACGTTGTAATACCATCTTCCTGGGTCATGACTTATCTTCAGATTGTAATTATATACATGTACAATTACAGTAGCAGCAATGTTCAATATAATTTTAAGTTTATTTTACATACATATTTTTTTTTCACAAATTGTTTATAAGACATGTATTGTACAATTTAATTAAACACTAATTTTTGAAAAGTATATTTTTTTTCCTTTTTTACATTCAGACATTCTGTCAGTGTCATGAAAGTAAGGCTATTGTGTGGACTTCAGAGTCCAGAGCTAAAATAAGAGTAATCTGTTCCTGGACCGTTTATCACAAGAAGTATAAGCCAATACAATTTCTCATTTAAAGATAAAATACATGTTGTATTATTATTATAAATCTTCCTGGAGTATTCCAATGCAGATAAGCAGCACTCCGATTTCTGGCAATCAAGTTATTGTTATTTCATTGATATTCTCAATTTATAATAAAATGTAAGAGTAATTCACCAAAAATATGTAGGAAATCTGCAATCTTGGTAAATACAATGTATTTGATTATACTGTATAACATTTTTGTATGAAAAAACTGGCAGATTGTCAAACTTTATTGAATCTGTATTATAACTGGGTATCAATATTCAATTAGCTGTAATACAAGGAGGTTTTTAGGAGAAAGCAACTTTGATAGATTTAAAATGTGAGCATTAAACCACTATATAACTGGATATATATAAATATCATGTTAATGGAGAAACATCATGGCTTGGCACCATACTGCTTAACAATTAATTGGTCATTCTACATAGACTGCTATTTATATTACTGTTCAATGTTTAGGTGTTCTGTGTAATTGAGCTTTACTAATTATAATGCAGTTGCTTAGAAATTTTAAGTATTTGTTTTGGAGTGGGGTAACAAATCTGAACTTCTATATATTTTTTAAATAGCATTGACAGTATTCAAAATTTAAAATGGAAATGGGGAATATGTCAAAGAGACAACAACCTGACCAAAGAACAGACAACAGTATTTTGTTATTAGCATTTAATAAACTCAACTTCTGTAGGACAACTGCCCAAAAAGATTTATCTAAATCATTTGTCCGCCAAGGGTGACTGGGGGATAGAAATATGGTCGGTCTACTCCCGACTGGCAGTAAAACAATTGCCGAAGTGGGGCGTCCAGTTGGCTTTGAGGGATGTATCAAGTTCACAGTCAGGTCCAGTCAGAATGGGGACGTTAAATTCCATTTCTCGTGTTAAGAGAGTGCCACGCTCTTTGCACGTTGGAACCCTTGCAACAACTCTTTAAGGGCCCGTTTGTGGCCTGTAGCAAGGCCAAATTTCTGTCCCTATCTAATATACCCACATTTTCCAGTGGCAGTCCAAATTTCCCCAACAATCATCCAAGATGGCCTCTTTTATGACAAGACCTACCTATTGTATTTATTGTGAACTTGTTCTCATCCTGAATATGCATGAAATGTTTGCCACTGGAAGTTAAGCAACCAACAATCAATCAATCAATAAATCATTTATTCAATTTGATACAATCAAGCACTGCTGTATACTAGAACATGTAAGGAATCCATGAAGTGTTATCGTCACCATGGGGTTTCTCAAGTCTCAATTTTAGTAATGAATAGGGCCAATTGTTTTTCTTTACTATTATTATCAGTTAAATTTCCAGTATTTATCAACAGATGAAGTGTTTACTGAAAAAGCAAAATGTAAGGGAAAAGTTGTCATGCGATGTCATCAAAATGTCATCTTTTTAAAATTAGAAAATACAATATGTTACAAGTATCTATTTCTTAAAAAATGAAGAGTAAACATGGACTTATCTCCAATTGTCCAAAATATTTGAAGAAATTAAACAAAAGCTCTGTTATTCTACTTTTGACAATGCGAATGCATGGATGCAATTTGGGTACTCCTCATTATAGAATCATTGATGGTATGGAGGACAGTTCAGACCAATTTTTCTATTATTCCATATGGATTCAAAATTAAATTGGTGAAAAGGAGCCTGTACATGTTAATTGAGTGGTTGTCACTTGTTTATGTGTTACATATTTGTTTTTTGTTTATTTTTTTACATAAATAAGGCTGTTAGTTTTCTCGTTTGAATTGTTTTACATTGTCTTATCAGGGCCTTTTATAGCTGACTATGCGGTATGGGCTTTGCTCATTGTTGAAGGCCGTACGGTGACCTATAGTTGTTAATGTCTGTGTCATTTTGGTCTTTTGTGGATAGTTGTCTCATTGGCAATCATACCACATCTTCTTTTTTATAGTAAATAATGATACATTAAAATTAACACATAATGAAAACTTTTGTCCGAAGCAAAAATAAATGTAGTTTAAAAAACTGTCAAAATATGTGCAATTTGGGTACCCTCACGTCATATATATATATTGTAACATGTTTTTACTTAATAAAAAGTTATTTTGGTTATATCATACACTGAACCAAAAGTGAAGAAAACAAATTAAATCTGTGTGCTAAAATGACAATGTCATTCCATAACCCTTCCTGTTTTTCTCAAATTGATAACAGTCAGTTGTTGGTGTGTCCATAGTCTGATTAACTAGGGATACTCTTTGTCAACCTCATGTTACTAACTTGCACACTCTGACATGTACAGCTCTCAGTAAGTATGGTAAGTACAGAGGTCTGCAGGGATACACATCATTGTTTACAGAATTCTGGGTGTTAATTGGTATGATTCAACATTATGTATGAAGATCTGAAGTCAATATTTACATTCAGTTAATAACAAGTCTAACATCCTACAATACATTTGTTTATTGTTTACACCTGATCAACTTACAGCATATATACTTAAACAATCATAAAATTATATGTACATCATAATAACATACCTATAAATAGTATAAAATTGGTCCTCTTCAAACTATATAACACAATTCTTATTTACTAAATCCCAAATATAAGAATAAATCTACAGTAAACAATCCTTAAAGTCAGACACATGAACTAGTGTACTGCACACACACACATATTTTTGTAATAAGAGTTGAGATTAAATGAGATGAGTTTTAACATTCCAGTGCAGATAGCAAGGTTACACTTGAGTGGAATATATCTCAGTACATTGATTTTACTTATAGTTAATGTATTCATAAACAATATATACACAAAATTAGTCATCTAATTGAGACGGGACCCCCTTGGTACTGATATCAAACAGTATATGATTTAGTGATGGTCAACAGCTTTTTCCCTTATGATTCATTGACCAATATTTTCCACAACAGAAGAATGCAGATTTTTGTATTCCCTATTATGTTTTTTTGACTTTGACTTTAGTGTGAGTCAGTACCTAAACAGATTATAGTGGGATTACTAATCAATGAAACTGATAAATCTCTGCTTTACTTAGTGGCAGTATTAATACAGGGTTACTTCTCAAAATTCTCAATCTATCTTAAAGCTGATGTACAAATCTGACAGTTGTTTTGTAACATAAGAATAAAAGATAATTTGGGGTATGTGTCAATGAGACAGTAACCTAACAACACAAAATTGTCTACAGATCAACATAGGGTGTTTAACAGTACACATCCATCTCTAATCCGAAA
Source organism: Mytilus trossulus (assembly GCF_036588685.1). NCBI lineage: Eukaryota > Metazoa > Mollusca > Bivalvia > Mytilida > Mytilidae > Mytilus > Mytilus trossulus. Next base: position 89,235,535 of record NC_086375.1, on the reverse strand, counting down.
GTCTGGACAAGTTGTAAATCAATTTCACTTACAATAAAAGGTAGATGATACAATGGAGCAACAAAAAACTAAAAAGTCCAGACGAAAATAATTCAATGTCAAAATGAGCAACATGTCTAATTGATTTATGTTTGATGCAGATATATTTCATAACAGTCAACAAAATCATGATCATGAAGAGATGTCTTCAATCATGCAGAAAATGCAATTCTAAGAATGTTTATCTAGGCAGAAAATTTCTGTTTTCAAATATTTCAATAAATTTCCCATCCTGGCACTTATTAGCATTATTGAATGCAGTTCTATAGAACACAAAATCCATTATTTTTATGGGCAGTAAAATTATGTAATAATTGATTGTTATGTTTCTTAACCATTCCATTTTAATTTATTTATTACACATTTATTTGCAAATAAATCATTTGGCATGCATGATTTTCTTCTTTTTTTTTGGGGGGGGGGGGGGGGGGGGAGTGACAAACTGCATGATATTCTACATGGGTTTCTATGTCCTAATGAGTCATTCAATGTTGGTGTGGTGGTGGTCTTTTACTGGACCACCCCATTCTAAGTCTAAGAAGATGTTTGGTCCAGTAAAACCACAGTATTTATATATAGTTATAAACTTGACTTTTAACTGAGAGTTTTTAAAATGTTGTTCTAGAAAACATACCATTTTCAAATAGAACAATATGTACTAGTTGAAGAAAATCATAAAAATTCAGACACAAGAACGCATAACTACATAATATTGCCAAATCAAGACTAACAGCATATTTCATCTAGGGTCAAGGTCAGACTGTGAGTCAGTCAGTATTTCAATCAATGTACTTAAAGAAAATTTCAAAGTCTACATGTACATAATATATTTGACTGGTTAAAACCAGTTGGAAACATGAAAGTTCCATGTCCAAAGTGACCAGTTGCATGCCATTGTGGAATGTTCAGAGTGTTCTGATTTGGGATTTTACTTAGATTTTTACTTAACTTATATTTCATTTGTTGAATATCACTAGGAACTATTGGAAAAGGATGATGTATGATGAGACTGAGTCACAGAAGGAAAACCCAGCCACACAGCTGTCATTATCCATCGGATTACAAAGACAGCCAGACATCTTTATATACAGGACTAAATCTAATCAGCAGTCAATTCTCCTTGTGCATATGGTTTTGCAAAAATAATGAAATAAAATGAATACACATTCTTTTGTATTTCTGATTCGACACACAAGGGGCCATGACAATGTGTTGGTTTAAGCCTAATGTTGGAATACTCAGGTGTAGGATTAGGCAGGTTGCACTGTATTAAAAGGTCCAATATACCTCAACTAGAAGAAAAATAACTTATAACTATTTAAAACAGAATAAAATTCTTTGCTGAGCACACCCTGATATGACAGCAGAGGTTGAACCCTGAACAGTTGGGGGCAAATTTGGACTTCTTTTTCAAGCTTGATACTGTCTGAATTTGGATTGTGATAAAAAAAAATTGTCATATTAAAGGTTTCTGACACAAAACAAATCTGGTAAAAAAAAAAAAAAATCAATTGCACAATAATGTGCAATTAAAGATTTCTTCTGGAAACTTTTGAAACTTTTTTTTTTTAATTTTGGAGAAAAAAAATATAAACCTCTTAAAATAATTTGCCAAAAAAAATCCGCCCTTCGGAGCAATGACCCCAAACCCAATCCCAGTCTCCCCTTTGTAGTATGGATTCTTGGAGTTCAACTTTTGAGATCCATATACAAGTAATCATTGACCTGGGAACAGAAAAAATGCTTGTTTTTACCCTTTTTTTTTACCCTAGAATTCTAACATGTATTGGGCAATTACCCCCAAAATCTAACTCAGCCTCTCCTTTGTGATAAGGAACCTTGTGGTACAAGGTCAGAGAGATTCATACACTTACACACAAGTTATTGTCCCAGAAACTACAAGAATAAAATTGAGAATGGAAATGGGGAATGTGTCAAAGAGACAACAACCCGACCGTAGAAATAAACTACAGCAGAAGGTCACCAGCAGGTCAATGATTGTTTTTGGCCACTTAATCATAACTGTTGGTACCATAATCCCAAAAATCAATCCAAACCTTCCTTTTGTGGCTTTGAATGTCCTCATGACATTTCATATAGATCCATTCACTAAAACTAAAGTTATTGTCCAGAAACCAAACGTGTCTTTGGACTACGACGACGCAGATAACATCATTCCATTATAGGAACCCCCAAAAAGTATTTGCAGTCATATAAAAACATGTCAATAAGATTTGAATTAAAACAAAGTTTATAGAATGCATGAACTTCCTATTATGTTTTTACAGATGTTTTAATGTATCAATGATCCAGTAATGTTTGAGTTTACAACAGATGCTTGATGTTTATATGCATTTTGTGGATAGACTGGTGCCATCTGGTACAAACACTGACAAGGGCAAACAACATACCCTCATATTACTGTAAACAAACATATATTTTCATGACTATAGTGAGTAGAAAATTTAACATGAATATATATTGTCATTTAATAATATTGTATAATAGAACCTCAATCATAATGATATATAAGGAATAATTGATGCCTAAAAACTAGACTTTTAAAACCCTGTTGTAATTGAGTTAATTCTAAAAATGCTTTTATAATTCTAAAATTAGTATATCAAAATAATAAAAAAAATACCAGGTTGTTCCTATAAAATATGCCATTATTTAATGCTATTCCATGTTCTTTACACATAAACCTTAACATTTGTTTAAACTAAGAACTTCTTTTGCACGTCCTTATCAGACCGGTAATCCAACAACTTATTGAATCCTAAATACAATTCTAAGCAATCATACTTTAAAATAAATTCCTGTGAATTATCCAGTCAAACTTAGAAGATGAAACATCTATGTAAACAAACATGAAGAGTTACATCTGATAGTATGTATAGGCTCACATTTCTTTATCACTCTTTTACAAACTAATTAAACAACCTACCTCTAATCAAATTATAAACTAGTTAAACATCCCAACTCATTAATAAATTCAATATATACATATGATTGTACAGTCCACAGTGATTGTAATACACAGGTAATGGTACAGGTGGTCATTGTTTACAGTGTAATAATACTGTGCAGTGTATGAGTCATCTTATTGATGAGCTTTATGTTATCAAGAATTGATCTTTCAGGAATCTGTAAGGCCAATAAATCATAATTCTTTGTTTGTCTCAGGAATCAGTAAGGCCAATAACTCACAATTCTTTGTTTCTCTCAGCAAACTGTAAGGCCAGTAACTCATAATTCATTGTTTCTCTTCAGAATCTGTGAGGCCAATAACTCATAATTCTTTGTTTCTCTCAGGAATCTGTGAGGTCAATAACTCATAATGTTTTGTTTCTCTTAGGAATCTGTGAAGCCAATAACTCATTATTCTTTATTTCTCTCAGAATTCTGTAAGGCCAGTACCTCATAATTCTTTGTTTCGCTCTGAAATCTGTAAGGCCAATAACTCACAATTCTTGTTTCTCTCAGCAATCTGTAAGGCTAATAACTCATAATTCTTTGTTTCTCTCAGCAAACTGTAAGGCCAATTCTTTGTTTCTTTGTTTCTCTCAGCAAACTGTAAGGCCAATAACTCATAATTCTTTGTTTCTCTCAGCAAACTGTAAGGCCAATAACTCATAATTCTTTGTTTCTCTCAGCAAACTGTAAGGCCAATAACTCATAATTCTTTGTTTCTCTCAGCAATCTGTAAGGCCAATAACTCATAATTCTTTGTTTCTCTCAGCAAACTGTAAGGCCAATAACTCGTAATTCTTTGATTCTCTCAGCAAACTGCAGTCTTCACACTGAGTGGCAGCCCATGCTTGTAAAAATGATCTCAGGCCTGCAAAAATCATATCTACAGGCCAACAGAATCTAACTAAAAAAATTCAAAATTTGAGCTCTGAGCCTGTAGATTTAACAATGTTTAACAGTTCATCGTGAAGACTGAAACTGTAAGGCCATTACCTCACAATTCTTTGTTTATCTCAGAAATAAGCAAGACCAATAACTCACAATTCTTTGTTTCTCTCAGCAATCTGTAAGGCCAGTAACTCCCATTTCTTTGTTATCTCTAATTAGGAATCTGTAAGGCCAATAACTCGCAATTCTTTGTTTCTCTCAGCAATCCGTAAGGCCAGTACCTCACAAATATTTGTTTCTCTCAGGAATCTGTTAGGCCAATAGCTCACAATTCTTTGTTTCCCTCAGGACTCTGTAAGACCAAAAACTCCCAAATCTTTGTATCTGTAAGGCCATTTATTCACAATTCTTTGTTTTTGATTAGATAAAGTTAATAAGCAAATCTAATATATTTGCTTCTAGTATTGACCACTGTCTTGCCAACCTTGTTTTTCAACAAGTCCAACATAACCAACACAAGGGCTTACAAATTTCAGAGAACCTAAACTAGACTGCCAATATTTCCAATTTAGTGAAGAAGGCAAACTCAACATTAGGCTTTCTTAAAAGGAATTTGCATCATTCCCCACCAAAAAACAAGAAAACACATATAAGATAGCATATACCTCACTGTTCAGGTCAACAATGGAGTACGGAGCAATAGTATGGGACCCTGCATATCTACTAACATCAACGAGCATGGTAAAATAAAACAGCATACAAGATTTATAACTGAAGACTATAAATCCAGAGATGATGGGCTGGTCTCATTCTCACCAAACTGGAATTACAAGATCTACAGAATGACAGACAAAACGCTCATGTCAGAAGAGAATATTTCTGTTCAAAGCGGTTGATAGGTTCCTGCTATAGAACAAGACAAATATCTAAATGACACACATCTTAGAAGAAAAATTATTGCCAAGAAATTTGAAATTATCAGACAACAAATATTGTGGAAAAGCAAGTTAAGAACAATACTAAGTTGTTTGGATTTCCAACTGCAAAACAAAACAATATTCAAATTCATTTTTTTGTAAAAACATTGATTGAGCATGTTGAGTGGAACACATTGCCCAAAGGTTGAAACAGTGGGAAGTAGGTAGGTATTTCCTTTTTTTTTTGACAAAAAGCATGAAATGTTTTTTAGTCTCCATGCCTTTCTGATTAAAAAACCTTTTTCACATCAGGACAATAAAATAATTTGAGAAGCCAGTTATTTTTAGGGTAGGTAGGGTAAGGGCAAAGAAGCATAATCTTTTTTATGGCCTGAGTGTAATGAGCTTCAAGACTGCTCTTGCACACCATCAATAAATCCACAGCGCACTTTCTCTCTCTACCATTGGATGAAAGCAGGTATTGGTATCCACATTCAACAATATACTCGTACAGATACAGAATAATATAAGTATCAATAAAACCATCAGCTCTATGGAGCTTGAACATCCCTATGCTATTCAGAATGATATTGTTCATTGGCTTTTTTGTGGCCGGTAATGAATTGGGACATATACAAATGTAGCTGGAACCCCCCTTTTTAAAATGACTGGATCCGCCCCTGTTGTTTCAATTTCCATAAAAAATGCATGAATTGTACAAATTGATAAGGGGGGGGGGGGGGGGTCGGAAGGGTCCTCACCCCAAAATCCTGGGCTTAAAAACATCTGGAAGTCCCAAATTTGAAGAAAATTAAATCCCAACATTCCGAAATAGGAAAAAGTATTCCCGGATTGTGAAAGGATCAATCCTGAAATCCTGAGCTTAAAAACACCTGATCCTGATGTCCTAAAAGCGGTCTGCTCCCTCTCCCCTCATTAAATATTACAATGTATTACTAGGTACCAAAACATATGAATCTGAATATGTAAGTTGCAGAGGTCAGTTTGTGGTATTACTGGCAACAGGAAAGAGCTCAGGATAGAGGTGCTAGTAATAGAGTCCAATGATGTGATAGCACCAAAGTCTTAAATGAAAGTTCTCAATTGTCTTGACATACGCCAGATTGTTGGTATTCTATTCCAATCAGATATTGTTCTTTATACTAAGTAAGTAAGTAAATTTTATTTAGAGTCGGCATATATATACATAATAACAGAGAAAACATGAGCTCTGGTGAGCTCTTTAACCGACTATCACATTAAAAATCATGCAGCATCATGCAAATAATTCTACCAAATAAAACTGATAAAACATGCAAATGTTATACAAAGAATGACTTTTTATATTCCTCCGATTTGCTAGGGGGAATTTGGTGTTTTTCTTATTTAGATTTTGATATCTTAAAAAGATATCATGTGGAATATGGAAATACAATATGGTATCCGCATTTAAAGAAAGATATTAATGCTGTAGAAAAAGTGCAGATGAGAGCAACGAAATTAATTCCTGATATACGACATTTAAGCTATGAAGACAGATTAAAAGTACTTAAACTACCCTCCCTAACTCACAGAAGGCGAAGAGGTGATATGATACAAGCGTTCAAAATATTAAAAGGAATCGAAGATATATCTTATGAAAGATTTTTTACTGTCATCAGTACTAATACCCGTGGGCATAATTGGAAATTAGCAAAACCTAGATGTAACACTTCTTTTTGATTAAGACATTTCTCACAACGTATTATTAATGATTGGAATAACCTACCAGTTGAAGTTATTTCATCTAAAACTGTGGAAGCCTTTAAAATTAGTATAGACCGTCATTGGGAGTCAGTCATGTATCAGTTAGGAAATTGATGAGGACACAAATAGTTTTATATATAACTTTTAATTGTGTGAAATAATGCACCAAATCATGCAGGATTGATGATTGTATCAGTTTTTGAAAGTGTACCAAAATATGGTGGGCTAAAAAGGATAGGATCCTTCCATATGAGCCCCACAACGATCTTACAGGTATCTTACAGGTATCGTAAGAAAGCATCATGGCAAACATTAAATTAGTCTTCTAAGACAGTATTTGGACAAGGGTTATCTTTTTATAATCGTAATCATTGATAAAACAAAAGACAGGCCTCTGTATGATAATGAAAGTATTTAATGACAGTGTGATTGGATTAAGTTAATTGTATGATTACCTGAGCTTCAAATGACGACTAACACTGGCAATGTACCAGTTGAACCACTTTATTACTGTAGTCCGGAAAATAGTAACAAGTTTTTTAAGTTGACATTTCCTTTTCGTGGTTCGGTACCAGATCACGCAAAGTCCCGTAGGAAACAAGCACCTGTCCGAGATTTCAAGCTGAGTAAGAGTTACTCCTCTTTGTACATCTGTACTACTTCTTCTATCGCACGACACACGTTTTTTTGTTTATGGTATTGGTTTTTCTTACATATTAAGGGTACTATATTTTTAAATGTCGAGATGTTAGACGCAATGTAAATTAATATATTTTATAACAATCCCTAATGTCATGATTTCATGGTTCTTCCTGACAAGAATAAAGTGTACATACTACTAAATTGTCTATTATTCTTACCAGCACACTTGGTACAATTAAAAACCTTATAATAAATTGTTCAAATAAGGCCTTCGAAAATAGTGGAATAAATTACTTTTGGAGTGTCAAGAACTCGTTGGAAGTACTTGATAAATTGCATGCTTATATTGGTGATTTTGAATCTGTTCAAAGTTTTGATTTTTCTACCCTGTATACCACATTGCCTCACATTCTCATTAAGAAAAAATTCACACACCTAATTAAATGGGCATTCAAAAAATCAGAATGTGAATATATATGTTCAAACTCTTTTAGGTCATTTTTTAGTAGCAATAAACAAAAAAACTATGTTAATTGGACATGCTTTGATACTATATATGCCCTTGAATTTTTACTAGATAACATTTTTGTTCGCTTTGGGGATTCCGTATATCGTCAGATTATCGGAATTCCAATGGGGACTAACTGTGCACCACTTATTGCGGACCTCTTTTTGTATTGTTACGAGTTACAATTTATGACAAAAATAAGCAAAGACCCATCAAAACAACATCTGATAAACAAATTTAATAATACTTTTAGATATTTGGATGATATTTTGGCTCTCAATAATGACGACTTCAGTATGTATATTAATGAAATTTATCCTGGTGAACTCACTTTAAATAAAGCTAATACTAACAATGACCACTGCCCTTTCCTCGATCTTGATATCTATATCACTAACGGAAAGCTGAATACTAAAATTTATGATAAAAGGGATGATTTTTCATTTCCTATCGTTAATTATCCGTTTTTAGATGGTGACGTTCCCTTGTCACCATCTTACGGTGTTTATATATCTCAACTTGTACGATTCGCTCGTGTATGTAACAATGTTTTAGATTTTAACGAGAGAAATTTATGTATTACTGAAAAATTATTACACCAGGGTTTTCGATATCACAAACTAGTCAAAACATTTACTAAATTTTATCATCGGTATAAAGACATCATTCGTAAATATAGCTCAACATGCAGACTTTTTATACGTTCAGGTATTTCACATCCAATTTTTTATGGAAATATTCTTTATAAAGCACAAAGGTGTCAGTATTCACCTCATAAACTTACAAAACCTTTGAATAGACTTATTAAGAAGGGATATAATTACGATACTGTTGTCAAGTCATTAAAGATTGCATATTTTGGCGGCGTTAATATTGAGTCACTGATAAGGTCTTTGCGTCGGAACTAAACACATTTATTCTAAAAACAGTTGTTGGCATGACACGGGTTATGTTCTTCTCATATATGTTATGATGGTATGATACTAAACCCCTTACGGGAAGGATTGTGCCTGATGTTCATATGATGAAATCATAATCTTTCAGTCAGTTTAATTGAAGTCTGGAGCTGGCATGTCAGTTAACTGCTAGTAGTCTGTTGTTATTTATGTATTATTGTCATTTTGTTTATTTTCTTTGGTTACATCTTCTGACATCAGACTCGGACTTCTCTTGAACTGAATTTTAATGTGCGTATTGTTATGCTTTTACTTTTCTACACTGGTTAGAGGTATAGGGGGAGGGTTGAGATCTCACAAACATGTTTAACCCCGCCGCATTTTTGCGCCTGTCCCAAGTCAGGAGCCTCTGGCCTTTGTTAGTCTTGTATTATTTAAATTTTAGTTTCTTGTGTACAATTTGGAAATTAGTATGGCGTTCATTATCACTGAACTAGTATATATTTGTTTAGGGGCCAGCTGAAGGACGCCTCCGGGTGCGGGAATTTCTCGCTACATTGAAGACCTGTTGGTGACCTTCTGCTGTTGTGTTTTTTTATTTTGGTCGGGTTGTTGTCTCTTTGACACATTCCCCATTTCCATTCTCAATTTTATGTCTTCTGTTAAACTAAAAAAAAATATGTAGATCTATCATGATAACATCTATCTATTTTTTTTATATTTCATTTCAATGTAAAAAGTTTTTTTTTTCTGTTACAATTTCCAATGTATTGTTTTGTGTGTATACATACCATGCTGCCAACCATGGGCATAATTGATTTGAAAGAATACATACTCTTATTCTTATAAAAAATTTAAGTATTTGAAAAAAGAAAAATACAAATGTACAACATGATAAGTTTGATCATGGTTTGATGTAAGTTGTTGAGTTTAATACTGATTATTTGAAATTGAAGATACGAAAGAGTCTACTGATGTCAGTAGATTATTCCAGTCGGTTATGCTCTAGGGAAAACAATTTCTGTTAGTCTGTACAATACTGTGATTTGAAGAATGGAATTCAGATGTTGAGCTTATGTTAAGGTTCCTCCATAGAAAGCCTATGGTACCATTAGGTTTCTTGCATATATTGTAAATGTGTATGTATATCCCATTTAAGGTTGGTACTGATGGTTCCCCCCAGAAAGTATGCTGCCAGTGTAACGTGTTCTAAAGAGTGATCGTGTAATGTTTAGTTAAATGCGATTTTTTTTAAATTTGGTGACTGAAATAACATTACACTTATCTGGGTGGAATGGCATTTTCCGCGTAGTTTCCCATGATGGCAATTTGTCAAGACATTTCTATAACGTGGAATCAAAACTTCAGACAAGTTACACTTTACAGAAAATAATATGGAGAAAAGTTTAAATGCTGTAGACTGAATTGAACAGTAGGAGTTACATGAAAAATACAACAATTGATTAAAGAAATGTACATTGATACTCATTAACTTATTTTCTGTTGTGGATAACAGTTGTTGTTAACCTGTTGGTGTCAACTGTTTTATAAAGGTTTCAATTGTTTAACATGATACTACAATTTGTGGAAAGGTTTCAATTGTTTAACATGATATTACAATTTGTGGAAACATTTTCCATTATATTATTGTTACACCAATATATTTTGTTGGTGCTACTGGTACTAAAGTATGGTTATGCAGGATGCTATATAAATGTTTGAATGGTTTCTTTTTTCTGTGTGATAAGGTCGTAAGCCAATATTCTTCCAATATCGCAGCTGCATTTAGATACGCTTGTAGTTTTGTGCAATCTTGTTGACATGTTATTTCATTGCTATATGATGCTATTATCAGCAAAGAGTCGTAATGTGCTCTGATTGAGTTTTTCTTGAAAATCGTTTATGTATATCAAAAAGAGTATAGGCCCAAGGGCAGTTTCTTAGAGCACAAATGATATAACTGGTTCCATATTTGATGTTTTTCAATCTATATCTGCTATTTGTGTACGGTTTTGCAAAAACTGAATATATATAGTTTAGAGTGTTGTCTTGAAAAACCATAGTATTTAATTATGCGTGTATTGTAAACGTTTGTGTGGTACTTTATCGAAGACTTTGACAAAATCCATAGTAGTGATATATCATTTGTGTATTTGTGCTGTTGTTGTTATAAGGTTTTGTATACATTGAATGAGTTGTGATTCGCACGATATCCATATACGGAAACTATGTTGAAGGTCATAAAAGATATTATTTGCCTCCAGATAGTCCATAATGATACTTGCCACAATGTGCTCCATCAATTTGCATGTCATCATCAAGATTTACTATGCAAATCAGATAACATGTTTTGAGAAATCAGTAGAATGAGATCGCTGGCAATATTTTCAAAGTAGTAATGAAGATGTTCTGGTTATCTTCTGAATCACTACACACAAAGAAATAAAAACTGTCTCTTTTAGGTTCATGAGTACAATAGCACTACCATGATTCAGAACAACAGCATATTTTGGGTATTCGGATGCTTAGCTTGATTTGACCTGAATAAGCTACCAGATTAAGAACAACTGCATATAACTTACAACGGTTATAGTATTCAGGTGCTAATCTTTAACCAGTATAAGCTTCCAGATTAGGAACCGATGTATATGACCTACATTCTTTATAATATTCAGATGACAAACTGTGGTATACTAGTACATGAGCTACCAGATTCAGGATGACTGCAGTTATTAATCCAGATGCTAAGCTTTGACTTGAAGAAGTTACCAGATTCAGAACAACTGCATATACCCTACACTCGTTATAATATTCAGGTGCCAAACTTTAACCTGAATGAGCTACCAGATTAACATCAGAATCAATCATCGTTTTATTCAATTAAAAAACTTCGTGGTCTTTCAGCTGAAGTCAACAAAACTAGATACTCTTTTCCATTTTTTTTATGCTTTTATGTTCAACACTGCAAACTTATGTTCACCTTTACTCACTGGCTTTAGTCCTTTTTTTATTTATTTTTTTATAAATGTCACTACCTTCGACTTTTGTGTTTTTTTTGTTATGTTACGAACTCGCATACTTTCGCTTTTTGTGTTTGACCTTATTGCGTTCAAGATGTGTGTTCTTGCTGCTTTATGAAACCTTTTTACTTTATGTTCTGAAGAAATAAACTCTTTCTATCTTGTAAGTAACAGATTTACCAAAACGACCGTTTAATTAAACAGGAAAAATTTTGTTTGATAAGATTGTGTGATAGTGTAGTGTGAAGGGTTGAAAAGTTCGAACGGTCAACAGAATCAAAAGGACTGACAAAAGCACGTAAAGGTCTACAGATTATTTTGCACTCCACAAATTACTAGTTCTACTATTTTCATATATATATTACGAAAATTAATGATAAGTTCTATGATATAGTAGTAGTTAAAGAACTAGTTAAAAGCACATTTACTTGAGATAAAACTCATTTTACTATTTTTGTGTAGTTTAGGGTAACCTTTTATTGTTTTGTGTTACACCTGATTTTGTTTTATCTAGACAATTCTAGCTTATTTAGTAGTCCAAATTTTGAATGCAGTTTTTTTGTCGGTTTTAAGCTCCCAAGAGCTTATAGTCTGAGACCACAGTTATTTCGTAGTACATTTATTTTAGACAATACATTAAAATAAAAAAAATCCCACCTGTGCTTTCTCAATAATATTTAAAAAATATCCTGGCATTCAATGCTTTATATTTACTCTTGTGATCTTGTGTCTTCCTTCTGACAAAAATCTCACGGTCCAACCATCAATACAAAAGACAGAATTCATAACATGTGAAACGTTGAGTTACAGGACTAGAAAAAATATTGACCGTTTTCATGTAGGAATATGGTCGGTTTTTCGTTTTGAATTTTCCTCCAAGTTCAGTACTTTTGTGATTTTACTTTTTAAACGATACTTTATAGATAAACGGAAAAGCTATCATACACATTACATGTCAGAATATTATATCAATGGCTTCAGGAAACTTAACAGATATTGAATACCTTAATGCAATAAGTTTTATCATACTTCATTGTAAATTAAGGTAATATATAGATATTTTAAGTTAATATAATTGCAGATTCCAAGACATTTACAACAGTCCTTTAGGTACAATGCTACAGTTCTTTGAAATCTTTTGGAATGGTAAAGATTACAGCAACTGTATAAATAACAGCCAAATTTTGTGGTAACCTTTAAAGTAGTGTACCGGAAACAAATTATCAGCATAGCACATAGTCTTATTAAATGTTTATGTGCTACTTCATGATCAAATGTTTAATAGGTATATAGTGCTTTGTATAATTTATATATTCTTTTGCTTTATGTAATAGATATATACATTTAAGTGTTGAAGTCCTTCAAATTGAGAATGGAAATGGGGAATGTTTCAAAGAGACAACAACTTTAAAAAATATTCATGAATGTGCTTTGTTCAAAAGCGTAATGCAATCTGATTTAAAAAATATTGGTATAAATCGTCAATAAAGAACAAGGTCTCTATTAAGGAGATTTCTGACGATTTGTTCATACTGTATCAAGTTCAACTCTACTATGCAAAGTGTCTATCTGTCATATTATAGTTTTCAAGATAAGAGGCTAATATGTTTAAATGTCTCAATGATATATTCTATACATCTTTTTATTAACCACTCCCGCGTGAGAAGCGATATACCAACTTCACCAGCATATGGTATGGTATATTCTTTCCCCTAACTTTTCTGTGTGTGTTGCGTTTCGGTGTTGTGTCGTTGTTCTCCTCTTATATTTAATGCGTTTCCCTCGGTTTTAGTTTGTTACCCCGATTTTGTTTTTTGTCCATGGATTTATGAGTTTTGAACAGCGGTATACTACTGTTGCCTTTATTTATTCGGTATTCAACCTCAGTTTCAACAGCTTGAAGCTGCTACTCAGACTTTGATGTAAAATGTAAAAACATCAGTGTCTGAGCTGAAAGTTGACGAAGCAGGGGTATGTCAAATAATGTCTCGTTTCTATCAAAATATCACTGGAAGATACCAAAACCTTAATTGTTGATGAATATTCCGTATCAATTTCACAAATAATACACGATGGTCTTGAAGTATAGATTCTCCTTTTTAATTGTCTTTTTGAATATTTATTTTACTGTTTAATCTACTTTTTTTGTGATATGCATGTGACGTGGCTCTGTACTTATACATCGCGTCATGTGTCATGGTATATTTTTGTGTTCTTGTCTTTCATTTTTGTTAATTTGCTCTGTCTATATAATGTCGTTTTGTGTTTCTTTGGCAACAACAACAAATGAAAGTTTTTAACGATCTTGAATGGCTATACAGCCTTGTACGGTCGGTGGTGTTTCTTTGTTACATATTTCTTTGTTTTTATAGTGATTAAGATTATAACACAATGTTGACTGCTTTACCACAGTGATTTTCCTTGGAGTTCGGTATTTTCTCTCATGTACTTCCGAGTTCCAAATATCCCATCTTTGTCGTCGTCATTCTTAGAATTTTTCTTATGTACTCCCCCCAAAAATCATTTCTTTTCATATGTCCTACACATGTATATGACAAAACGTCTGAAATATTGAGGTTAAGTAATAGTGTGAGCTGTGTGAATGATAAGTGGAGGAGCTGCTTAGTTTTGTTTGAAATCAAAGGTGTGAAATATGTTTTTTTTTCTTATTGTACTTTCAAGCTTATAGTCGGGTACTATGTTATATATATATATATTTGAATCAAATGGCAAAACTATCATAGTATTAAATCAAATGTTTGTACAATAGCAATACTGACGTAGGTGTGGGGCTAAACTTTCTATGCAATCTGCAGATGTCCCATAGGAATTTGTTCTGCTGATTTCACGATTGTCAACAAAAAAGTTGCCAGATATTTTATCATGTACCACAGTGGCTTCGTATATGGCCTCACCAGGTGATGTTTGGAATGTTACTTGTAATATAGTATTTGGGATGTTCAGAGAATTGTCGAATTTAGCATATCGACCATCTTTATCAGAACTGCCGACAAATTTTACGACATCTCTACTCGGAGTAAACGTCATAGCCCGTATTATTCTGATTATAGACAGAGTTCTACACTTATGTCTGAACGCATTCGTCATTGAATTAATCAAACTAACTACTTTTTCGACAGCTTTCTGAACAACGATATCGTTAATGTTATTGTGTTTCCATGGCAGACATGCGCACCAGTGCGGTGCTATGCCTGCGTCATAACAGGATCTGTTCTGAGGTATATCCTTTAAAATACTAATACCTCTTGGTAATTTTAAAGCACCTGTTGTATTTTTGATATGAGATTCACTTTTTAAGTTTGTCTGTGCGATGCTAAGAATGTGTTCAAACGTCGCATGAATGTCAAAAGGAGTTACAAGCCTTTTTGAGTTCTTCTTTAAGTTATCATATTCCACATGATATTTCTTCGCAAACCACTCAGGAAAACGAAAAGCAAAGTACGGCATTCGTTCTTCATACTTTCCTTGCAATGTTTGTCTTATATCATGAAACCTAGCACCATGGTCACTCATTAGAATTAAAACAGTGGAATTTAGATGACCATTTTCATACATGTTCTTCATCAAGTTTATTAAATCATGATCCATCCATTGTAATGTATTAGAGTTATCATGACTATACTCCGAATGAAACAAGAAACTAAATTTCGGATGTTCCCTGTAAATGTTTACAAAGTCCTTTAGATAATTAAACATTATACGATGTCGAGGCTGCGATCCTAGACAATATGGTTTGTAAAATTTGTGTAGTTTCTCAGTTACAAGATAAAAAGGACGCATGTAATGATCTACAGGTTGCTTATTAAATCCCACCATTCGCATATTAAAGGTTCCAATAAAGGCCATATCCTCTCCCCATTGTGTCACATAACCTAAACGGGAGAAATTTTTCCAAATCCATGGATGATTGTCGACGGTTGTTGCCCCTTGATGACCTCTGCGAACTTCCGGTAATTCTTCTTCTGTTTTGCCAGTTAGAATAGGCAAGAGTGCTTGAGGGGTTCCGTCGCCAACTATATTATAACCCTCTAAAACTATCCCTTGCAGATCATTCTTCAAATAGGAATGAGCAGATGGGAGCATGCGCAGCCAAGTGTTTCGAGATACAGAATCAAAACCAAGCATTAAAACGTTTAGCTTGGTTTCGGATTGTAACTTTGTCTTTAAGTTATTCAGTCTGTCAAATATTGACTTTTTGATAGCGATTGTCGAGTGAATGTTCATGTATCGATGACCAGTTTTAGATTTACAAGACGTTTTAATGAAATCAGAAGGTACAGAGACTTTTTCGTCTTGACTGAGTTTTGTCTCTTTAGTACCATACTTGATGATGTCGTCTGTTTGACCTCTTAATAAAGGCACGAGACGACATATTATTTGTCCACGTTTAAATGACGCACCTGGCATAATATGCGCAGAACCATTACTCACGGAAACCCAGTCTGCCTCGGTTTGACATTTTTGTTTCTGCACTGGATGGAAGAAGTTAACCACCGATGGATGATACGGATCTAGCGAGGGATGAATGCAATATTGATTTTGTAATGCATTCAGCAATAGTGGAAATGAAGTAGAATTCAGAATATTTATTTGAGCTTTCCCGAGATTTACCGTACGTGGATATCGAAAGAAATCATAATATGCTAAATACCCAAAGCAGGCAAGTATAAACAGACAGAGATACACACGTTTCCGTAATCTGCGAATAACACAAATATATCTGCATTTCCGACAAATGTCCATTATACCGATCACGATCCCAATATACTGCCCACAATTAGTTCCGAATTAAGAAAAAGTTTTAAATCTGCAAAGAAAAAATACAATTAACAAACTTATAACATTATAACACAGCAAATTTGAGGAACATATCAGTTTATACAACCAGCCCGTTCAACTTTGAGTGTTTTTTTGAAATAGCTATTCGGTGAGAGCCAATGTTCCGGTTTGAAGAACGTACGTTGAACTATAATGGTGTATTTTATACATTGTGACTTGTTGTCTCATTGGCACTCATACTACATCTTATATCTGTACCACTGGTTATAATCAAACCTACTAACACTTTAAGAAGCATAAGCTATGAAATGTTATAATCAATTTTTTTTTATAAAATATATTTTGAAATGAAAGTGAGTATAGTGAAATACTTATTCGCTTTAAGCAGCAACTATAGTTCATTTTTTGTCAAAATAAGATAAGAAACATCATTGATAATTTTACTTCATTGAATACGCATCCATGTGACCTTTTATTTAACCCCTTAGCTGGAGATGGGCTATGCATTTATTCAGCTATTTAAAGAAAAGAATATCAACATGGAAAGTGAACGAAGGATGCATCATTGGACTGACTAATTCGATCCACAAAAGAATCATTCTTAAACAACGATAAACATTTTTTTAAACTACGCTATGCAGTCAAATAGACATAGTAAAATCAAACAGCAATCTGTGTATATTACTATTTATGCTATATAACGAGTTATATGACCATCGGCAGTCTTCGGAAGTCATATTAATTAATAGGTAATAAGATGACGTCTATGTTGATTCATATTACCAAGTTCATGCATTGTTTATTGTTCATTTTAGACTTGTTGTAATTTGGATATACTTTTTAGTATGGCAAAGTTTGAGGTAAAATCGATGAAGATGACAGTTAATGCCCATTTAATTTTTTTCAACTTAAAAAAAAAAGACATGTAAAAGAAACAGTAAATAATATAATCCATCAAGCCTGTCATGGTCAAAACTTTATTTAGAGCTCCTATTCATGTGTTCTATGCTTATTCCGTCAATAAGATAGGTTAAAAAGATTTTTTTCCCCGCCGCGAAGTACACCAATTCTGTGTGTCACAAAATATTCTCTGTTTTGCCATCAACCATTTTTCTACTCAGAATTTAAAAAAAAGGTAATGAACCATAAAATATTTGACGAGCATATTGTGTTTTGGAACTCGCTTATATAAAGTCAATTACACTAGCAATGTATGTACTATAGCAATTATGTAATGCTGCTTTTTGACTAGTTATCATCATAATATTTAGCTACGTTGGATAGAAACCGACCTTATTTGAGTGCACGTATTCATGTACATGTAAAAAACTTTATCAATTTATGAACTTTCAAATAACGAAATAAAAGATGAATTTGGTCTGTTCTATATGGCTCTTAAAACAATAAAATTTCAAACAGTTACAGACTTTTCATAGAGATGATTTCAAACAGAAATATATTGACAGATGTATTGGTATTCAGTTGCATAAAGTCGATTTATATCCGATTCAGTTATGTTTACATGTTATTTAGAACAAAACTGTAGCCTTTGTGGAAATAAACAATAATTTGCACCCTAAAGAGAAGATATAAATTAATTATAGAATGTTTGTCTGCAGTGAGAATGTTTATCCATAAAGGGAATGATGAACAACTGTTTCGATATGAGGGTATTGATTTTGTGTAGAGATCTGGCAGAAACACAATCACACTAGTATTGTAAAAACTAGTCGTTGATTTTCATTCTTAGAGACGAGCAGAAAGACATTTGTAATCAGGACCTTTATAATACTTGAAAACATACCACGATTCGGAAATGACAGATTTTGCAATATTGAACTACTGAACAGCGATATACTACCTTTGCCTTTATCTATCCCATGTCAAATGATTTTTAAAAAATGTAAAAAGTGAAGTGATTTTGAATTGAATATGTTTTCAACAATGGTATAAAAGAAGGCATACCGTTCTTAATCCTTAGGAAAAGGTTGAATTAGAATCATTTTAAAACTGTTTCATTGAATTTATTTCCCCATTATTATTAAGATGAGGACAAGTTATTATTACCAATGAGACAAATATCTTCTAGAGATCAAATGATGAAAGTATGAACAACTCCAAGGGAACTAGTCGTTTTAGTTTTTTGAATTGTCTTTTCTTATTCCCCGATGATTTGTTCAATTCCTATTTCCTTGTACATATTGTTTTATATCTAATATGAAGACATTTATCATATATATATACATACATTTGTCCTTACTATCCAGCCTTTTAGTTTTGAGCATCTTTTCATTAAATATAAATGTAAATAAGTTAATGAAAACTATCTACTCACCCAGCA
The DNA here is from genome assembly GCF_036588685.1 of Mytilus trossulus. Classification (NCBI taxonomy): domain Eukaryota; kingdom Metazoa; phylum Mollusca; class Bivalvia; order Mytilida; family Mytilidae; genus Mytilus; species Mytilus trossulus. Next base: position 89,216,765 of record NC_086375.1, on the reverse strand, counting down.
CACAGTTCACATTCCATTTCTAACAATACAGAATATCTGATCAATTTGACAAATATGTTAATGACAACAGACAGTGAAACAGTTTCTTGGACGCCGTATGATACAAACAGTGGTTATACTCTCAATGCCTACACACTATTAGTTCAAACATAGAGTCGGACGCAACAAAGCTGCTGGAGAACGAAAAATGTCTGCAAATGTCAGCATCGTTATTTTTTTTATATGATGGAATATTAATTCTTAAATGAAAACATAAGTTTTTTTTATGAACTATGCACCTCATTTTCAATCAATAATTTCCTATAAGCACACTTCTCCAAGGCATATGCTGTTAATTTTTCATCAGTAAATTATGTGTGAAGCAATTTGTAACGAGAGACAACATAATATAAATAGCATATTGCACTGAATGTCGACAGCAAACATGTATTCACTTTTGCTTCAAGTTAATAATTGGCATGAAATTAGAAATGAAAAAAAACCTTTTCATCAGTTATTCAAAACCTGTATGCTTGTTTATATTGAGCTAAATATTGTGATTTTTACTGTATGCTTGTTTATATTGAGCTAAAAATTGTGATTTTTGTCTGTTTGCATCTTTATAATGGCCTCTTTTTTATACTGTGTTAGATACATTAGTATTTTATTATCATATTTTAAAACATAAAAGATAGATTTAAGATACAACATTTCTTTTTATAATTTTGCCCGAGACTTGGTGTTTAACTTTCCTTTAAGTTTGTGGTTTTCCATTTATTTGTTTGTTGGCTATATCTACAAAGTAGATGTATTTTCCTTCTTTTACGGAGTTTGTATAAACAGGAGATGTGATATGTCTGCCAATTAGACAATTATCCATCAAGACAACAGTCCACCAAAAACCAAAGGGCGTAGACTTGTGTACATTTTTGTATATTTTTTTTCTGGTCTGATATCTAACAACATTGCTGAATTTAATTTAACGATATATTTTAAATTAGTTAGTGATTCAACATTTTAATAACTATAGAATGTATGTTTATTTCATAAAAAGAAATCATAATAATAAATATTCATGTTATAGTAATCTACTTCTACTTTAAAATATATTAGCACATGATTAATGACAATGATGTAGAATATATTATGTGAAAATATACAGACATGAAGGGGAGGGAAATCTAATTCATTATATAATGTATACAATATTACAATTTCCACTGCGATTTGCAGACATTTTCATTTAATTATAATATCAAAGTCAATTCAACATCAATAAAACATCACTTGTTTGAAATCCGTCGTCACGTGGTACCCATTTCTTTGGGATATATGTAGTGCTTTATGACATCTCAAAATACATGTAATTCTGTAAAAATAAAGATGTAAAATCAGTCTTATAGATGGTTATATGTATACTAAGTCAACCATTGTTTTCGTTTGTTAGACTAGAACTATAAATCTTGTATTCTAAAAATAATATTTTAGACGTTCTTCGATTTTTATTACAATTAAAGATAATTCTTTGTACTCCTCATGTGATGTATTTTAGATTTTAAAAACATACCTATTGTGATTTTTTAAGGGAAAATACGTCTTCGACAAAAGAGTTTCAAACTTAAACATTTTTGAATGTTCAATAGTCGTTTGGAAAGTTATTACAAAAAAAGTATTTTTTAGGATCGCTGATAATAAATTCTTAAATCATAAATAAATAAGTCTTCTTCCAAGACAAACAGCGCACTTGATTTTAACACTAACAATAAAGAAAACACCTTGTGGGACCGATAAATCTTTTATTATAAATACTTACAATAAGAAAAGCTCCACCAAGAACCAGCATCTTATCAATATTATCCATCTTTTCTGGAACTGTAATTACATTTTATATAGATATTCAAATTACATAAATTTATGTTTACTTGTATATAACATGTAAGATTTTTGCTGGGTTAAAATGTACTCGCTCCAAAGCTTGTTAAGGTGAAAGTTAAATTATTGTAATCTGAGAAACAAATGTCCTCTTCGTTTGCCTAGGGATATGATCCGTCCCAATCTGGGATTCCGGTAGGATCGTCACCCTTGGCTAGCGAATATAAAAAAAAATATATGCAGTTATTTTTATTATAAACCATACATTCAAAATTTTTATAAATTTTCTGTTTACAAAACTTTGAATTTTTCGAAAAACTAAGGATGTTCTTACCCCCAGGAGTAGATTACCTTAGCTGTATTTGGCACAACTTTTGGAATTTTGGGTCCTCAATGCTCTTCAACTTTGTATTTGTTTGGCTTTTCAACTGTTTTGATCTGAGCGTCACTGATGAGTCTTATGTAGACGAAACGCGCGTCTGGCGTATTAAATTATAATCCTGGTACCTTTGATAACTATTTACACCTTTGGGTCGATGCCACAGCTGGTGGACGTTTCGTCCCCAAGGGTATCACCAGCCCAGTAGTCAGCACTTCGGTGTTGACATGAATATCAATTATATGGTCATTTTTATAAATTTTCTTTTTTCCAAAATTTGAATTTTTCGAAAAACTAAGGATTATCTTACCCCCTGGAGTAGATTACCTTAGCCGTATTTGGCACAACGTTTTGGAATTTTTGGTCCTCAATGCTCTTCAACCGACGAGGCTTATGTAGACAAAACGCGCGTCTGGCGTATTAAATTATAATCCTGGTACCTTTGATAACTATTAAGTATTCATGATCCACATTGAGTTCAAACTTACAATGTATTTCGAAGTATTCATGATCCACATTGAGGTTGTCATCTCTTTCTCCCTCCCACTTTTTGTTTATACTTCCGATCACATCTTCTCCTGTTTTGTCGTAGATCTGATTGTAATATGAAAACCAAAAACTAATATATATGTGTTTGAGATTCACAATAAGATCATGAGACTTTAATCTTGTTAAGCTTTGAAAATATACATTTACTGTACTCAGACGAACTTTAAATACTGACAACCCGCAGTCATTACATTTATTTTAAAGCACTAGTATAATATTGTATGAATGCAATATTTTGTATGTTATGTATTTTGTTTTACCACATATTTATATATTTATAAAAGTTTGAATATCTATAAAGGCAATATAGTTATTAGCGTTTCCTCATTGAACATAAATGTATACCGATAATAATTTCCACGGTCAATATCTCCTTCCCTTTCATGAATGTGACTTACCGAATTAGACTATTTACCGGATCTCTTATAACATGAGCAACACGACGGGTGCAACTTGTGAAGCAAGATCTATTTATTCTTCCGGAGCACCTAAGATCACCCCTAGTTTTTGGTGGGGTTCGTGTTGCTTAATCTTTAGTTTTCTATGTTGTTTCATGTGTGCTATGTTTGTCTGTTTGTCTTTTTTATTTTTAGCCATGGCGGTGACTGTCCCTCTGAAATATTTTGTCCATCTTTTACAGTGAGTAGCATTTTAAGTTAGTAATAATATGAAAACGAACATATTCCATGTTATAAAGGATCATTATACCTTAAACGAGGCTTCTGTAGAACATCTACACACACAGTTTGGACCTTTAATTAGCGCCACTACATTCCCGTCTCCGTCCAGTATGTCAAATCGTTCTTTACACATCCAAGTAAATCTGTAATATACAACCGAAATGATAGTCTTAACATATTATTATGAAAAAAGAGGAAAATTCACAAAAATACTGAGCTTCAAGAAAAATGTAAAAATGAAAGTCCCTAATGAAATGGCAAAATCAAAAGCTCAAACAGAACAAACGAATGGATAAGAACTGTCATTTTCCTGACTTCCACAGCCATTTTCTTATATAAAAAATGGTGGATTGAACCTGATTTGATAACTGACTAAACCTCACACTTGTATGGCAGTCGCATAAATACAGACACAAGGGAGATTATGACTGATTGTAATTTGGAAATGTCCAGTTGAAAATTTGACATTTATTTATAAGGTAGATGCAACTTTGGTTATTCTGTCTACCATTAGACTGTTATGCATTTTACAGTGGATATGTTTGTTTATATGTGAATATTCTTCTAATAATAATAGTTATTTTTACAGCAACATTTTCTATCAAACAATAATAATTATTTAAAAAAAACAACGCATATCTCATCCTTCATCATTCAGTCTAACTTAAAAATTAAAATATTTACTTTTGTTTAACAGATCCCAGAGTCCTTCCCAGACAGTCAACAACATATGTCTTGTGTACGCACATAAAGCAATCTAGACAACAACACCAGTCACAGCGACAGCAGGTACGATGTAAAGCAAATACCAGGTCATCTTGGGGAGAGAAAAACTCCAATCGGAACTGACGGTTTGGTCCGCAGGCCCAGCGACATATACAGCTAGACTCTGAGAAAAAATATCAAAAGAAGGTAAACATTTTGTTAACTGAACGCACAACGATATTTAGATATCAAACTCTCTGTTTTACAAGACCTCTTACAAAGTCGTTTTTATGATGATGTCTGTACTAATGAATAAACAAGAGAATGTGAATGCACTTTTCCTTGTATTTTTTTTCTGTTGTAACGGACTATTTGCCTAGAGTTTATGGTATAACAGACTTTCCGGCAAGAGTTTTTGCCTTTTGTTGATTGTAGCTGAAGTTTCGTCTTCTTGTACTCGAGTTTAATTTGTAAAGGATGTGTGGCCTTTAGTAGTTTTTGTTGTAACGGATTTTTCGGTAAGAATTTTCGCCTTTATTTTTTTAGTTGCAACGGACCTTTTTTGTGTAGAGTTTTAGTTATTCTATCGAGCACTGTGACATGACATTTTGCAGCAATAACACGTGGAACGTTATTGCCTCACTTACAATTTCATAAAAAAAGTAACAATTTGGATTTCTTTGGATTCGTGCAAAAGAAAAAATGTTAGAACAGAAAATCTTGTGCACCCACATTTGAACCTTATATAGATATAGGAAGATGTGGTGTGAGTGCCAATGAGACAACTCTCCATCCAAACAACAATTCAAAAATTAAACCATTATAGGTTAAAGTACGGCCTTCAACACGGAGCCTTGGCTCACACCGAACAACAAGCTATAAAGGGCCCCAAAATAACTAGTGTAAAACCATTCAAACGGGAAAACCAACGGTCTTATATATGTTTAAATCAAGTTACCTTCTAAGGCATAGAACATTTAAATCAAGTTACCTTCTAAGGCATAGAACAATTCTTCTTCATTCTCATCCCAAACTTTATAGGTGTTAGGAGCTCCACAACCAGCTGTAAAGTATAGATAGATATTTTTATTTTAAATTACAACTTGGTACATATACAATAAATACAATATATATAAAGATCATGCTCACAATATTTGGCATTCACTTGTTAATTATTACTACATATCAGTCAAATATTTCTTTAATAAATATCGTATTTCTCTTCTCATATGGTTTGTAGATAGCAGTATTTAGTTTCTGCTTTTTTTAAATTTGTAAAAATATTTTGTATATTTCAACACTTCTATCACTATTAATTTTACTTAAATGACTGTTGGTATTGAATACTGATAAAAAGTTAATCCTTTTCTATTTTCTAATTTGTCAAAGCTTAATAGATTTAACATAGTATTTTGTTTTATCCCATACAATAAATCTAAAAAATTGATTCCCTTTTTCTTTTCCCTGTAACGCACGATTGTTAAGGCGATAGAAGCAACACAACGAAATGTTTTTGAAGCGTAACCAATTTATCATTACAACTCAAACGAAAAACTGTTAGTCTTAAAGTAAACCTGGCCTGAATAATATGCTTAATAAAATAGAATAATAAAATTTTGTTTGACTTTTACCTGAATTTTAAAATAAAAATGTAACATTTAACTTTGTTCTTTTTGCTCCGGCGAAGACGAAGCGTCGCGAACATAGTGTACGATACAGATTTCAGGGTGCCTCTGGATTTACTCTACTCACTATTGTTTTGAACGCCGAAACAAACGAAAAATAGTTAACAGCATCACAATATGTAAGGACGATAAGCAAAGTAGAAATAAATTGGCATTCAGACGGCTTTTCTCGAATCAGTCATAAAAAAACCAACATAATTTAGTCACAATTACCTAGTAAATCCGAATCCATTTGCTGTCGGGCATAGACAAACCTTTTGCCATCTAAACATTCCATTCCGGGCGGAGGGTCAATTTTGGGATTTACCGACTTTCTCCGGGGTCTCATACTCATTCTTCTGTCCGATCCTAGGGTCATTCGGCGATTCTTCATTTCCAGAAGTACATCCGTCGGCGTCCGAGAGTCGCCCGACATATTGGACACCACAGACTGTCGAGGTTGGGTATATATTACAGAGCTTCTGGCTACCCTATCCAGGACCAGAGATTGTCGCCTGTGTTCATTTCTCTGTACCTCCTCGGGAACAATCATTTTATCCGAATTTAAGGTAAATCCTCCACACGTAGGGAATCTTTTAGTCTTTTTACAAAAAGCTACAAGAAATATCCGATTCCGTAAAAAGTTTAAAAGATAACTTTACTCCAGTTGTTCATTCTGATCCCGAATCCAGTATCTAAACTAAGCTTTATTCAAAGGTGGAAAGAAATAAAATTGTTCATCGACTAGAATACAATGCAATGTATTCACTTTAAATAAAATTTGGCAATAAAAGTTACAAGTTTAATACCAATTCCTAAGTGATCCCATTCATATCTACAACAATTTGTCGTCGCCATGAGATTTACCTACATCAATAATAAAACAAGAAGTACCTTATACTTATTATGATGCCTTCAATCTTTATAACACATTCTTCAATCACAGCAACGAACACTTGTAATTTATGTGAACGCCTGTCGACTTTGCGATATAAAAAAATTGAATTATAGAATCCATTTTGGAAGTTAATTTATATAACAGAATACAACCAAAACTTTGGCAAACTTAAATCATTAAATATGTCAATATATTTAAATAAAAAACCCGATAAAAACAGTGAAACAACAAAATTACCTAACTCCAGGAAAATTTAAAAAGAAAGTCCTGTATCAAATGGTTAAATCAAAAGCTGAAAAACATAAAATGAATGGGGAAAAAAACGAATTTTCTTGACTTGGTACAGGTATATTCTTATGTAGAAAATGATAGATCAAACCTTATTTTATGGCTAGCTAAACCTCTCACTTGGATGACAGTTGCAAAAAATTTCTCAAATTGACCATTATATGCAGAAAATGACATAAACTGCAGTGATTTTCTGTTCCTTTCCTTTTTGTTCTCTTTTTTGCTGTGCATTTACTAATTTTGTGTCATGGATAGATTGATACCAGATTACTGTTCTTTCATATTAAAATGTTTAGATTGCACATTTATACAGTACCAGTTTTATTGCGTTTGATTATTATAGAAATCCGATACCAAAATGTGTCTCGCAAAAGTAGCAAACACTGAACTCCAAAGAAAATTCAAAAAGGAAAGTCCCTAATTAAATGTTCAACATCAAAGCTCAAACACATCAATGTGACAACAACTGCCTTTTATGATTGTCGCAAAACATTTCAATATATTGACAACAATGTGTGAACAAAACAAACAAACATAATAGGTAAAAATGTCAAAAAATAGGGGTACATCAGTCAACATTGTGTTATAATCTTTATCCTTATAAAAAACCCAAATATGTAACAAGGAAGCACTAAAAGGCATATAGACAAAGCGTATAGCAAAAATTCAAGACAAGAATACAAAACTGTACCGTAGCACACGAACGAGATGTATAAGTACAGAGCCACGCAATATGCATCAAAGAAACACAAAAAAGCATATAGGCAAAGCACAATAGAAAAAATTAGAAGACAAGAGTATAAAAGTTTTACAATAGCACAATAACACAATGACCAGATCTATTATAAGTACACATCCACGTCACATGTATCAAAGAAACCCAAAATGCATATAGACAACGCACATTAGCAAGAAGGAAAGATAAAAATACAAAAACTATAATTGAACAATAACACAATGACGGGATGTATAAGTACAGAGCCATGTCATATGTAGCAAACAGACTAAACAGGAAAATTTATATTCATAAAGACAAATAAATATAGAATAATTGGTAGTTTCGTTTTTGATACCGATAAAGAATACTATAATACGTTATTTTAGATGATAAACAACGCCAGTACCAATATTCTATACCTCAAGACCATCGTGTGACGTCACTGGTGACGTTTTACAAAGTCTGAGTAGGAGCTGCAACCTCTCGAATACCAAAGAAGTTGGTAAATGTTTATCCCATATGTAGTGGTATATAAAGTTGGTATATTGATACTATGGTGGGGGAAATTGATAATTTCAGAACTAAAATCGTCTCGATCTGAGATGACTGTGTATGTCAAATACTAGACATAAGTCTACAGATGAGGCTGAGGAAGCCGTGTATGTTATTTTTTAAATTTTTAGTTCTGGGGAATATATAAATAAGTTTTGATAGAACTATTTTCAGAAAAAGATCTAGGATTAAAATTATCTAGAAGTTCTGTTTATTTAAGAATTCACAAATCGCCAATACCACTACGCAAGTACGCATCTCGAGTTCAATACAGACAAAAAGAAAACATTTCATTTCGTTTGACATGTTGTACAATTGGATTACACAATACCATATTTATCATTATATTATGTGTTTTGTCCAATTGAATATTTGTTTTGGTTATTTGAAAAGGAAAACAATTCTGGGAAAAGTTCTTGTCATTTTTTAGTTATTAATTAGGATATGTTTAAGTCATTGTTTATCGGTATATTGAAGGGGAACGGGTATATCTCACAAAGTATTACAAATGTGCATCTCATTTACCAAGAATCTTAAACAAGACGTTTTTTTACGGAATCTTCAAATTGCTTATTTGTAGTACTTTCCTTACTGACGTCACCACGTTACTCGTAATAGAGTATCTACGTCACAAAAGACCACAAGTGCGTTCCAATTGTTGTAACCACAATCCAATTATCTTTTTAATCGATTGTGTTTTCACCAAATGAGAACTATTACCGACTTCGTACGTACGATAAACCCTATGGCAGGTGCTTTGATGGAATATGCTGGCCCTATCTGATATAACTCCTCGTTTTAGTGGGCTCAGTTGTTTGGGATTTGTGTGTGTTTTTCTTGTAATACGTTTTTTGCATTGGCGTTGTCAGTTACTCGTCAACTAATGAGTTTTAAATATCCTTTTAATATCGTTCACCTTATTTTTAACAGACACTTTGTCGATGTCATTGCTTGTGGACTTTTTGTCCAGGAGGACAACAACCACAAAGTATCTTAAATGCATGAATCTGAGGATGCATTGAAAAATGGCTCGAACGTCTTCCGGTATTAAAAAAACCCCAAACGACACCAAAGACGTAGTATCGTCTGAAAAGCACATTTCCTCTAACTACCAGATATCATTATGAGTAATATTTTGATAACAGTTTTAATTTACTGGTAATTTTACTGATATAACTAACTTCGACAGGAATTACGATGATCTGAATTGTTAATGAACAACCTTGTGTACGGATTAGAGTGTAGCCTTTGCGAATTTATTTATGTTGATTATCAGATATAACTCTCCAGAGATTTTTCGGATGTCCTCTTTCTAAATAATTCTAGGTTAAACGAATATTGTGATCGCAACTATCCCATCGAATTAGATATAAATGATTCCCAAAATACTAGTAGTTACTGGATAAAGAAATTGACAATAAGGAGACGACCATTTGATATGCTGGGGGCAGGAGGATTTGTTTTTGATCAGTTATTTATTTTTGTAAACTGAGAGGACAGATTATTCGTTTTCTGCACTATTGAAGCCAGATTTTTCATTTTCATTAAAGCAAAGGACTGGTTATTCAGTTTCACAACTATATTTATGATATTCGAAAAACATACAATTTTTTAAATATTTAATTATGAATAGTACATGTTGTATAGTCAAGTTATTGTGTACCATTTACTCAAAATTAATCATTATCCCCTGCAGAAATTTTAAGATTCAAGGTTTTATTCATAACCTCAGACACATACTTGTGTACAAGAGGACAATATATACAAACATGTTAAGATAATACATAGCGAGACAGGACAAACGAAACACAAATACATATATTATAAAAGACAATTGGTATAATTAGATTCAGTATTTTGTACTTTTCTTCATGAAATGAATTATTTAAATTATCAACCAATATACATGTATTGCATACATACATTAAATTTTTTTTGAAGGGTTTTGGGACCACTGAAGGCCCAAGAAGCGATAGACCTGCTGAGGTATTTATTTTCAATACATTGCAAGTCAGGAAATTTATTTTCAATACATTGCAAGTCAGGAAATTTATTTTCAAACTACCAAAGAACAAACCATTTATTTTTGTGATTATCAAGGCTAAGTTATTTATTTTCAAAATCCTCCTCCCCCCAGAATATCAAATGGTCGTCCCCTAAGGGTAATTGAAAACAAAAATTACTTTTCAGTTTCCCCTTCGTAAACTTCTTTTTTATTGCCATGGAGCAACATTAAAAATAAATCTCTCAGGTGATATGATATTCCAGAGCTTGAGTTACTATCATAATTTTCTTGCTAGAAAGTTGGTGTTAACCTAAGCATTTGAACCAAGGATTTGAAAAGTCATTCTATCGAGAGACTTACGAAAGTCAATACAACTTGGTTAAGTGTTATAGGTTAGTAGCGTCGCAAATGATAACGGATGTGTTATTAGAAAATAGTTGTTTTCCATTCGTTTGATGTGTTTGAGCTTTTCATTTATCCATTTGATAAGGACCTCATTTAAAATGGAATTTCCGCTTTGAATTTTTCTTGGAGTTTTTTTTTGTTATTTGACTTTTTCTAATTGCCGACTTCTTTTCCTCGATTACTAGTATGGCATTAATAAACAAGACTGATGACGAGATTTGATCTTCCCAAACCTGACAAATTCTACAGATGAATCTGAAATAAACCTGGTTTTCTGGTAATCATGCAGTTTTTAGTTGTCTATGTTCTTTTTTTACTTGTATGTCTTTAGGTCGTAGTTTTTGTGTGTCATATCGATGTCAGTTTCTCTTCTGCTTATGATTTTTAAATGGTTCCTTGGAATCTCCCGCCCTTTAAACGATCGACCTGCTTCTAAAACTTCGTTTTTGATTTGAATCTCCAACTGTTTTGACTCGATTGTCATTATTGAGTATAATATAGGTGGAACACTCGACTTAGAAACTTATTATAAGTCTGTTATCTTTGATGAGTTTTTCTAACATCGTTATTAAGACGATAATACAATTTATAAATACACTATTTTGACTTATTCACTTAGTAATGGGTTTTTTTATTGCTTGTTTTTAGAAGCAATAGTAACAACGTACAATGTTGTTTTGTTTGTCGAGTTTTGTTTTAAATGCCTCGATACATTTGACAATAGTCTGCATGTTGCAAATCGAAAAAAATACATATCTGTAAAATTTTGTTTACTCGATCCGCTTTAATGTCGTGTTATAAGGTTAACAAAGCATAAAAGTGGTTTTAGTCATATACATATAAATTTATTTGATAACAAAACATATTTTCTTTTGCATACATAATCATAACAAAATGGTACATATATTTGTTTATAGGCGGTGGGACAGGTACATATATTTGTTTATATGCGGTGGGACAGGTACATATATGTGTTTATAGGCAGTGGAACATAATTTTGGGAGAGTTTGGCATTGACGTACTTAACGTCTAAGTATCTATCCAATTGGCTTGGTGAAGGGATTTTTTTTGTTATTTTGGAAAATATATCTATAAGTAAATGTAATACAATATTTTATATATATATATATATATATAAATATATGAATTCGTTGATTTTATATTAACGCAGATAGAGATCGACTTAAATAAATGTCTAAAAGGTAGGGTGCACTGGACTACCGCCTATATATATTTCTTTTATTCAAGCGTGTGTATACATGTATGTATTACAATAATATGTGTGAGATCGCTTATAAATGATACATGTCAGCATTAAATCCTATATTGTTTATATTAGCTATTTCCGATACATTCACACTTTTGAAATATTATGTCTTCGGAACAACCCTGACTGTTGTAAATAATTCAAGAATGCTTTACATTAAAAATCGAAACAGTGTTTTTAAGATGAGTATTCTTCACATTGTTGCATTCACAGATTAACCAATTGAACAATTTACCCCTGCTCTTATTTGCTAACATAAATTCTTGCGTTCAAATGAAAATATGCTGGCCAAGTAAGGGCAATTTTAAATTAAATGCACTACCTATTACCATTTAGACCATTTACCGATACAGTTTACCCCTCCTAATATATAATTATACACTTTTCCAATGTACAATGATCTTTTTTTTTTTTTTATCGTAGAAGCATAACACATATTCTTTTTTAATCGTGTTTGCAAACGTTATAGTCGTTTTGAATGTGTCTGTTTGTAACCATGTCCTATTTACTGTTGAAAGGTTGTTTGCGTTGTGCATATAAGTGATAATTATCAAGTTTTTATGTTTTAACCCCAAAACTTTCACAATATTTACATCAAACTTTAAACCTGGTGCAGGGTATTTCGTCCTGTGTTTTGTGATGATTTTTTGTTTAAATAGATTGTTGAATTGCATAAAACATTTTATCCCTATATGTCGTTCAGATTTGTTCGACATTTAATACAACGCTTTGATGAATACGTCTTCAATTTTCTATTTTGATATAGTACCCATAAAATCTATAATTTCAGATCATCTAACATTGCAATGTATTCTAGAAGTTAATAAAGTAAAGTTTCGCCATGTTGTAAGTCTAAGAGGAATCTATCTAAATCATCCTTTGATACGCCTAAGTGGATTCGGTACGGACTGTTTCCCACGTGATGTCCTGACCACTTGCAATTTATTGTATAAGTTCCTGGCTCATGTGGATTGTATCTACAGTGAAATATTCGATCTTTCTGACTGTCTCTCTTCATTTCTACATTGAAAGCACCTGAAAGAATTTAGTATTTAAACTGAATTTTGTTTTGTATGATTCAAAGAACGATCAATGTACTCCAATCCTTAGTAAGTATATGTTTAATTATCATAAGAGCTGATAAGGTTATAACTGGGGAAGAAATACAAACAATTGTTATCATAATATATAGAACTATAATATTGGGCATATGCAATTACCCAAAAACCGAGACAAAAGATACCAATCTAACCATATGTTATACTAAAATAGAGGCAGTAGTAAACCGCTGTTCAATATTCATCAATCGATTAAAACAAATCAAAATTACAAACTTAAACTTCTTTCATTTGAAATTTATCCGATATATTTTAGTACGAACGAGTTCATTACAACAACATTACCTTTAGGACCCATGACACTGACATTAAGTTCTCCTGACCCAGCGTCTCTAGCATCTACCCAAAAATGACTTTCGTATTCTCCTAAGACACCATTGTTCTCTATGCCTGGTCCATGTACATATACTATTCCACTGTGGTGAGGTACCTTTATATCGATTGCGTAGGGACTACCTGCAAAAAAATCCGGAAAAAAAGTTATGTGCTTTTATCTAAACGGAAGCAGTTTAAATTACTAGTAGTTGAAATCTACCGCAAATATAGGGTTCAGATCTCATAAACATGTTTAACCCCGCTAGATTTTTGCCCTTGTCCCAAGTCAGGAGCCTCTGGCCTTTGTTAGTCTTGTATTATTTTTAACTTTAATTTTTTTTGTATAATTTGGAGTTAAGTATTGCGTTCATTTTTACTGAACAAATATATATATATTTATTTAGGGGCCAGCTGAAAGACGCCTCCGGGTGCGGAAATTTCTCGCTGCATTGAAGACCTATTGGTGACCTTCTGCTGTTGTCTGTTATATGGTCGGGTTATGGTCTCTCTGACACATTCCCCATTTCCATTCTCAATTTTAAACGTTGATCATATAACTGTTATATAGAACAAAGGCATAAATAACAGCAAAAGAAGTCTGGTAAATTCTTGTTCCAATACGACATAATGCATATAGAGTTATTTCCCCTCTGTTGTATGAATAATTACCTAAAACATGTTCTTTATTGTATTTGATAGACATAATATGTCTGCCGGCATCTACGGGTTTGAAAGACACTTTAGTAGTACCATCGATGTTTTCAACAAGTGATACAGCCACTTTCTGGTTAGAAGGACCAGCACATTTGGCAGTAAGTTTTCCTACAAAATCAATGCAAGTATGAGTCAAGTCATGCTAACAGAGTTTGAAGATATATATGTAGAAAAATATCAACTTTTATCCTGCCTAGTCATCATCGGTTGTGAAAAAAGTTTTACTCGAAAATATTCCATGACAAAAATCTTCAAACAAAGTGACACGCACGTATTAAGATACAAGTATTAAAATGTTAGAGGAAACTAGGGCTTGTCTTGACGTTGTGAGGACGTTTTTGACGAAACATTAGATATTGTTTAAACGTGTGAAAAAGGTTTAGATGCGTATGCTTGTTTTGAATATTGCTACACGGCGGTATATATTTGTTCTTATAGGAAGACCTTCGGAGCTTTCGATTACTATCAAGTAACTGTTATTTTTAAACATAGTAATTATCCTGCTTATCTTTGGTTTGCAGTCTCCTTTACACCCACCCAATGTCTTTTCCATCTGTCTTGGAAAATTTCATCCAAGCGATACCATTCTCAAAATAAGATAATTATATGGATCTTTCGACGACATAAACGAGATTAAATACCATATGAACATAAACAGATAAAATGTCATTCATTATTTTCTAAGAACAATTATTACCGACCTTTCCCCGCTTTTCTTGGATCTATCTGAAGATGGAAGTCCTTTCCAACCATTCCACCTTTAATATGTGCTCCACTGACATTAACTTTCTCCGGGTAAAATGGAGGATTGACGTTAATTTTGAAAGGACAACACTTCAGTTTTCTATCGTTCCATTTGATATCCAGTAAGTACGCCCCAGGGTAGGCAGGAATGTAAGAACATCGATATTGTTTAGGACCAATTGGCTTTACTTCGAGAGGGATTTCATATTTTGGACTAAACATTTTCGTGGAGGGTTCACCTAAAAGTAAAGATGAATAACATAACTTAGAACAGTATTTGGACAATGACATATAGTTGTTTGCTCTATAGTCGGGTTGTTGTCGCTTTGACACATTCCCCATTTCCATTCTCAATTTTATTGTACAGAAAAATTTTTTTTTAGTGCTTTTTTTTATGTAAACAGGTTTATTCTCGTGGGATTTTGTTTGAAGCTCGGTCCGTTTCTGTGCGTGTTACATTTTAGTGTTATGTCGTTGTGCTCCTCTTATATTTAATGCGTTTCCCTCGGTTTTAGTTTGTTACCCCGATTTTGATTTTTGTACATGGATTTATGAGTTTTGCACTGCGGTATACTACTGTTGCCTTTATTCAACATATTATTGGGTTTTGTTCAATATATAAGCGAAGCATGTGTATCATTGTATAGCTATGCTATGCTATCTTCCCTGTAGAATATTTTTCGGCTTTGCATGTTCCTGATGAAGATTAATTCAGAGAAGCACATCGGAAACATTGAGTTTTTAGTGGGTTGTTCATTTTTCATTAAAGGTAGGCATGCAATTTTCCAAGGTAACATGATGCCTTTGTGTCTTTAAATGAAACTGACTTAACACCGCATTGCTATTTACGTTATTTTTTGTTTATCATGAAACATGCCAATATGGAGTAAGTTTTACTGTAAGTCTTTAAGTAAAGACGATTAACTGGTATACTCAGTTTTCCTTCAGCAATTGACCACTTATCATAAATATCAGCACATAAATATCAATAACACTATATAAAGATTCAAGTAGAATAAAAAATCAAGAAAAATATTGTTAAGTCAATTCACATATGTTGTACAATGTATATAGTATTTTATGTTGTGTTGTGTTCTATTATTTGTCTATTTGTCTTTTTTTATCAGCCATGGCGTTGTCCGTTTATTTTCTATCTATTAGTTTGACTGTCCCTCAGTTATCTTTCGCCTCTCTTGAAACAAAAGTGTTACTATACCTGGTCCTGCATTGCGTCCGTCGATATTAAATGTCGCTTCCTTATTGACAAAAGCTTGTTTTAGTCCTTTACCACTGAGTATAACTTTTGAAGAATCTATTGGTGAATGTTCATAACTCCTATGAGACAATGCCGGACCATCAACAATTTTATATGACGGTGACATTGAACCCGAACTACGACTAGGACTGTTAGCCATATAAGTTGTGTAAATGTGGGGCGTTCGATAGACAACCCTTTCCGGATCTGTATTAGTAGTTGCAGTTGAATGTAGACTACCTGGAACAAAAAGGTTCAAAATGTATATATCGCCCTAGATGAAAATTAATCTACAAATTTAAGTCATATTACAATATTTAACTGAACATATTTCAGAGTTAACAATGTTTTTTTCTCTCTAATTCAAGTTTTCAATGAATAATAAAAAGAACGCATTCTATGCTATCTCTCATTTACAAATATAGTACAAGGTTATTCAAAATAAAATAACAAGGAAAGGTTGAAAGTATTTAAAAAGTATGTATCAAGTCTTACCGGTACGCCGTGGAACAAGGACTCTAGATGTTGCTCTAGAACTGACATCAGACACTTTTCGAACA
Organism: Mytilus trossulus; assembly: GCF_036588685.1. Taxonomy (NCBI): domain Eukaryota; kingdom Metazoa; phylum Mollusca; class Bivalvia; order Mytilida; family Mytilidae; genus Mytilus; species Mytilus trossulus. The sequence continues at coordinate 89,200,098 of NC_086375.1, read as the reverse complement.
ACAGTAATCCTAGGATCATCTTGAACCCTTCGAACTAGGGTAATTTTAGGATCGTCTTGAACTCTACGAACCACTGTTATTCTAGGGTCATCAGGAACTCTCCGAACCATTGCTATTTTAGGCTCATCTACTACTTTTCGGAGAAGAGTAACTTTAGATTGAGGTACTTTCTTCCTTGACTCGTCAGATGATGATGATGACGAAGACGAACTGCTTCCACTCAAAAAACGTTTCTTTTTATGGCGTTTATGTTTAGTAACATAGATTGTTGTTGGTTTTGTATTCGCTGTATTTACCCATGGGCCATCCAACGCGTCTCCGTTTACTCTGCTGAAATTACCGTTAAGGTTTGATTATATATAAAGGCAAAAAAATGTGCCGAGTTATAATAACAGCATATAACATACAATATGTTGATTTAAAAAAATAGAATTTCAAGCAATTGATAAGAATTGTCATCAACAATGAAATCAGGAATGTGGTATTTGTCCACTTAGGTGAAAACTAGTCTATGTGCATGTTTGTAGCTTTAATTTGAGGCACATAAAGTATTGAACTAGATCGAAAATAACCAATAAGAGAACGCTTAAATTTGAAAGTAAAATATTGATATGAACATATGTAATTTTTAAGACATATTCCTATTTTGCAGAATAATAACGTTTTAATATGTTCGCAATTACCTTTGTAACAAAACTATAACAGCGCCTTCATATGATGCACGCATGCATATCACTTATACTCAAAAACATGTGCAATTAGTTATCAAAGGTACCAGGATTATAATTTAATACGCCTGACGCGCTTTTCGCCTACATAAGACTCATCAATAAACTTCATTCGCCTCTGTTTTGATAAACTTATGTTCCTTCATGATGAACGTCTCAATACGAGAATCACAATATTTCAATTGTCTACGGTTCTGTTTGTTACCTTTTTGAAGTTGCACGGTTTGAACATCGGTAAACTACTGTCTTAATTTATATATAACTTGTGTCCTTCGAATTAGTTTTGGACGTTTTGTCCTCGCGGTTATCACATTACTTGTAGTCAGCACTTTTTTCATTGATTTGTTCTTTAATTTTTTTTTATCAACTTTAAAGTGCTGATTTTTTGTAAATAAGTAAGGTGGTAGGGGATAGACTCTCGGCCATGCTTCGGTCGTGTTTCGGACGTATTTGGCGAAACTACCTGTAGCATTTATACTAGAGGGCGTAAACAATTTTAATCGTGGTATCTATCAAAGTATTCAAGTCGTCAATATTAAGAATCTATTTCCATTGGTCGTAAAAAATATTCATTTATTCATCTGTTCTCTGAGCGAAACGTTTCAGATTTTCCTCAACGTGGTGTTCTTTTCATAAAGGGACGGATTATCGCTACTAACCGTATATTAAAAATCAACACGCCCACTAACCCCATATTAAATTTACAAGGTCTTCATGACGTGTTCTTTTTAACAGTGATATTCCTAGAAGTGTATAATGATATATTAACCGTACCCCTTCATCAGTCTTAACATTCATCCCTACTGTCTGCGACTTACGTATATCACCTGCATACTCCCGCACATGTATACTTCTTATCACTTGCTTACTCTCAAATGTGTAGACTTCTATTAAAGATTACCAATCGTCAATGACAGAAGCCTTAATCACTTATACACTCTCACCTGTCTAGATGTCCATCCCAATTGTCTGAAGTAGACGTATATATCACAGAGTCCGGGTTAAGTCGTCTGCTGTTAGGAAGTGTGGTATATTTTGTCGTTTGCTGTTGTAATGTTCTATTGTTTGGAACTGACGCATAAATAATTGGTTGTTGTTCTAAAGGTCTGTCTCCCTGATTTGACCATGTTTTATAATGCATCGGTTTGGGTTGTACTTCTTGTTGTTTAACCGTTGGGTGTTGCTGTTGTAAAGTTCTATTGCTCAGAACTGACGTATACAGAATTGGCTGTTTTTCAAAAGATCTGTCTCCGTAATTCGACAATGTTTTATAATGTATCGGGTTAGGTTGTACCTCTTCGTGTTTAACCGTTGGGTGTTGCTGTTGGAATGTTCTATTGTTCGGATCTGACGTATACAGAATTGGCTGTTCCTCAAAAGATCTGTCTCCGTTATTCGACAATGTTTTATAATGTATCGGGTCAGGTTGTACCTCTTCGTGTTTAACCGTTGGGTATTGCTTTTGGAATGTTCTATTGTTCGGAACTGACGTGTACAGAACTGGTTGTTCTTCAAAAGATCTGTCTCTCGGACTTGACAATGTTTTATAATGCATCGGTTTGGGATGTACTTCCTCTTGTTTAACCGTTGGATGTATAAGGTGATAGTTATATCTGAATATGTAAAACATGCGTAAAATATTATCATTCAAACTAGATCATGCTAAAAATCTAAAATTTAACTTTCTAAATACATGCACACTTTTCTGAAGTTTAATATTATTTTCGTACTAATTTATTACTTTAATGGTATGATAGATAAATATATATTACCAACACTTGCATGCATGTTTAGATAAAACTGAAGCACTTGACTGAACACTATATTACATTACATTTCTAAGATATTCTTTCCAGAAATGTTGCATACTATATTTACTTTAATATTCAATTGTACGGACCTTTTTGTTAGACATTTAAAACTGATGGCAACATTATACTTGTCTGCTTGTTTTCAAAATAAAAAAGATAATGTCAAATTGAAAATTAAGTGTCAATCAGAGACAATAAATAAACAAACAAACTATTAAAACTAATGGCATTATACTTCAACAGTATAATCCAAATCGGTCAAAATCACAATTCACTTAAGTTTTCACTTAAGTCCATGATATTATCAATTTGTAAAATTTATAAATCTCACAAAACGTGATGAATGTAGTCATGTTATTCATTATATAGGGTTTAATGACGTAAACGGTAACATATTGTATTTTAATAATTGCTGAAAACTATATGCAGAAAAACGGATGTAGAAAAACGAGTGCATAATGCTTACCTATTTGGACTGTTATGAAGGTGGCCTGGGTCAGATGAATGGTGTTCCTTTGGTTGCATAACCACTAGTGGAGATAAGACCGGCTGATGTTGGTTGTCACTTTCAGGAAGCCAAACAGCATAACCAAGAAACGGTTTATGTGATATAGGGAAGTCACACCACTTCACGTCTATATAGTGGCGACCTTAAAAAAGACAAAATATTTGCATGAAATTATTTCAAATGCAAATACGAAAATCAGACCAAACATCGTAAAAATTAATACAAAATAACCAGATACATAAATAAAAAAAAATTAATCAACAATCTACAAAATTAGTTCCACTTCTAGACTGGATAACAAATACCATTGTTAAAGTGTTAAATTTTATTGCATTCAATTCTGTCTGCTTCTTTTTGTGCGAATCTGTTATCAAAATAGGTTATAGAAAATAAATTGGATTAATTATTTTGCAAATATTATAACAAAGATGTAAATACCTTCCTCTTTTGGTGTAAAAATAAGCGTATGTTTCCCTCCTATTCTGGAATCAATTGCTACTGGAACCTTGTAACTAGGACCATGTACCTCAGCCGTTAGCTCACCGAGACCAGCCTCAGAGGCATCAAAGGGAATTTGCTTCTCTTTATTGACAATAAGTGGGATTCTATCGTTTTCATCAAGAAGGGGTTCCCATCCTCCAGAAACACGTATTTTAGAAGGATCTACTATTAATGGTCTGAAAGGACTATCTGCAAAACAAATGATGAACAATAAATTGATGAACTTCGTCATCATTGTTGGGAACTTTATATCTGTAAAAAATAACCGTTTTAAATGTTAAACAAGGTGTGCTTAGACCCTTATAGGCTATTGTTCAATATGTTAAACATTTCTGGTTGCATGTACTTAATTTGTTGACACCTTTGAATCTTCTGCCGGTTTTAAATATGAGACAAAACGACTTTTACACTTAAACTGAACGAAAGATCTTTAAAAAATATAACAAAAATATCGAACTTCAAAGCGATTCAAAAACGATGAAAAGCACCCTGACGGCATCAAAGGCTATCGAGAGTTTCACAAACATGTGTACTAGTGTAATAATCAGTGTGTTACCGTCTATATTTTTGCCATCCAGTTTGACGTGTATTCTGTGTGGACCAGCCTCCTCTGGTACATATGTAGCCGTGTGTGTTCCATCATCGTTCGTTACTACATTACAATTTATTGGGTAATGTGGACCTGCAATAAATTCAAACGTAAAATAACAAAAATAACGAACTCTAAGGAAAATTCAAATAGAAAAGTCCGTTTGTCAAATTGCTAAATGATCAAAAGCTCAAACACGTAAAACGAATGGAAAACAACGGTCATATTCCTGACGTGGTACAGGCGTTTTCTCATGTAGAAATACAGGAAACCATGAAAACTGACAAAAGTACAATTTAAAATTGAAGAAATATATATTCTTTAATTATTTTGAGTGCTGCAAATAATTTTTTTTATTTATTTGAAACTCATTTTGATGTCCACTCTGTCGTTAGTTAGAGTGAGGGTTGTTTACTGTTTTAAATCATTCAATTGAGAGTGGATTTGGAGCTACAATTTTGAAAGTTTACATACAAAAATTTAAGTATGAATGATTTTCTAATTATTTTTTACCAATAACTGAACGTTAAGCGGTCAGTTTGGTTAAAACTTTTCAAAGAAAGCTTAAAAATTCGATGGTATATTATTGTCTTGCACATTTAATCGACCCAATTTAAATACATATGAATGCAACTTATGCTGTGTGCTCCACTTGAAAAATGTGCCTGTATATATACTGAGCGTGACACTGGTGAACGTGCTTTAACCAAAGCCGTCTGTATATATGCAGTTATATCCATATCAGGTTCGAATGCCTGAGATATATTTCCAAGGTCATGTCGTTTTTTATTTAGAGGGAGTCTTTTTCCAAAATTCTCATGGAATGGTGATTAGGTACACACATAATGTATCCATGCATTGTGTTTTGTTTCATTCATTTTGCCATTCTAATAAACATCCAAGTATGTAATTATAAATAAATTCGATGGACATTACAACATCAGGTTATATTGCATTTTTAAAATTAGCTGATTTTGACTTCGTCTTAATATACCAGTCACTAGTTTTGTTGTTGTGTGTATTTCATTTTTTTTAAAACTAAAACGCACCCTCCACTGTAACAGACAGTTCCCCCGGAAATCCTCGTGCGTCTATTTTGAATGTGGTCTCGTGACCTTCCCTGCCTCTTCTCAACCCTTCGCCAACGGCTGTAGCAGCTATTTCTTCTATTTCTTGTGTAAACGGGGAACCTGGTAATATCAAGGTAAGAAGTATGTTTATTTCATTCATTTGGTGTCCATATAAATCATAATTTAACTATACATGTGTCTGACTTACATTAATGAGCAGTACAACAGACCACTACTTAAAAATATTGCACATAAGCGAAAGGAGGCGAATCATTTACAAAGTAGGACCAACATTTGGTCGCTTCTACATCTCAAAGTAAGTTGTACATTCTCTTTCTTGTCATATTTTTTTTTTATTGGTATCTTTCACTTAATAATGCAACCGTTACAGATCATGTTTATATGATCTAAAAAATCAATAACTTGCAAAAGATGAGAAATATTAATAAAACTGCATGTTTTTCCCTACCTTTTACCATTCTTCCATCAAAAACAATCCATATTTTGTATGTTCCTTTACCACGTGGTTGGAAAGTTATTCTGTGTATACCCGGATCATCCTCAACTGTATTTGCAGGGAAACGATAACCTTTATACGATACATGAGCTTCGATTCGTCCTGGATCTAATCCTGAACAATCAGCTGATGGAAAAAAATATGTTATAACACCAAATAAAACAGAACTGTATATCGTATGCTAGCATATTGAAGGAACTACAGTTTTGTGTAACTAAAGTACCGCTTTCTGGTATTAAACAACTTTATTTAGGATGGGGAAGATTTTAATAGATAGAGAGATTTCATTTCCTGTGTCTGTAAAAGAACTTAAGTAAAGTAAGTTAGAAATGTATAAAATAATTCAAAAAATAATTTCAAAAGAAAAAAATAATTCCCTAGAATTCCATGCATAGCCTGCATTTAGTTTTGAAGTGCAAATTTTTTTAAGTTGAAAATAAATGTATGTGAAAGAAAAAAACACGAAGACTACACATCATTGAACGAAAACAACACAAAATATAACAAGAATGTGTCCCAGGTACACGGATTCCCCACTCGCACATTCATTTACTAAGTTCAGTGGACAGTGAAATTGGGGTATAAACTCTAATTTGGCATTAAAATTAGAAAAATCAGATCATAGGAAACATGTGTAATAAGTTTCAAGTTGATTGGACTTCAACTTCATCAAAAACTATTTTGACCAAAAACTTTAACCCGAAGCGAGACGAACAGACGAACGAACAAACATACGGACGAACAAACGAAACCACAGACCAGAAAACATGATACCCCTCTACTATCGTAGGTGGGGCATACAAATGCGTAGGTCTGAATTTATATACATCATGATCTATCCGATCAAACCCAAGTGACGATAATACATAAAACACGCCAGGAGCCTTTATGACCAAAAGACGCAGCATCATATTAGACAAATCTATTTAAGGTCACTTTTGCCAGAGGGCCTTGTAACCATAGCTTCTTGGTAATTTATAAATTGACCAACAGAGAATTTACGCAGTATTGACTTACCTATTAAGTGAGGGAAATTACAGACAGTTCCATCCTGCATACTGTATACTTTAATATCAGCTTTATCTGTGATCAACACCTCAAACGGCCCTCCTGTTATATAATCTATCTGCCAGTCACCTACAGAATACACATAGACTACAAATACCCAGACCCACCCTGTTAGAGAAAAACTTGTAAATCAGCTTTAATAGTTTATAGATTTCAAATACCCTCAAGGTGAACATCTCTATTAACCAGTTTTTAAACATGGAGAAAATGAAATACTTGATACATGCTGGTGTTGCTCAAGACCATGTCGGTGACTTGAACGTTTAAATTAAATGATAAAATATAGACCACAATACCTACTGTTACCAAATAAAAGAACAAAACTGAATAAAAATAATTGTGTTAAGTTGTGTCAGTTGAAAGAAGTATTTGTTGGATCACACTATAATGTTTGTTCCGACTCGCAACGTAACTTACATCAACAAAATAAATAATCCGATAAAATTAAAGTTAAATCAATTGAAAGGATGAGATTTAAACACATAGTAAAATATCCCAAAAAAGATTAAATATAAATAGATCAGCAATAAAGAGAGTGTTATTTGTCAATGAAGAGAACAAGTGATGTAGTAAGATTGATAATGAGATATCATCCACCAGTGAAGAGCAAAGACAGATCCGCTCGGTACAGAATGTGTCCGGGTAGATTGTGGTAAAACATGTTAATTAGCCCGTAAACACTTTCACTTCGGCGTTTGAGCTGTTTAATTCAAAACAGGAATTTTTTTCACATAAAAAAACCTTGTTTTCACCCTCGTATGCATGTTAATTTGCCATTGGATGTTATAACACAAATTCATCATCATTATATTTATCAATCTAGATCAAATTATATTGTGCTGCTACGGTGTTTGTTACTATTCAGTTGTCGAGGTCAGAAACCACTTAGTTTAAACTTGGCGAATACATGTACTACAGACAATCAAAATGAGAAACACCTGAGAAATGATCATGGTATTATCTCAACAACATCACTACAAACGAAAACAAAAGAAACACCACTACTTACATGTCGACTTAACGTTATATTTGTCTCTATCAGGTTCGATAGATGTCGAAAATATTGCTCTTCGATGCATACCGTCACTGTCGGACCCAAGGAGGTAGTCAGAATCTAAATAAAAAGGTAAAATAAATTATGTAATGGTCATCCACGTCAAAGCTGTTCATTTTATTTATTTTCCCTTGATTGTCATTTATTTGAAGAAACAAAGCTATAAAGCATAGATATTTGTTATCAAATTAATGTACCAGTCAAGCATTGATAAGTTAATTAACAAAAAATGGTTCAGAATCTAGATTATTTTGGTACATAGTTACTTATACATTTTATTGAAACATAAGTGTAAGAAATATATGCCAATGATTACCTCTAATTTCTGATTTATTAAAACTAACTCTGACACTGTACACTCCACAGATGTAAGGGAGATAACTAGCTGTATAAACACCTGTCTGGGTTTCTTTAACACTACAAGGAACTTTTGTACCCCGGAAGTCAATGAACACTTCCAAATCACCTTTCCCCGCATTATGGCAGTCAACTACAATCATAAATTTATCATAACATTATTTACAAAATAATCAAACTTTTCTTCTATCTCTGTTCCTTTATTCCCTCAAGGGCAGATAACAATTTACAAAAGTATAGTCTTATACTGTTCATTAAAACACCATTTATAGAATAAGCGTTGTTATAGTATGTGAAGGTGATGTGTTTTATCATTTGATTTTGGCCTTTGATTAGGGACTTTCCGTTTTGAATTCTCCTCTGAGTTCAGTATTTTTGTGATATTACTTTTTATACAAATAATTGAACTTTTCGGAAATATACATGTATCTATGTTTGCAATGTTTCCATGATGATAAAATAACTGGTAGCTTTGTTTATCAAATTACACGAAAATCATACAGCTATGGATTATTTCATCATCTTTCAAATTGAAGACATATATTGTTTGTTACATACAATAATGTTTTATTAAATGTATTTTTATTAAGGTGTTTATTTCATATATTACTACTGGACCGATACCGCCGTTGGTAGACTGTTATATAGTCCACCAACTCAGTAGGATGTGGTTTCGCACTGCCACGATTAGATATTATTCTCTGTTGATATACCATAAGAAATGAAGAAACTAATATTACAGCTCCCTCAGGCATATTTGACTTTAAATGTAATCATATACTGCGCGTTACATATTCATAATGCACATTGAGTGCCTAAATGTTTAGACGTTAGCTGTTTCTCTGTTCCTTTACACTTACTCCTCAAAAGTTGAAATGACAAAGCTGTAATCACATTTATTCTAAATGTACCTGTAAAATATTGTCTCTTGTTAACAATGCCTCCTTTTAGTCCAGTAACTTTAACTTGGGAGGGATCACAAACATCTATTGGACAAGAATCTACTAACTTGCCGTGACAGAATAAACTCACTTTCCATTCCCCTGCAATGGAGGAAACATTCAGATTCAGATTTTTTTTTTACCATGGGTTTTTCTTAGGAAGAAGATATTTTTGACTATGATGTTATATCTTATTTCTTTTTAGCCACACGATTGTAATTTTATTATTGTACTGATCGTACTACAAGATAAATAAAAGATGAATTTGTTTTTGTTTTAATAGAATTATTTTGCAGGTCATTGTTTATTAGCAATTTACAAGTCTTAAGTAAATACAGGGCAATTACCAATTCGGAGAAATGTTCTTGATGTCATAATATATAAAATATACACTTTTTTTCTCTATATTTATCAAAGTATATTTTAAACATTAAGTGGGCAATCAAATGTAAATAAAAGTAAAACAAGTATATATATTTTTTTTTATTATTTCCTTACCTATTTCGTCAGGTGTAAATTGAGCATTATAATTGCCGTCTCCTGTTAGTTTGACAACTCTGCCGCTAGGTGATTCTGCTTCAACAATTACTTCGTCTTTGCTAATAATTTCATGAGACTAAAAACAAACACATGATGATATAAAATGGATTCCTAGTTCCCAAAGTGTTTCACTCTTTGGGTTATTTCAAGCTGTCAACATAACAGCCGTACATGCATTTAAGTTGCTGCTATGAGTATTGAGATAATGATATTTTGATATTTTTTATTATCAGTCATTCATTTTCTATAATTAGTTCCTCTGTTTTAGATGTACACAATGTACCTAAAAGGTCAGTCTGCAAGATACTGATCCAGCAACAAAGAATGCGGCGTGTACACTGTAAATTCTGAAAAAGGTATGTATAATGCCTCTGCATAAACAAGTTTTGTCAATGAAAGTGCTCAAGTACAAAATAAATAAAATGACAAAGTGACGCCTCCGCACTCCACTCTGAAGTAACTGTATTATAACAAAGTAAATGTAGGACTTTCTTTGAGATATCAGTGTGTCTGTCGACACAATTGATGCCCCCGCAGATGCAAAGCGTTATTTTAAAATACACAAAGTTGAGCATGGAAGCACGCTCGTCTTATGTAAGTAAATTCTCCAAAAAATGACTAAGTTTAACTATGCCCCGAAAGAAAAAATCAAAATCAAAACCCTGACCACATGCACACCTTCAGTATATGTACAAACAGAAAGCAAAGTGAAAACTTCCTAGGATTCCTGTAAGAAAAGCTATGCATGCGGATTAACTATATTCCCATAAACGGAAGGACGAACGGACAGAAGGATATACGGACGGACAGGGGTAAAACACTATGCCCGCGAAGGGCTAACAAATCACTCAATATTTTACTATCATAGGGGTCAGGTCGAAAGTGAAATCAGAGTGACCTGACTTTGATATTGGGCACAACCTGATCCCATAATTTATCGACATACCAAGTTTGACCAACCTAAGTTTTACGGTAGAAAAGTATTACGTAGGACACATTTCAGACACTTTTCAACTAAAATATAAGTCAAAGGTCCGAAAAACCTGCATTGGAAATATGACACACACTGAATATAAAAATAAGAAGATGGGGTATAATTGCTAAGGAGAAAACTCCCCATTTAAGATACCAAATGACTCAGAAATTAACCACTCTGAGTCAGCGCATAATCACCTTAGTCCATGTAAAATAAATTCGAAAGCATGGTTTTAATGAGAGAAGAGCATAAATAAATTCTCGTTTGCTGAATCTAAAAAGTGAAGCAACCGAACATATTTTTTCCATTTACTTGATTTAAATCATGAAAATTCAAAATTGAAGAAAAATGTTTTTCAAAATTAAGTTATAATCCATATAGCTTAATAAAATATACTCACTGTAGTCGAAATAATAACACCCACAGAGTAAGTATCCACTTTTATTCCACTGACATTATCAATCGTGTCCGTTTTATGTTTTTTTCCTTTTTCTTTCCTTAAAGATGGAATTCTTTGAAAAACAAATGAATCCTCTGCGTCGTCAAAATTCGTATTGCTATCAATATGATACGTCGTCAGCGGCCCATTTTGACGTCCATTTTGACTCCTATAAAGCATTGGCGAATGTTGGTTTGTGTCTATACTTATAGGTTTAGAATAATCCGCACTACTTCTTGTCTCAGATGAAAACTTGTACGAATCTACTTCACCGTTGACCGGATATGAAGACAATGTTGTTTTCCGGTGTGAAATGTTTGGTATACTTCTGCTTGTTACCCTTCGTTCTTCTTCGTAAAGTGTTGTAACCTTTGAAAAATATAGTTCAATATACCAAATATTAGATTTGCAGTTAGTTTAATCCAAGTGGATTACAGATTTAACAGTATATCCTTAATAAACATGTATTAGTGGTAAGTTTAAATGTGATCTTTACTGCACCTAAATCTTGTTTATAAATATACGTACAAGCAAGACAAGACCATAAACTGCTGCCGATTCTAAAGTAAATTGTGAGTTAATTGATTCAGTTTTACAACATTAAAGCTTAAAACAAATAAAGTTTTCACATATTCATGATAAAATAAGACGAGTTTGTAAACCGTTTTTGCATGTTGGCGTAAATATGAAATTGTTTAATAAAAAGAGTTAAAGAATTAGAAAGTAGAGAAATGTTCCTTTAGTCATTTGTTTATATGTAGGCACGATACGCTTCTCAGGTCTCGTCCCGTTTCTGGTTCGTACGATTCTTTTAGCTTGCATTTGTTACATTGGTTCAACTATTCTTTATCAACTTATTATATTAAGATTGATTGATTGATTGTTGGTTGTTTAACGTCCCGTGGACATATGAGATTAGAACATCAGTAATCTATTAGAGTACTCTTGCCTATAATGTACACATAAATCTCAAAGTTACTGTAATCCAGATTAGGTAGTTAACTTGTTGAGATGTTATCATGTCATCCCACTCTCAAATATCGGTTGCTGTACTTCATAAGATGCCATGAGATTCCATGTATAAACTTCATACACAACACTTAATGACACGATAAATTTTTTTTTTAACAAATACCTCGTTTGACTGCAAATTTGACAATTTGACATTTGGAATTAATTTGGAATAGCATAATGACATAATATACCCATATATTAACTTTCGTTGCAATCCGAGCACCGAAAGTAGTTACTCGAATTTTTAAACCGCATTTGCTCGTCCGAATTTTCATGGAAATCGATTTTTACACCAGGAATCATTGTTGAGGTGAATGTTATTGCAATAAATCATCAGTGTTTGTTGTATACATGAGAACCAAAAAAAAAAACACACCTAATATCATTCATTCCTTTAACGAGTAAAATTTCGCCAAAACAGTAATACGCAGATTTACATATTATGAACAACAACTGTGAAAAGTTCATTGCTTTCTTAATCATACATGAGTATTGACATTTACTAAAAAATGTTTACTGACGGATATACCGACATAGTGAAAACTGTAGCACTCTTGTATCTTCTTGATGTTGGTATCTACTAATATTTATCATCATCACATTCCTATTAGTAAAAGACTATTTTCTGCTCTTTTGTCGGGTTATTGTCCTTAAAGGTGTCAGACCACCAATTAAAAATCCCTATCTGTTCAACCAAATTTTGCAATTTTCACAGCTTTCTAAATATTTTACCTTAAGTTTAACTTCATAGAAACCAGGTATATCCTGAATTGTACATGTATCAGCATTCTACATGCCAATTTTCACCATACCTTTAAAGCCTTCTAACAAATTAACTGACCATCAAACAGAGATACTCAAAAAAACAAACCTGGTTTTCTGAAAATCTAAAATTAGTATACTATGGAGCGCATTAATCCTCAATTTTTATTGCAAACTCATAGACAAGTAAATTTTGGCTCAAAATGATCTAGATATATGTCTCTTTCACCAAAAGTTTCATTTCTGCATGTTTGTTGGTTAGTTTAAGTAAACAAGTACATCAAAAGCACTATTTTGTGTCAGAGTAGGGCTACTTTTACATACGTTCTAAATTGGAGGGAGTAATTGGTGGTCTGACACCTTAAACCTTGTTCCCATTGACCATTTTAATTGTATTCCAGATACTATCTGCTTCAGAACACGACGAATTCTGCTCATTGAAATGGAACTATAGTTACCTTTCCGGAGCACCAGAGTTTGTATGCCCAATCTTTAGTTTAACGTGCAGAGTTTTGAGGATTGTTGTTTTTCTTCTCAATGTTCTTTTTTCAAACAATGCAAAAGAGTACTCTCAGATCTGTTCATTGTGTCTTTTTGTGTCGGGATGTATAAGTACCCGGCCACGTCCACTTGTATTTTTGTATATCTGATGAGTTAAGCCTTTTTCAACTGATTTTTATAGTTCGTTCTTATGTTGTACTGTTATACCACTGTCCCAGGTTAGGGGGGGGGGGTTGGGGGTTGGAATCCCGCTAACATGTTTAACCCCGTCACATTCTGTATGTATGTGCCTGTCCTAAGTCAGGAGCCTGTAATTCAGTGGTTATCGTTTGTTTATGTGTTACACATTTGTTTTTCGTTCATTTTTTTTTTACATAAATAAGGCCGACGGTAAGTTTTCCCGTTTGAATTGTTTTACATTGTCTAATCGGGGCCTATTATAGCTGACTATGCGGTTTTGGGCTTTGCTCATTGTTGAAGGCCGTACAGTTACCTATAGTTGTTAATGTTTGTGTCATTTTGGTCTTTTGTGGATAGTTGTGTCATTGGCAAAAATACCACATCTTCTTTTTTATATAAAGTCATCGGCTTAAGGTTTTTTTTTTAGTTATTTCAATTCTTGAAGGAAATGCGAAGAAAGTGAGTTAATGTACAGATTATTATCGTTTGCATGAATGACGAACTCAACATTTAGTTATACAAATAAAGAGATGTGGTATGATTACCATTGAGACAACTATCCACCAAAGTTCAAATATATAAAGTAGATATTAGCATTAAGCAATGTTTACTTTTCATGTCATTAAATCATTGAGGGTAAACCCTTTCACACGAGTTAATCTAAACTTAATAAACAGTGTGTACGCTATGTCTTGTAAAGTATACCCAATGTCATTATACGAAAAAATCCACGTTAAATGGGTGAAATGTAAATTATCGACAAACATGATGTGGTTACGCGGCAGACACAGAAATCGTCTACTCGGCTCATACATATATAAAGTGGCTGTCCGGTAGACATAGGAATCCTACTCGGTTCATACATATATAAAGTAGCTGCCCGGCAGACATAGAAATCGTCTACTCGGTTCATACATATATAAAGTGGCTGTCCGGGTGACATAGAAATCGTCTACTCGGTTCATACATATATAAAGTGGCTGCCCGGCGGACATAGAAATCGTCTACTCGGTTCATACATATATAAAGTGGTTGTCCGGGTGACATAGAAATCGTCTACTCGGTTCATACATATATAAAGTGGCTGCCCGGCGGACATAGAAATCGTCTACTCGGTTCATACATATATAAAGTGGCTGCCCGGCGGACATAAATATCGTCTACTCGGTTCATACATATATAAAGTGGCTGCCCGGTGGACATAGAAATCGTCTACTCGGTTCAAACATGTATATAGTGGCTGCCCGGTAGACATAGTAATCATCTACACGATACAAACCATATAAAGTGGCTGCCCGGCCGACATAGAAATCGTCTACTCGGTACAAAACATATAATGTGGCTACTCGGCGGACACAAAAATTGCCCACATGTAACAAAACGTATAAAGTGGATGCCCGGCAGAACATATAAAGTGTCAGACCAACTGACCAAATATACACTAGAGCTGTAAAAGTTATATGTAACAAAAAAATCATTGTGAGCAAAATGAAAAAAAACCCACCAAAAATAAGTACACGGATGCCCCATCCGCGCCATCATTTTCTATTTTTAGTATACCGTGAAAATTAGAAAGATCATATCATAGGGAACATGTTTACTAAGTTTCAAGTTGATTGGACTTCAACTTCATCAAAAACTACCTCGCCCCAAAACTTTAACCTGAAGCGGGACAGACGGACGAACGGACGATAGAATGGCAGTACGGAAGGACGAACGGATGTACAGACCAGAAAACATAATGTCCATAAATGGGATATAAAAAAAGTCAAATAATGAGTACAATAAATTATGTAAAAAAAGAGGTCAATGACATTACAGCATAGCATCGACTCAGTGAGCATGCAGTGATTATTGAATTCAGTGACATTTTCCTATCCTAATACAATCGTTGCACAAAGTATCATTATACTGGCTTTGTCAATTGTCAAGGTTGGGAAGAAGTGTAAATAGGTCAAGCAAAAATTAAACTTTATTAATCGGAAATGGATCTGTTGATATCGTTACTACCTTATGTGCTACAACCTTGATATGTTTAAATTTAATTCGAGGTATTTAAAATGTGTACTTTATGCCCCAAACTGGTGTAGCCGCTTCATTGATAGAACTTTTATTTATGGGCTATTACCTCTGGCTATTACAATGACAGTTGGCCCTTTACTGGCGTGGCTGTTACATTCACATTATGCCCATTACTGAGAGGCTGAAGACCGTACTTAGACCTGAAATGTGTTTTTTTCTTTACAAATTTTGACTTTGAAGGAGAGTTGTCTCATTGGCATTAGTACCACATCTTCCTATATCTTTTATAAATTGAAATTATGCCGTCACATTTGGGCTCATACATTGACAGTAAGCCCTTTCCTGGTGTGGCTACTTTATTGACAACAACATTCACTGTATGTATTAGATTATGTAAAATTAACGACTTCTTAAAAGAATGAAACCGTTGTATATTGTAATACTGCAATGTGTTTGTGCACCCTTATGCATTAAATATGGAATATGTGCCAAATCGGTATATAATACTCTCTTTACAGTTGAGGTCGGGGTGGTAAAGATCAAACACCTTATTAAACATACATTTTAATGTTTCTTTGTAGTTTAATGTATATTTGTTCAAAACTAGATTATAAAAGTGTTCTTGTGATCTGTGATTTAAAACACAACAGAAAAAAAGAGGTTGTTGGAAAAGCGGGTGAGGGAGAGGGTAAAGTAGATTCAATAAAATAAAATGAATATAATCAATAAATAACTTTAAAAAAAAATGAATTATTTCTAAACTGATTTGAAGCGAATGATACCAAATTCTCTTCATATTGTATATCAAAATATTGTTTGGAAACGGTTATTTCAATTTTTACTTACCCCATTCGTTGCTGAAGTACTTTGTATAGTGGAATTTTCTGGTTTTAGGTACAAAAACTTTGCAGCGTACGCCATTATTCCTATATGTTCCTGATCTTCCTCAGCAATGTCAGAGGCAGTCAAAAGAGGCTCTACACCTAGTTGCGTTGCACCGTCAATTCCTAGAAAGGAATTTTCCTTTAAGATTTTTTTTAAACACTTAAAGAGAATGAAACCATCCTATTTTATTTCTTGCTATTATCACACAGTTTTCATAAATAAAACAATGCAGGTTGCTAGCCATCAAACTTGTTTTCGGCAACATGTTTCAATTTGTAACTATCCCACATTCTTTTGCTTCATCCAGATTTGATGAAGTTCGGATTTCACGTTTACAATATATGGTATAGTATTTCTTGAATAAATACGAAAATGTTCACTTGTTTTCATAAACCAGAGTGAAAGCTACCGTGAAATATTTTTCTCCTCAATCAGCCAACTAATTAGGTACAGGTACAGATTAAAAAGCCTATGGGTCATTCAGGTGTGACGAAAGTCCCCTTCTTCTCTCCACTTAAGTCGACTGTATACTTATCATTATTTTATTATCTACTGTTGTGGAAATTTTATGTGAATATTTTCAATAGGATAGATAGTTTAAGATCTTTTATTGTGATTTCTTGCCGACAAGAAAATTGTTGTCATCGGTTAGAAGTTGTCCGTTGTGACTGTGAAGTTTGAGAAAGGCAGTCTAAGGTTACATCGCCATATTTAAAAGGATGTAAGAATATATTTGTTTCAAGTTTATAATTCTCTTTGCTTGAATAAGATCATCGTATTGATCATGTTAAGATAAAAAAAGATTGACAATGTTTTTTTAATGTTACCTGTAAAATTTATTCACTTTACGAAGTATTCATTCATCTTAATGTTTTGAAAGGCAATAACATAAGTATCCCATTGGATTATATTACACTTTGTCCATTGGTGTTTTACTTTACCTTCTTGGAGCCTCTGTATTTCTGAGATATTTGTATGAGAGGTGTCTTGGATCCTGGCTCCCAAGTTGGTAACCAGTTCTGTTAAAACTCGACCGTCATTCCAATCTGTCTAGAAATGGACATCAAAAGGTGTGGAATTGGATAGGTAAAGGTTTACAAAATTGAAATAATTTCTTTTAAAATCTTCTTAAAATTGTCATTACAAAAAGTAAAATCACAAAAATACTGAACGCCGAGGAAAATTCAAAACGGAAATTCCCTAATCAAATGGCAATATGAAAAGATAAAACACATTTAACGAATGGACATCTGTCATGTTCTTTACTTAGAACAGGCATTTTCTTATGTAGAAAATGGTGGATTAAACCTGGTTTTATAGCGTTAACGCTATCACTTGTACGGCACTTTAATATTAAACGTAACAGTATTTTTTGGCAAAAAAAACATATTTTTACAAATTAAGGAATTTTTTTTCTGTATTATATTATTACAATATTATTTCTGTAACAGTTAAAAAAGAAAATATGTTTTCATCTTACTGTAAAATTAAAGACCGGAACGTTATGAACCATGGGTTGTATTCTCTGTAGGGTTGCGTTGTAACCAGGAGAACCAACTTTGATGAAATACGACAGATAAGTAATGGAGGACAATTCATCTAAATCAGTACTGGCTAAATGTTCTGCACGAAGAATAAGAGGTATCCCGAACTGCTGGCGTGCCAACTTCATAGCATAATTACAGTTACTAACTCTAAAAACAGCAAAGAAAAAAGGTCAATAGTTTGTGGCTCTTGAAATATTACGAATATTATAAAACGTATTTTAAATCTATAAAATAACTGTTCTTACGATATTCATCAGAGGTTAGTCCGTCGAAAATCAGGATTGGTATTTCCTTAATTTATTTTGTCGTACTGAATTATGTCCTTAAGCTTCTTGTATTCAGTTAAAAACTTAAAAAACAAAAACTGCTAAAACAGTCACATTATAAGAAATTTCAGATGCCAAAAGTGTCTCTTAAGATAACTATTAACTATTGAAATAAAATACATTACATCCAGTATTCATGACTCTATCGGAACATTGACAGGACTGAATTTCCGAAGAACTTTTGCGGCGTATTCAATAACTCCAAGAATTTGAATATCGAACTTATTTTCTGGTTTGATTTATTTAACATTAAAAACATAAAAAAAATTAAGTTTAATGACATGAAAGTTTGTTTTTGGTTGTGGGAGGGCATTCGCAAAGCAATAGATATCTGCTTATATTTTGACAGCTTTTATTTAAAAAAAATAGAGATTATTTTTATAACATTTAAATCTTTTCTTTACAAACTATACTACTCTAATTTTACATATTTTTAGTGGTAAATATAATGTATTAAAAGTAGCTGGTTCTTACTTATCTGTTTTGTCAAGTGACCTCCAATGTGGCGACAGACCAGGCATACAGAAGTCCAGTAAAGCACTGCAACAAAGGAAACATATATTCTATTCAATTATATCAAAATTCATTTAAACAACTTTCACTACTCTGCATTATGTAAGTTTTTTTTACATCTTTTTAATTTCAACGTATTTTTATGGTTTAAGGTTAAATTAATTTATTGTATAAATTTGAGATGCAAATGGAATAAAGAATTGAAATATTTGAATTTAACATTCATACTGCATCAATGTTTGAGAAGACGAACATATGCTATCATTATATTAATTCTGTTCAAGACGCAGAAAGTAGAAAAAAAGATACTTAAACTAATTTGTTACATTATCGAACAACTATTTTATATTTTAACAGAATTTGTAATAATTAATTTACTTTAAAGCCAAACCATCGTTCCAATCGGTTGTCAGGTTCATCACTTTGCATTGTGGGATAACTGCCTGTATCCATGCCAACAGCCAACTTTTGTTTTGAATGTTTCCATTGCCTATTTGATAACGGAGTATCAGCTGCCATATCAAGGCTAGAATTAACTTCAAGTTTCCGTCAGCGATATCAGAACTGTCTAAAACAAAATAAACATGTTGGTGATGCAATTGAACAAAATATATAAAACTAAAACTAAATATTAATATTTCGGCCATAAACCAGAAGTATGATCTAGATTACACGTAGATGAATCTAATCAGAGCAGATTCTTCAAGATCTTATATATCTTTACAATGGAACTGTATCAATCCTTAATTTCCAGTTTGTATGTCTGTTGAATGAATCACTGTTTTGTAATTGTTCTGCCAGGGAGTTTGAATTCATTATGATATAATACCATTCATATTTAGTATTATGCATACTATCTTTTTGTTGTCGTATTTTCCTGTCATACTATAAGATGTATAATGATGGATATGATTTCATGGAGAATTAAGGTTAACAGGAGTGATTACAAAATACTATAACACATCCAAACATTAAAACAATACATGTTTTTGTTTCACTATTAAGTCTAGCAATTTTTGTCAGTTAAGTGCGGTGGAAATAGTTAAATACATGTTTCAAGGTGCAGCCTTATAAATGAAATAGATAAGTATATCATAATGTCCCTAATCGATGTACTAAATTGATCGGATCTGTGTGAGAGGAAGATTCTTTAGTTTGTCGTGGGAGGCTTCGTTACCGTGTTAAAGATAATTAAAAAACCCTAAAATATAAGCATACATGTTTTCATGTTGTATCAATCTAAATAATTGGAAGAAGGCTTCAATGCAAATTTCTTCTGTTATTTATAATATGCAAACTACAGTAAGAAAGGATATAGATGGGATTTATAAGAGACAAACATCCCATTGCCTACTGTGAAGTATTATAAACTAATAAATGTATTTATATACCGAATCTTTTACTTGTATTCATTTATTGTTAGGTATAGACAGATGTTTGAGAAAAAAAACCAATTAGCTTTAAGGCTTTACAGCATGATAAAGACGATACCTATGGTCTCATAACATGATAAAGACGATCTCTGGGGTGGGATTAAGTAGAAGTTAGTTTAATGTATACTTCTCTATTAAAAAAAGTATAAGATCTAGCCAAGATTCCAATTCTCCACTCTTCCATGAACAATTTATGTTAAAAGGGTAATTAAACAATTTTTAAAAGGTCAAGTACCCGTTTTCAATCCGTTTATTACACTGTTTTGTTATTCAAGTGTTGTTGTTAGCAGGACTGTTCAGATTAACAGTTGATTCCCAATATCATGTAATAGTTTGTTATAACGAGGATAATCATTTGTTTACACCTGTCCTAAGTCATGAACCTGTTGTGTTCAGTGGTAGTTGTTTGTTAGAGTGGTTCATATCCGTTTCTCGTATCTCATTTTATATAATTTAGAGCGTTGGTTGTATTTTTTTAAATTGTTTTCCATATAGTTTTATAGGTTGCTGTTCGGTGTCAGCCATGACTCTGTGTTGAGGACCGTACTTTGACATATAATGGTTTATTTTTTTAAACATTGTGAGTTGAATGGAGAGTCGTCTCATTGGCAGTCATGCCACATCTTCTTATTAATATTGAAAAGAATATCAGCTGAAAAGTTACACTTAGGAAGACCGCATCTTAACTTATCCGAACTGCAAAAAAGAATCATTTCATTGCAGTTAACATAGTGATTTACCTTTTTTTCTATGATATGAGAAAATAATCGTCATTATACTTTTCCATGTGTGTACCCTGTCAATTTATATATTACTGTCGGTCACATGACAATTGGTAATCTTAGAGGTTATGTTGATGGTTAATTAAATTGTGTGCAGTTAAAAAATGAACAAAAAGTTGATATTCGTATTAAAAGATAGTTTGCAATTATAATGTACATTTTAGTACAACAGTTATACGTTAAATTACAGTTTGAGTCAATTCGGTGGGCACGAATTTTCAAACCGCTTTGACAAAATGAGTGAACATTAAGCAAACTCTATCGACAACTACTTCATTTCATAGTGTCAGCGAATCACCTTTTGCATTTAAAAACTGTTAAATAGTGTACTGCCACATTCAACAGTCACCATTATCTAATTTGTAATCTTTTTAACTGCAAGTCGTCGATGTTATGTCTGATAAACCAAATGAAATTCATTCAAGTGATCATCTCATACACAACTTTAAAAAAGCTGCATTCTATCTTTGTCTTGATTTAAATAACATCACAAGTTTAGAACTCCTTAAGTGAATCTATTAAATCATCCATTTATAAACTACTGAATAAAACAGTGAGACAGATTGACACGAAAACCTGTATTCTAATAGAAATTCACTATCACAAAAATATAGTATTTCATAATATAAATCAGACCAAATGTAAACATCCTAAAGTATTCAATTATACGACACTCGGATACTCATACAGGATTTTTCAAGGATAAACTTTGAATTTAAGTTATATTTATGATTTTATCATATACGAATCCCCTCCCCCCAAAAAAAAATGATGAATTAAACAGTAAAAACGAAGATATTTGTAAAAAAAATAGTAAAGTAAAACATAATTTGTACTGATCTCGTTCTAACTAGAATTTGTGAACTTGTTTTTTAATACGTGTTTTTTTTTCTGAATTTCAAAATCATTTTACGAAGAACAAAAAAAAATTGCCACCGATCAAAATTATTGATAACTTATCCTTACCGAGATATTCTCAAAAATATTGATAACTTATCTTTACCGAGATATTCTCAAAATTATTGATAACTTATCTTTACCGAGATATTCTTAAAATTATTGATAACTTATCTTTACCGAGATATTCTCAAAATTATTGATAACTTATCTTCAACGAGATATTCTCAAAATTATTGATAACTTATCTTCACCGAGATATTCTCAAAATTAACGTATCTTCAACGAGATATTCTCAAAACTATTGATAACTTATCTTCACCAAGATATTCTCAAAATTATTGACTAGCTATTTGTCAGTTTATAACATAAATAATGATTCAGATGGAAAAAAGATTCAGTTTTATTAGCGTACTCAATAGCTTAAATTTATTACATGATTTAAATGGGGTTATTAGTTACTGTACACTGCTGTGCTCAATTTACACCTAAATACGATGTATAAACATACACATCGCTACTGTCGAACATACATGTACATGGATCATTACTCAAAGACCGCACAGTCACTTATCAATATCACATTTATCTTTACATGGAAATTCATCAGATCTGATTCATGCTGTGTAAAGGAGAGTTTTACCTGAATCGATTTGCCAAGTAAATATCTGTAAACATCCATAGTTCAAAACAGATCATTGATGAGTACCCCATTACAAGGTTGCGAGAAGTCTTTCAGTTCGCGAAGTAAATAGATGAAATTATAATTAGAAGCTACAATATAGATGGAAAGTGTTATAACACAAAAAAGAAAGTGTTTTAATCAATTAATAGATGTAAGAAGATGTGGTATGAGTGCCAATGAGAAAACTTTCCATTCTAGGCACCATTTGTAAAAGTAAATAATTGACTGAACAATTAGGAAACCGAGAAGTTATTTTCAGTCCCGGTTTTTTACAAGGTTTCAGATTTCACTACCGTGTATCTTTTCGTCGTTTTTCTATAACCATGTTGTTTCTATGACACCTTTTAACTTTTTAATGTAATGATAGTGTAAGTTCGTTCGTAATTTCCCATTTCAAATAATTCACTGCCCGCACTACAACGGTATGCTGGATAGTATAATTTATTATCAATCCAACAGCATTTTAATGTATACATACTTTAAATGGTCAGCTTTAATGTCCATGTGACAAAACCACAAACTATAACTATATACTTAAAAATCAATTCTATGGACGAGTAGCTTTTAAAAAATAATAATTATACACACAGTTTATCCAACTTCTTGACCGTTGGTATAAAGTTTGTTCAGTTGACGAGTAAAATGGTTATATGTTCAGATAAAAGGTTATGGTTTAATTGTTATGCTATTGAAAGAGAGAAAAACAAATATTAGTGCAATGTCCAATATCAGTTCATACAGATTTGGGTGAAATCCTTCTAAATCATGCTTGTCATTTTAACGATAATTTTATGAATATGCATGATGATGGAAACTTATATTTCTGTTTAATTATGATGATTTACAATTTTGCACTTCCAAAAATGCCACGATATATTATTATAAAGAAAGAATGTGATACTATTATACACATTACTTTTATGGCAATCTGTTCTAAACAGTATCTCGAAACTCGTTTACCAGTGGCTTATGTATACGCTTTTGTCTTTCCTGTCTATGTTTTACAAATATGTAGAGATTTGTCTTTATATAGTGAGGTGAGGCTTTAATAAAGAATTTGTCTCGTCTTGTCTTGTGTTGGATGTTTTTTTCGAGAAACTTTTAGCAGATTTTAAGAGATATTTATCTTGTGTTGTACAATGTACATCCTGCAAAGAAATAATTAGCTACAATTTTAGTGCTTGAAAGGGAATTTAAATCTTTCATCTGTGTATTTTTATGAAACGAAAAGAAACAAAAAAAAATCTTTTACTGTAATGTAAATAGAATACTTTGTTAATGCATTCGAATTATAATATATAACTACCTTACTGCACAATAATTTTAATACCGCCCTGTGTATAACATAAATGTTGAAAGCAGTATTTCCCTTTAAATATTTTTTATAACAAAATTTCAAAGGACTTTATCGAATTGCTGTTAAAATGAACTCGATAGATTTGTGTTCGATAAACTGAAAGATGGGCGAAATTTAGAATAAGTACTATCTTTGAAAAATATATTCGACGCCTTGATGGGAGCCTATTTTTATAATTTAAACATTTTGTAACTTTTTGATCATTTTTGAATTCCATAAATTTATGTCAAGAGTCTGAAAATTATGAGTACACACACTTTTCTCTAACACAAATACATGTTTATTATTAATATATCTGATATATCTCCCAGTTGATAGCTTGAATTTTCTGTCCTGAGTTTCTTGATAGATGGTTGATGCTCACAAGAAAGCATTTAAACCAAACGTTCTAAGAGGTGAAGTTGAAACCATCACTTCCAAAATTTACGTATGTCATCCCGACGAGTTGGTGGGCCGTTATTGAATATCTGTTTCAGGTTTCGAAAATTTACATGACCGATCGTTTACAAATTTGGTGATGTCTTAGAATCTTTTACCAAATCCGCTGATGTGTGAAGCTTAATCAATATATTTTATAAGAGTAACACGACGGAAGTCACATGTGGCGCAGGATCTGTTTACACTTGTTTGCATCTTAGATCATCCGCTGCTCTTTATTTTTCAAAGTTGTGTTTTCTATTCTGCTTTTTATTATTGGTCGTTTTTTTTTTTTTTTTTTACATGATTTTCAGTGGTTTTTTTACTATTTAGTATGAACGTCCGTTTTGGTATATGTTTCGTCTGTTTTGACAGGTAAATACATTTTCTATATATAACTTGGCACCCTTCATCTCGAGTAATAATCTATTATCCATATCGATCTCAATCGTGTCTATCAAAATTTTGACTGCGTTAACATATAATAACATTAGATGTATGGTTCATTAAAATACGTTATTCTGATTGGCTAACAGCACATCACAAGTTATTCCGTTAACAATTGCATGAGACAATAACATTTATCATGCATGATGACACGAGGTCCCACAATAAAGTGTACAGGTGAATCATGTTTTCATGATCCTAGCTAAAAAATGTAATTATAAGTATTGAATGTTTTTTTTTTTGTAACTTTATAGGGTTGTAAAAGCGTTGACCGTGCGTACATTTCTAGAATGAAGCGCTTCCGCCGCGGCTTCATACAAAATGTACTTCGGTCAACGCTTTTACACCCCAATAAATTTACAAAAAGAAGCATTCAATTCTTAAGTACAAACGGGGATGAGTAATGTGAAAATTGAAATTTCCTTTGAAAATAGTCAATGAAAGATATTTTTAAAATGTAAAAGGTAATAAAGTTTCAATTTTAGATTTACTGAAATTAGTAAAATTCTCGTCCTTAACAAGCATGAAATATTTGCCACTGAACGTTTAGTAAACAACAACCAACAACCAATGTACAATTAAGACAAATAATTTGAAATCATGTGTTAATTTGAAGCTACACTCAGTCAAGAGACATGTACAACCACAAGTATTTATAGGTGTACTGGAATACCTTCTACACACAACTTCACACGTAGATGATTTGTCATGCACACTGCACAAAGATGGCAGGTACTTGACACGGTTATTAAATTCCGTGAGTATACACCTACAGATAACTTTAAATTCCATTAACAGACCGAAATGTTCGATGCATATATTTTATCAATCCATTGAATTTGATTAAAATTCATTGAACGATTTACATATTGGTTGTTTTTTTAAGACTATGTCCTAATCTGATTATCATAGAAGGACTAAGTATAAACTCATTAGAACCAATGTTTTAAAGGGTAATAGAACAACTTTTTTGTGTGGCATTGGAAATCGTCTTTGACAGAAAGAATGTTAACAAGTTGGTCACTGCCACTGTGTACCATTGGTGGCTATATTTAATAGAAAAGGTGTTGAAAGTGGGTCTCCGCCACGGTGTGGCATGGGTGGTCTTTGATAGAAAGGGTTTTGACGAGTTGGTCGCTGCCACTGTGTGGCATTGGTGGCAGTCTTTGATAGAAAGGATTTTGACGAGCGGGACTATGCCACTATATATGTAGCATTTGAGGTAGAACTTAATAGAAAGTGTTTTGACGAATGGGTATATGACGCTGTGTGGCATTAGTAGCAGTCTTTGATAGAAAGGGTTTTGACAAGTGGATCTATGCCACTGCATGTGTATCGGTAGCAGTTATTCATAGAAATGGTTTTGACGAGTGGGTCTATGCCACTGTGTATCATCGGTAGCATTTTTTCATAGAAAGGGTTTTGACGAGTGGGACTATGCAACTATGCAGCATTAGTAGCAGAATTTGATAGAAAGGGTTTTGACGACTGGGACTATGCCGCTGTGTAGCGTAGGTGGTTGTTGCATGTCGAGTTCCCGTCCAATTAGTGCTGTCGGTAGATAGCTTATTATAATATGCAATTAAGTTTGTTTGTTAAAAGGATTTAGTATTTAATCAAATACAGATCTTTCATTTAAAGAAACGATAGTTGTATAAAATAGATTAAGGACCAGCGTACGAGTCCATGACGAACAAAGATACAAACGGATGCAACTTGCTCTTATTTTCTTGTCTCCACTAAGTAATAATGGGAATAAAAACAGGCTGAATCTGTGTTGTATGATAAATAAAACGTTTCTATAACGTAGGTCAACTGAACCAGGATTGATCAGTAAATCACATTTTTCGTTTAGAATGCCTCGGGTAGCATTCATTCAAACACCAAGGTTTATTGACTGAATAATAAACTTCCAATACATAAAACCTTGGAGAATTGGTTAATGCGTTTGGGGTGTGTACCTTGTTTTATGGTCAATTTAACTGGACAAAGTGTCGTTGCATAATTAATGTTATGGAATGGTGATTAAAGGTCATTTTATTTTTAAGAAAGGTCGAAATGAAAATTTGAACTACCGAAGCCTAACTAATGTTAGTTAAAATGTCTCGCCAAATTATCCAGTGTTATCAGGGTGATTCTAAGCTTACAAAAAATATTTTTATGGCGACATTTTGTTACAAACGGGGTCAGGGGATTTGTTGTCACTGTCGCAATAACTATGCAATACAACTATTTGGATATATCATATATTAGCAGGAGAGCACTTTAACATTATTTCCTGAAAAATTACAAATTAAGTAAAATAAAAAAAACATCGGTATACAAATAAAAACAACACTATGAAAACATTACTAGTTCTAATCGCACAAGTGGACCTACCGCACCAAGAACGCTTAAAGGCCCACAAAAAATATGGATGTAGAAATACCGAGCCACGTCAAGAGTCATACGACCAAAAGTAACGCGATAGCCCAAAGCCAACTTGAAAACTACGAAATAAATGAAATAATACACAACGTTAGCACCTATAATCGCAAGAGCATTCTGGATTATTTGTAAAGTTGACATTAAACATCTAGTTATTGGTACTTTCCGAAGAACTAGTACCTGTTCATGTCTGTGTATTATTTATTATAAACCCAGAGAGAAAAGTAATGTTTATCTAAGTCTTGCACAAAACCTTGTTATATCATTTTGGTTTTTATCATCAGTGGGAGTGATATTCATGGAGGACGTTTTCTTTTGATACACACTTTAAATCTAAATTAAAATTTATGAACCATGCAAAATTTCAAGCTTGTGAATATTATATATTAAAATTGATGTCAGTTAAATCGTCCTTGGTAGAGGTATACCGTCTTTATATAAAGAATGTATTATCATATTATTCGTGTCTTTATTGAGCAGAAAGTTGTAAATTGGTATTGCATATAGGATATCTGACAAATAGATATCATCTTCACAAGCACATATAAATGTCAAGGTATTGGGTCTTTTCACTTTATATAAACTTGTACATTTATCTTTATCTAAGAAAGCATTCAACCGATGGAACAGAAAAAAAACTCGTCTTTCAGTTTGTTATTTTATGAATAAAAGGAGATAAGTGTGAAACATCAACAAGCGGATAAATTAAAAAAGACATAAAAAGGTCATCCAGGACGATTTACAATTGTCCATAAATAGCAGGGACTACTTATATATTATATCTCTTCAACATCAAGTTCACAAAATAAAACTTACAAACAACATACGATAAAATAGAAACAAACAAAATAACATCCCCAAAATAACCCAACCCTTCTCTCCCTAAAAATAATAAGAAAAAATCAAAATAGAGAGAAACCGAAACCAGTTAACAAAACCATGTAGGTATAACGTAACATAGCCACGTTCGAGATTCCTGGACATGAGGCGAAGTCTACCGACTACTTTTTTTAAAAACTTAAATTTGCCTAATTCAATCGGTACAGACAATAAAATTCAATAAAGAAAACATATATACATTTGAAAAAGTTAAGAAAAATTTTGACCAATTTTTGAAAACATAATCACTGTTTTTAACATATTTTGTGGTCATTGATAGTTAAGATTTCATTGCAAACACGTGCTCATTTAACCAATTGAGAAGTATACACTATTGTACATCCCCACCAAGGAAAGGAAATTGCCAATAGGAAAAGTAAAAGTAATATCGCCTGGGTTGTCAAAATTTATTTTTTACTTTTAATATGAATAACAACAAATTATATGTTAGTAGGAGTGGTTTTTTTTTAATGGCGTTTGACTACTTTACTTTTTTTTAAAAGGTAGTTCGAGGTTACATGCTAATGTATGTTTTAGATCTCCTACGACCGCCCTGTTAATTAAATAATACACAAAAATAGTAAAATAACATTACTCGTCACATTTTTTATGCTAGCACTCATCAAGGGAAGGTCTCTGAGGAAATACATGTACATTTTACCTTAGTCGTGACATCATGATTGTGTGGTTATTTTAAATGTCAATAAGGAGAGTATTCAGATTTGTAGCAAGATGAGATCAATTCGATGAACACTCGACTTTATAGAAAGCGTTGCCATAAATGTTGATGTCATAAATATTTATCCCTAACGTATACAACCTTGTTGGGTTAGGGTTGTGTTTTTTAATATTTCCTAGCATGTGCAAGTCAAATATTTTTGGTTTAGTGTAATTTCCAGATTTTTTCTAAATTTTATTTTAATTCATTGCACTGCAAACTTATATCTAAATCCATAGTTTCAAATTTAACTTTTATGAAAGTTTTGTTTCGTTGGGTCTGAATGACAATTAACCACGATACAAACTAGTATAACATTATCGGGACGTCCATTTCATTTTATGGTAAGCAGGGCAAGATGATTTTGAAAATGAATAACCTGCATGATAAGAGCTGGAAAAAAAACTTGCATAAATCAGGACGAAATTTAATATTCTGCAACACAAAATGTATGTAGAAAACGTGTACAAAAGTGCATGTACCCCCTACCCCAAGAATACCAAATATTCGTCCCATAAGATAAAGGTATCAATTTTTAACTATTATATAAGTAAGTTAATCGATTTTCTTGAAACTTGTATTTAT
Organism: Mytilus trossulus; assembly: GCF_036588685.1. Lineage (NCBI taxonomy): Eukaryota > Metazoa > Mollusca > Bivalvia > Mytilida > Mytilidae > Mytilus > Mytilus trossulus. The sequence goes on along the minus strand of NC_086375.1, from coordinate 89,170,622 downwards.
GACGCCATGGGGCTTGTCAAATTATAATTACTACATGTACATTCAGCTGGAAAGTTCATTGACTTATTTAGTGATTTAACTGTTTGATATGAATTTATCTTTCTTTAATAAAACTATCTTAAGATGTTCTATTGTATATACTTTTCAATCTTTTTTGTCTACGCCCTTCGATTATTCTGAACCCATATACAGGTTGTCTGAGACCAAGAATGTAGATGCAATACTATATAAGATGAAGCAAGTTATTTATTTTTTATTTTCTTGTCTGAAACAGCAAGACGATTTATTCTCGCTAGTCTGCGATTGTAACATTATATTTACCCTATATATAATAGTATATAAGTAATGAATTGTTATCAACAAAGCTGAAATTGTTTTAACATACCTTTTGCATTGTCGCCAATAATGCAACTTATCACAAAAGAGGAGCGAAAGTATCCAGAGGGACATTCAAACTCGTAAAGCGAAAATAAACAAAAAACAATAGCACACAAAACACAACACACAAGACACTAAGCAACACGAACTTACTCTACATTGACTTATACAATCGCGGCATCTAAAAGAGGGACGAAAGATACCAAAGGGACAGACAAACTCATAAACCTAAAATAAACTGACAACGCCAAGGCTAAAAAGGAAAAAGACAAAATGACAAATAATAGTACACATGACACAACATAGAAAACCAAAGAATAAACAACACTAACCCCACCAAAAACTAGGGGTGATCTCAGGTGCTCCAGAAGGGTAAACAGATCCTGCTCCACATGTTATTATATGTATAAATGCATTTCCGCAAAATGTGCATCTTTGCATTATCCTGCCGAGAATAGAACTGATCACTAATAGTGTGCATTACCATGAACAGTTCTTCTCATCACATTTCTATATTGATTTGCTTTGTAAGAAACATTACATCATATTTCTACATTTCACGAATAGTAAATTCTGCATTACTCTGCATTGATGTAAGCAGAACATTCACATTTGTCTGCATTTCCATGAATACTAGTAGTAGATTTCTATAATTGTTCGATGATATATAATACCCCTAATATTACTTCTCTGCACTACTAGTCTCTTTTGCTAGATGCATTACAACGAACATAGCATCTTTACACATTTAAAAAAAATGCTCTTACATACAATGAAAGGTAAAATGCTACATAATCCTCCATTTCAGCAAACAATACGCCTCTACATATCTTTGAATTGTAGCAAATAATCAAACAACATAACAACTCATAAAGTTCTGTGGTAAGTATTTTCACCAATAATGTGACGTCATAAGCTTCAAATTTAAATTTTGGAGTTGGATTAACGATTTGAAAAAAATAGTTTCGACAATGAAGAAAGAGCTACATATCTGCTTACAAACACACATTACTAATCAATGAAGGAGTTTCAAGTCTATAAAACACAAACGGCCATTTTCAATCTGATGTAAAATTCAGTGACGAATGTCTTTAGAATTCACTGAAACTATATTGATCATTTAGCTTGACTAAGCAAGGAGACTATACATATTATTTAGCTCAAATGTTTTGATAAAATAACAAAGTAGAATTATATTTCACGATGAATTACCTAAATGACAACATTAAAATTAGAAACATTTCGTCATGCTGGTGCATTTTATGTAATTCGTTTTCATCAAAATTGTTGAATTCATAATAACATTGCGGCCTCGTATTAATGTGGTAAAGATTTGAAAGCGCTTTTGGTTTGTTAAAGAGACGTTGCTGTAGCACATACTAAAACGATTGCTTCAAAGTTGACTTCCATGAAGTATATTTACTAGAGATTTCACTCTGTATCTACTTACCTATACTGACTATCCTAACGCCATCACTAGTAATAGCCTCCAATGCAACCGTGATGTTTTGTAACCGTGCATACTGATTGTCCGACCTGTTAGTTATACCCAATATCTGCTGTCTTTGTAAAACTTCCACTAATGTACCTAAATGTTCCGATAGTTCACTTCTTATATCACGAACGATAATCCCCTTGGTGTTTAGTTGTTCGTTTACCCAGTTTGTGAATGTGTTTTTCTGTATATCCTCCCATTGCATGTTACTAGTAGGCACAAGATCGTATAGACTGTCCTTGGTAAAGGAAATTGTCTTCCTATTCATAATTACAGGTCTATATTTACATCCGATTTGAGAAAGTTCAATGAACGCTCGCAACGTGAAACCTTTAGAATTTATATTCTTGTATATAACACATTATTACGCCATCCTTTTCAATTTGTCCGTCAGTTCGAATTTAGCAAAGACTTTTAGTTATCAGAATATAAATACAAGGACTTTTGCATTATATCAACAACGCCCCGAGCTGATTTATCGGCATGGTCGGTTGAACCTATGTTATCATTACACCGTAACCACCAAGGATACTAGGTTTATTCATAACTTCTTCACTAAATTCCGAGCCAATTTTAATATTTTTTACCAAATTTGAATTTGAAAGATTGCTCATTCATGTCTTTAATATATGTAGGAGGTAAAAAACCGGTTTACATTTGCTTACTTAAAGTCAGATAAATAGATGCAAAATTTTAAATATTTGAATCATTTAAAGACCCATCTTTCGTTTACATGAAGTAGTACAGATACATTTTTTAATTTTATTCCAAATATTGACAAACTCTACAGAAATTTCTAAAGACTTGTTTTTTAACCGAGTGAATTCCTAACCATTGAGATTTTACCAAACTTACATAACATGTGAATAAGGAAACCGGTTTGTACCTAATGTGTACATTATATTAAAAGTGTGCATACTAATAGACATTCAATCATATAACGTTATGCATTATGTTAACATTTAATTTATGATACAATATAATATACCTGCTATGAAGAAGACATCAAAATAGTTACTTAATAGTCTACAAACAGTAATGGGGTAAAAAAAACAACAGCAGAAAAAGTTAATTTGGCTTAGAATAAACAACAGATGGGACGCAGACATGTACATGTTGTACTACATTGTACACTGTAGCAATGTATACATATTAGATGTAGAAAACATTCTGTGCATTCATTTTAAGTCTTTTAATTGTGATAGTATTTGATGCGGTGTGAATTTGGACAATATTGCTGTTTAAAATGTACATAAATATAATGAATGTTATTCAAATCTTATTGTAATTTTCACAATAAAGCGAAGATGCGTTAAAAGTTAATGAAATGTAAAACACATCTTCTACCGAGTGCAGTTGGTTTTTACTTTTTATTTCTTGACATATTTACTATCAATTTAAGCTGCAGTACCAATTCAAATCGTATTACATTTATATTAACATGCTTATCCATCTGAAAGACACTTTAAAAATAATCAAGCAATTCATGATTGCGACATAAAGAGTATTATCATCGAAGATAACCTGTAATCTGAATGTTTATACCAAAAGAGACCTATACATCTTCAAACTGACATCAAAATGATATCATTTTTTCTTCTTTAATGCAAAAACTTTCTGTAATTTATTTAAAAAAATCATATTCGGTCTTCATTGCAAATTTTAATTTCAAAGCTCATTCAAAACCGACCACAATAACACGTATTGTAAAATTATATGATCGACCATGTTCATGGACCCTGTACACTTAAAATGGCAAAAGGGAAGTCTATTTATCGATTATTCAGACTTTTTTTTAACCCCTTTTAAAGTCCTAAAATTATTGTCCGGTTGCTCTATCTTCTATTTATTTAACTTACTCTGACAGTACAGATGTCGAAATCAATACGTATTCATCCTGCACTGTGTACACATGACCATATATGAATATAAGATGTGGTACAAGAGCCATTGCGACAACTTTCTATCCAAATAAACTCATCATAAATACCAGAATTAAAATTTTATATTTACGCCTGACGCGCGTTTCGTTTTGAGGACCATAAATTCCTAAAAGTTTTGCCAAATACAGCTAAGGTAAAATATTTCCGAGGTAGAAAAGCCTTAGTTTTTCAAAAATTCAAAGTTTTGTTAAAAGTTGATTTATAATTATGAACATTTTCGGTCTGAGCCAAGGCTCCGTGTTGAAGGCCGTACTTAAACCTATAATGGTGTACTTTTTAAATTGTTATTTGGATGGAGAGTTGTCTCATTGGCACTCACACCACATCTTCCTATATCTATATATCAATGATAACTCAAGTCAACACATAAGTGCTGGCCTGGTAATACTCTCGGGGAAATAAATCTCCACCAGCAGTGACATCGACCCAGTGGTTGCAAATCGTTGCAAGTTACAATTTTTAAAAGTAAACCATTATAGGTAAAAATACGGTGTTCATAACGGAGCCTTGGCTCAAACCGAACAGCAAACTTTAAAGGGCCCTGAAAAATGATGTGTAAATCCATTTATACGGGAAATTCAACGGTCTAATCTATATGTATCCAAGTAATATGTCAATCCGATATAAGTATTACATGTTATCCGGATTATTATACGGACTTGTAGTGTTATAATTTGTGTTCATAGACCGAGCGTTAGTTTGTTTATGTGCTTTTAATAACTTCGACCATTTACACTTCTTATTACCTGCATATGTGTTTGCTTCAGTTACCATGGACTTTACAAACAGCCCAAATTTCCTTGCAGTAAAATACTTGCTACCCAATTGTATGGTGATTACAGCACAAATCTGTCGGAACAGAATTATGAGAAAGGACCACTGAAATCGAAATTACATAAGAGTTACGGTCACCAACACGATTGTTTTTGGCCGATACCATATGTATAAATCGCAAATCAATAGCGACATGTTTGTTTAAGATACCTGAAAAGAGGTCCAAATTGTAGTTTGACTGATTGTGTGTTTTCCACGGCGATTACGTTTTGACCGAGTGTGGACTCTCATTGCGGATGCTGACCCTTTCGACGCATTCGTTTTTTGCCTTTCCTGGAATTCATGCAATTCCCTCAGTTTAAGAGAATTGCCTTAATAATGTTTACTTTTAAAAATCGGTAAACGACTATGTTCTGTTGCCTCTAATGTACACAGTAATCCATGGTAAGTAGTTTATATCTTCTGATATGTCATGAAGATTCTAATCTTAGTATGATCGGTTACAGTACTTCATTATATCCCATTCAATAACTTCATAACCAGCTCATGAGGACATGATTGTGTCTCAACACTCAAAATGTTAAGAATATAAAAAAGTTGATTGCCAAGGAGACAACTCTCAACAAGAGAACAAAATGACACAGACATTAACAACTATAGGTCACCGTACGTCTTTTAACAATGAACAAAGCCCAAACGGCATAGTCAGCTATTAAAGACCTTGAAATAATAATGTAAACCAATTCAAACAAGGAAAACTAACGGCCTAATTTATGTAAAAAAAATGAACGAAAAACAAATATGTAACACACAAACAAACAACCACTGGATTGCAGGCTCCCGACTTGGATAAGCACATACATACATACAGAATGTGGCGGGGTTAAACATGTTAGCGGGATCCCGACCCTCCCCTTCCATGGGACAGTGGTATAACAGTACAACATAAGAATGAACCATAAAAATCAGTTGAAAAAGGCTTAACTCATCAGATGAATAAAAATAGATAAGTTTTTATTTCTTCCATACTCTAAAGTAGCATATTAATGTTTATCTAAAATTATGTTTGGATTAGTAAGATTTATAAGAGTAAGCCCCGCTTGGCATAGGGCAGATAAAAAAGGTTATAGTGCTATAATGCGTGTGTTTTTAAATCAAGACCCTACTTATACTCCAACAATAAACAAATTAATCAGTCAAATTAATTTAACGATACGATGAAATACATTGATAACCATTTCTGTTAAAACAAAATTTGTCGGAGAAACAGAGTTATATTTCTTTTCCCATAGCAAATACCATATTAGAATAATTTAAACTGTTTTTTTCAGAATAACCTAAGAAAATTTGCTTCATATAATAAACTAATAACACATTTGTACTTATTTCTAGTATCTCAGTTCTAAATATGTATTATATGCTTTTTATTTCTTCAAACTATAAAGTTGATGATACAAACTAATATACTATCTAAGATTAATATTAACAAGCGCATGCATACATAACTATGATTGGTTGATTGATGTTTGCTTAACGTCCAGTAGCTAATAGTTCAATGCATATTTCGAAAAAAAAGAAAATGAACCAGTCATTAATTTAACTTGAAAATGAGAATTACTTGGATGGGGAAGACGAACATTTACTTTGTAACAAGGAACATGAGGATCTACTAGTATTACACCCTACACGGTTTTAATTTCCCATTCCTACAGATTGTTGCTGCGTGTTTATACATCCTTCACAGTCAACTCGACGCTTCTTATTGGTATGGGTTTATTGCTGGAAGGGGAAATTCTTTGAATGATTTTATTTAGATACTAGTATACTAAGTCACCCCTTGGTCATTATGACAGAAAACAATTCCCATGCCCTTTATACCCTGCATAATCTGTTTAAATTGCATACATTGGTATTTTTTTGTACCTATAAATCACTTTATTTAAAAAGGTTGGAGACCCGGATGCTTATACCTTGTATACAAATGCCATATGCTACGAATTTTGCGTAATGTTTTCATTGCCCCTATTCCTTATTGTTTATGGTTTAGCGAAGGTTTAAAATAATGTATAGTGTTTGACATGTGTTTATTCTTACTCATTATGAGTAATGTGATAACTTGCAAGATCTTCGTTCACTTGACCATGTCGTCATTCTAAAAAGTAAAATCACAAAAATACTGAACTCCTAGGAAAATTCCAAACGGAAAGTCCCTAATTTAAAAATGGCAAAATCAAATGACTAAACACATCAAACAAGTGCAAACAACTGTCATATTCCTGACTTGGTTCAGGCATTTTCTTATGTTGAAAATGGTGGATTGAACTTGGTTTGATAGCTATCTAAACCTCTCACTTGTATGACAGTCGCATCAAATTCCACTATATTGTCAACGATGAGTGAACCAAACTAACAGTCATATTAGGTAAAAATGTCAAAAATGCAGCAGTCAACTTTGTGTTATAATCTTAATCATTAAAAACAATACAAATATGTTACAAAGAAGTACAAAAATAGCATAAAGACCAATCAGATTAGCAAAAATTAAAGATGAGAATACATAAATTTACCAAAGTACAATAACGGGATGTATAAGTAACAAAGAAACATAAACGGCATATAGACAAAGCACAATAATGAAAGACAAGCAACATTCTCATTTTACAATTGTACCACAAGAACGGGATGTACACAATAATTTACCATAGTAAAATAACACAACAACGGGATGCATAAGTACAGAGCCACATCATATATGCATCACAGAAACATAAAAGACATATAAACAAAGCACATAGCAAAAATGGAAGACGAGCAAAGCACAAGTTTTAAAATAGCACTATAACGGGATGTACATGTATATGTTCCGGACCATATGAGTATTTGGACCATACGCGTATGGTCATGACCATATGCGTATACTCATATGGTCCGACCGTACGCGTATGGTCGGACCATACGAGTATTATACTCGTTTGGTTATTAACGGGTCGGACCATATGAGTATTTGGACCATATAGGTATTTTTTCAAATATACAATAGAAATAAAACAATCAACTTTATCTTAAAAACAAATGTATTTACAAAAAAAATATATTAGTTTTACATTTCAAAAGCTACATAAACATTAAATATTGATGCCACAGTCAGTTGCTTTTAGTTTTCATCGCTAATTGTATTCGTGTATACTTTTGTATATTTCGAATGACCTTCACACGGTACCATACATGTAGCTTTTCTGCGATTGCTTGTTTTGGCTGCGTGCAGTGATATCGATTGGGACAGTTCAGATGTGTCTACGGTGTTTTTAAGAAACTATATAGATCTCCAATATCGTAAAATAAATATTACACATCAAATTAAATAAAACCAGTGGCTATTTCATAGCTCTTAATTGCTATTTTATCGGTCTTATAATAAAGATTAAAATAGAAATATAGAAATAAAGAATAGAAAAAAATAATGAAACATACTCTTTTAATATTTTACTTATAAAAAATGTCTTAAAAAATGTCATGATCTTTAAATAAATATCATGATCCTTGTCGGTGATGTAACCTACTTTAAACAATAAAATTCCTTTTAAAATATGTTCATTTGATTTTGACATCTTCTTATAATTGTACTTACAAATAGACCTTTTCAACATCACTCGACACCGACTAATGACACCTACAGTTTACAGGTAAAATGGATGGGTCGTCTCAAAGACAAAAACCATCATGATTATCTGTGCGTACCATATTGGATTGGCGTTTTTATACTGTTTCAACTATAGAGTTTAAGAAAATATATCAACCAAATAAATATATGTATGGTGGCCGTATGCGGCCATTTATTTCACCTTTTCGCGTTTTCGTGACTTCTCCTTTCATTTTGCAAACGCGAAATTTGGAATTCGAGAAATCGAGAAAGCAAAATCTAGAAATTGAGAAATCGGGAAATCTAGAAATAGGGAAATTTTGAAATTGGAAAATAGACAAGATCGGGAAATCGAGAAATCGAGAAAGCAAGAAAGCAAAAAAGCCAAAACACGAAAGAGAAAACACGAAAACGCGAAATGAATTCTCGATTTTGCGTTTTTGCTTTGTCTATTTCTAGATTTCCCAATTTCTTGATTTCTGGATTTCCCGGTTTCTCAATTTCTAACTTTTGCTTTCTCGATTTCTGGATTTCCCCGAAAACAAGAAAAGGGGAAACGTCCACATCCGTCCACCATGCATTTGTCTCTGTCATATTATATTCTTATTTCGTATGTATTTGCACGACATTTCATGTTGTTTTGATTAACTAAATATTCCAGTCATTTTGAATTCTAACCCATTTTCTCTTCACTTTTGTGATTATGTGCGTTTTTCACTAAATACTTGTCGAATGCCAATAACGATTTAATTTGATGGTGTAAAAGCTTTTATGATTCTTTTCAAAAATGAAAAAGAATACTGGACCGTCCGTCCGTATCACACTTGTGAACAAGAACAACCTGGTGTTTTTCAACCGATCTTCACCTTGGTTCTTTTTTTTTCTAATCAACGATGGTCTTCTCCGCTTCAAGATATCTTGTTCGAATTAAAGTTTTTCCTTAATGAATTTAGAAAAAAATATATAAGTGATCCCTCGTTTCAATGTTACAACATTTGAGCAGTGATTGGTGAATGCAGAATTCAAGTGGAACACCAAATTGGTGAATTGAAATGATACAAAGTATATATTGAGTAAATTATGGAGATATCCAAGGCCAAAACTAACAGACATGCCGCCCTTGTCAGCCGAAATAATCATTGTTTAATTAAATATCAACTATATTAAAACATGATTTGTTCTTTTCGTTTTCCAAATTTAACCAGGACAGCTAGAAGCACAACGTCTAAAAGATGAAATGTGACTTGAAGTCTATCATTTTTTTTATAATAAATTAAAACAAAAACATGTAATTTTGACTCTGTAGGAAAGTTTTATCATTGTCAATGATTGAAAGCAATAAAATCAATAATGATCTCATTTTTTTTTATATTTTTGAGACGACCCTTCACATTTTACCTGTCGTAGTCGTTCTCAACTGTAGATGTCGAGAGATGTTGAAAAGGTTTAATAGTAAGTGATATTAACTGTGTGAAACTGTGTGGTTTTTTTTAATAAGTTGTTTTAATATATAATAAAATGACATTTTAGTGACGTTACAACCAGAAGGGTCACACCAAATGAAGAGTATGGTCGGACCATATGAGTATATACCCATATGGTCATGACCATGCGCGTATGGTCCAGAACATATACAAGAATACACAATGACAAATACTACAATACAATAACACAATGACGGGATGTATAAGTACAGCGTCACGCTATATGTACCGAAAAGGCATATAGACAAATCATATTTATAGCAATAATGAAAAACAATATTCTGAACAATAATGACAGATGTACAAGTACCTCAAGTATCTTAATCACAATAAAAACAAACAAATATTTAACAAAGAAGCACAAATTAAACAACCTCATTCATTATTGCTTAGTTATTTTTGAATTTTATTTTTGTATGTTAAATTCACCCATAACGGTGGAAAGATTTTAAGAACTGGAACCGAATAATTAGTTTAAAGTTGACTCGCATAGCATGGCGCGTTTGACGTCAGAATGTGAACGTCACACAGGTAGAGAAATAAAATATTTTTTTCGTTCAAACTATTTAAATAATATAGTCTATAGCTCTTTAGACAAATCCTCTGCAGGATAATGTTAATTATAATTTTACCTTCCCTTCTTGTCGCTAGTCTATATGCTTATAGTGTATTTCTTCTAAAAAAAAAAGCCACGTCATTATGTTACAAAAGAAACACAAAAGGGCATATAGGAAAATCATTAGAACTATATGATCAGAATAAAAAAATATAATAGAATAATAACCACAATAGCGGGATTTTAAGTCAAGAACCACACATGTATCAAAGAAACACAAAAAAATTTACAAGGACAAATCAAATTTGAAAGATAATGCAAACAACATAATGGCGGGATGCATAAGTACAGAGCCATGTCAAATGGATATGATAAAAAAACAGACCTTACAGAAAAAGTAATATTAATGAAGACAAATAAAAGAACTCTACAACACGTGCAATGCAAATACGCAGAATCTTATCTTCAAGACTATGGTGTATTATTTGTGAAGTTGATACGATTTTTTTTCAACAAGATCCTGGAACCTTCCAATGAACTTTTTTTTTAGAAAAAGGACGAGAAGTTCTTTGACATACCCCTGGTTCATCAACTCTCTGCCAAGACACTGGTGACGTTTTACAGTCTGAGTAGGAGCAGCAAGGTCTGAAATACAGAATAAGTTGGGAATTGTATAACACATATGCAGATGAAGTCGGTATACTGCTACTAAGGTGTGGGAAATTGATAATTTCAAAATTAAAATCGTCTCGATTGTCTCAGATTGTAGTACTGTGTAGGTCCAATTCGAGGTATAAGTGTAATAATGAGGCGGAAGAAGCCGTGTCTGTAAATTGTTTCTTTAATTCCTAGTTCTGGGGGATGTATTATTAGAACCCAACCAGAAAAGTTTGGGTCTGTTGGGTTGTTATGAAATTGATTCAATATCAGCTATGGATGTCAATTTCGAATTTAGAGTTATTTACATTTGCATCAATAAAAATACTACAGCAGGGGTATATATCACACAACCTGGACAATGTTTCCCACAGTACTGAGTAGATGTGAATTAAACACATCTTATTGATTTATGTAAAAAAAAAATATTCCAATAAATTGTTTAGATATAAGTAGAATATATGTTATCTTTAAGATAAGAGAATGTGCACATGACAAACTGTACCCTTACGTTTAGAACTTTGAAAACGATTTAACAGGTAAGACGAACATTTTATCTCTAGACATACTATAGCTATTATGTGTGGAAACATTAACACAAGACCCGTGCACATATTTTTGTATAATTATATTTATTCATTTTGTACATGCAACAAATTTGTATATAAGATGTTAACAATTTAAGTTGAATATAAAATATATATATTAATATGTTACAAAATGTATGACTGACATTGAGAAGTCGACTGTCTACCTATGAGCAAGTGTTAACAACTGAAGGTCACAATTATTTATTCCTCCAGCAATTACAATATCCACCACAAATATCCACTGAAGAAATGTCATCTGACAAATAACGATATATACAAAAACTTTCAATACGATTTGATTTAATAAAAAAATCAAAAAAAAATCATTAAATAAACATTGAAATCAATAGTTAAATATGAAGGGGGTAAAACCAGTTTCATTGGAAAAAAGTAAAAAAATTCCGGGAAAATTTCAAAAAGGAAAGTTCCCAATCAAATGGCATATTCAAAAGCTCAAACACATCAAACTAATGGCTAACTTCTGTCATATTCCTGACTATTTACAGGCATTTTCGTTTGTGATAAATGGTGGTTTAAGGTTTAAGTACCCTTCTGTAGCCATTTTTGTACGAATATTTCAAACCTCAATTGTATCAAAACTACCGATATAATGAATAATAGAGTTATGCCATTTTGTACATATTCCAAGGGGAAACTTGATGCAAAGCATTATTTTTTACTGTTTCATTGCATTTGATAGAAAAAAGAAGACTTTGTGGCGAAAAAATCAAGACTTTTATAGAATATCCACAGCCTTTAATACAGAGAATTTTGTTATAAAATTTGAAACATAAATTACTCACTTGATTTTCTATGATGTGCTAGTGTTTATTTTTTACAAAAAGTTCTAAGCAACCTGTAAATTCCAAAACACCTCGTGCTGAGACACTAAAGTCGACCGCACCCTAAAAGGTGTACTTGATTTGGCCATATTTATATGTGTTTAAACCAATAACTACATTTATAAACTTGTTTCAAGGAAATCAATGCTAGCACTGCATGCAATAATCCTATATCGAATAGTCATCCAATTGTCAAATATGAGAGTACAAGGATAAAGGCTGTGGATTTTCTATAAAAATCTTGATTTATTTGCCACAAAGCCCTCTTTTTATATGAAACCCCTTTATTACTTACTACACTTTACACAGTGTAAATGAGTTCGAGTACTTTTTCAGCATTTTCAAAAACGATGCAGATATCAACACAATAGTGGTTATGAATTCTGCTATACTGATCGGTATGTTAGTTCAGTAATTATTTATATCAAACATTTTGTTTCAGATGTTGCTGTTATTGGTATTAGTGTTGTTGAGTAACACTGTGAGAGTGGAAGGAGCATGTAAAACGATTGGAAGTGTGTACGATTGCTCAAACTCAGGACTTACTTCACTACCAGATTTTACATCTATCCCAAGTCCTGGTTCAATAACAACTGTAAACCTTAATAACAATATCTTAAGAAACATTTCAGCGCATGCATTTAATGGATTAACACACAAAGATTTAGAAATAAATTTAGATCAGAATCGGATAACATCCATTCAGGATGGCGCATTTGATGCTGTTTACGATACCCTTACAAAACTCACACTTAGAAATAATAATTTGACGGATTTGTCACATGCCCAGGATATTGGTAAATTGAATAAGCTGTCGTATTTAGACCTGAAGGAGAACGATTTTCCAGATGGAACAACGTTGGATAGAGGTCCTACTGATAATGTTTTCCGTCTAATCGGGGACTCTATAACAGAATTTCACTTTGGAGGAAAAAACATTGCCACTTGGCCGAGAGTTGCCTTAACCCATTTCCCGAAATTAAATACCTTGAACTATGAAGGAGGATATCTAGCCAATATACCCTATGATGGATTTCATGGGTTTGAACACACATTAGAAAAGTTGCACATATCACACACACAGCTTAGACAAATACCACTGGCAATATCACAACTAACGCAGCTTCAAGAACTATATTTTGATGATAATGTTTTTGTACATGACAGTGGAATTTTTGCGCAAGCTTTTGCCACATTAACTCATACAACTAGTCCACTTCGCGTGTTAAGTCTTCAAAATGACGGATTATCGCGATTTCCTGCAGTTTTGAGAAATCTTGTTAATCTTAAAGACTTAAATATGGGTAGGAACAGCTTATGGTACGTCGCCGATGATGCGCTATCACTTCTGATTAATGCTTCTATTACAAAAATGGGGTTAAGTGGATGCCATCTTGACAGAATACCACAAGCTTTACTTAAACTACCCAGCATGGCAGAGCTTGATGTATCGAACAATAATATACAAAGTATTGAGCGGTATGATATGAGTAACCAGACAACTATTACTCACTTGAACGTCTCTCACAACCCTCTGGCATACATTTCTACGGAAGCATTCCAGTCATTGCCGAAATTAGGAGTAATTGATTTCTCATCCACAGCCATGACTCAGATTCCGAGAGCAATCTTAAATACCCCCGCGCTTACGACTTTAGACTTGTCTCATTGTCTTATCGAATGCACCTGTGATTTGACGTGGATATTAAATTCCCGTCTCCCCGCAAAAACATTTCTTGGGACTTGTGAAACTATTGAACAACCTGTTGAAACTTATATACAGTCACGCGTTCCAACCTGTCCTAAAAGGCGTTAATAAATATATTTGAATATTTAGTTTGTTTATTTATATTTGGATGACATAGTATCATCCCGTGAAATTGTCACGTCACGAAATCAGATACCTACTGTTGCATACTTCGCTATTCACGATTGTTTGGTTTGTTCAGGGTGAATTGGTAGGAACTTCATTATCGGTTTATATTATTTGATAGACGGTTATATTATTAGTTACACGATGTGCTAATAACCTTATATGTGGTCGGTAAATTCCATATGAGGCTCGAGCGATAATACTGACCCCGTATATTATCAGATTATTACAAGGCATTTTCATATCGCTTGTATTATCAGCCCTAGGTTCAATATCAGCCCAAGAGCCGAATGGCTCGATGGCTGATATTGATTGAGGGCTGATAATACATGCGATATGAAAAATGGCATTTTATGATATTTTTATCTTATGCTTCAACAATGGAGAAAAATAACAACTAGAATCATATATTGATCCTTTTACGTGATTCCCAAATAGAAGTTCAAAGAGTGAAAAGTTCACGGACGTCGGACTCCAAATTTAGTTCATTCGACATGAAATCTTTCTATTATATGCGTCAACAGAGAAGAAAAAAATATTTTATTATGGACGAATCGACAAAAAAAATAATTCCACAATATACATAATGAACACTGTTTTGGACATGTTGAAAAGTGAACAGTAGTTGTCGTTTGTTTATGTAATATATACGTGTTTCTCGTTTCTCGTTTTGTTTATATAGATTAGACCGTTGGTTTTCCCGTTTGAATGGTTTTACACTAGTAATTTTGGGGCCCTTTATAGCTTGTTGTTCGGTGTGAGCCAAGGCTCCGTGTTGAAGGCCGTACTTTAACCTATAATGGTTTAATTTTTAAATTGTTATTTGGATGGAGAGTTGTCTCATTGGCACTCACACCACATCTTCCTATATCTATTGTTTAAAGTAACTTTCCAAATTATGTTTGAAATTTTGTTGTTTTTGTTTTTTTTTCTTATTATTTAACAAAATATACTTTTAAGTATCCAAATATTGTTTTGTACACTACTTTGTAAATTGATGTTTTTCACTGAAAACGTAGCATTAAGGTGTATTTTCCGGCATTTGCAGAGTATCACCGGAATGCCATGCGATAACGTTACGGAAAGACATGTGATAACAATCGAAGCATGCGATAAACTTTTCATATCAGCCCGCTGAGTACTAATTCGAAAAATATGAAATTTACGTTAATTTAATGCTACTATCATACAGTAAAAATCATATGTTATTCAGTCTAAATATATGATAAATAGTATTAAACGCCTCTAGCATACTGTGTAGATTATTCATCGTAATGACTCTCTTAATATGTGGAAATTAATCTTTTTACCTTTTATAGTGATCATGTCTTCGACCTCTAGAACATGCATCCATTGGTCTATACAAATATTCATTATAACAATTTGTTAGCTATAATGTGTTTTCTGCATTTAGATTCAATCGTTTATCATGAATCTAAATTTTTTTCCATCTGTTGTCTGTGTCGTTAATAAAAAAAATCATCATAGATACCAGGATTAAATTTTGTATTCAAAGTCATATTTTGTTGGTAAAGGGACGTAAAACTGCCACTTAACGAATAACAAAATAAATTACATTCACTGACCAAGTATTAAAGATACACAGTTTCCACGAATTCACATATAACCAATGCTATTTCAATAAGTGTATATGAAGAAGTTCAATATCTCTTTATTGTAGTACCAGAGATATTATATGTCTGCTATTACCAAAATAAAGTAAAATAACTAAAATACTGAATTCCAAGGAAAATTCAAAACAGAAAGTCCCAAATCAAATGGCAAAATGAAATGCACAAAGCCATTGCACGAATGGACAACAAATTTCATATTCCTGACTTGGAACATGCATTTTCTGATGTAGAAATTGGTGGATTAAAAATGGTTTTATAGCTAGCTGAACCTCTGACTTGTATGACAGTCGCATAAAATTCAATTACAAGGAAAACAATGTATGAACAAAACAAACTCTGTGTATAATATTTAGTACGCTATGCCTTTCTGCTTATAATATGAAGTACTCTAGGGCATATTGTTTATACAATATATAATTTAAAGCCTTTCTGTCTATACTTTTTAGAAACCAAAGCCTTTCTTCCGATATCATTTGGTATTCAAAGTCTTTCTGCCTATACCTTTTAGTTCACACAGGCATTCTGGCAATACATTTATTCTCGTGTGCATTCTGTTTATATGTCCAGCGGATATCAGAATAATTGATCACTTTATGGTAAAAGCATGAAACTTGGCATAGTGAAAGGGGTATAGACAAAATTCAGATATGGAGCCGCCAAATTCGAGAAGGCCGACATAAGTATAACATAATTCACTTGATGAAGTCTTCCAATTTTAATGAGTTCAGAAGTTATCACAAACTTAAGGAAATACAATAAAGATATGTCAATTATTATTAATTTTAAACATTATAATACAGAAATCAACAAAATGGTGTCCAAATTCGAAATGGCGCGTCAAAATGTCTAAGTTTGACAGTATTCATATGTATACACCATCATTGTGTGATGGAAAGTTACCAAATCCGTGAAACTGATCATTTGATATCGACAAAGGCCTACAATGTATCATTAATACCTGGGTGCATAGATAATATTTTCAAAATGGCGGCAATATTCAAAATGGCGCCGTTTAACAAGGCAAAATTTGAAGTTTGTTTTAAATATGGTAAAAAAAAGTAATGGATCAATTATTTCACTACAAGCACGTATATACAAACATATGTTTTATTTAATGTAACAGGTAACCGATCATACAAAAGCACAACTTATCGTTTTATTACTTTTAACTCTTTTAAAAGTTCCACTTCATTTGGATTCTCAATAAGCTGCAGAAATGCTTCTGACAACTCCCCATATACGAACCATGTGTCCCAAGCAGATTTCTTACCTTTCCCAGAAAAAGCTGGGACTGTGTCACAACCGGTAAATGAATGGAACAGTGGAAAGACTTTCAATTTCAATGGTCCTAGAGCAAGGCACAATCCATAAATTGAATTATATCGGAAGTTCTTTCCAGTGCCAAATCCTATCCACAGCTTTTCAGCCATATGAATTCCACTTTTAATGCACCTGGGAATGAGGACATATCAATTGAAAGTTCTCCTTTAACTATAATGGGCTATATGGTTTGCTGAATCTTAGTACAGCTGGTGAAAGATTTGAATAACTTATGGTAAAAGAGACACTCTTTGACAGGCATTTCAACATAGGTTCAGATTGGTCAAATGTTTCAACAACGCCTTGAACATCCTCGGAAATATGTTGGAATAAAGATATACCTGTACCATTTTATGAATCTTTAAAGACATACTGCTTGAATTATGATTGATGTTGTGTACAGCAGATGAAGTAAATACATTTTGTAGTAGATTGGTAGGATAAACAATACCTTCTTGGACATAATGACGACAAGCATCATTGGCCATGGTAGTAGAAATTTCTCACACATGGTCGTAGGAGACAGACAGTCCAAGTTTGAAGAAAGTATCTACTAGATCACGTTTTCTAGTCTAACAGGGAATCATGATTCCCAAATAAGCGAAAACTGGAGGTTCATGGTCTTTCTATGACGGTTGGATAGTTTCTTTGTACAGATATACATCAGAAGCTGTGATATTGTTAATGTCGACTGAGATTATGAACGATCCTGAATTTTGGGTCCAAACTGAATCATACTGACCAAAGAAGGCAATGACTGGGGTACAGAAGCTTCCTGACATCCCTTTGGAAAGGTTCCTTTAAATTCTGAATTTGATGCGAAAATATCTTTACGAACAAACCTAGCTGCTTTTGATTTTTTGACAAACTCATTATTAAAGTCTTCTAAGCAGACTCTTCAATGCAGGACCAATGTCATCTTTGAAAGCAAGAATGTTTTCACGGCCTTGTTTGTATGCTTCTAAGTTAGGGAAATCAGATACAATTCTGTGTTTTGGTCGTGTACTATTAACTCGAGATGAAACATCTGCACCTAGACAAGTTATTCTTTCCGTATAAGTTTACATAGATCTGACAACTTGTAAACACTTATGGTCTCATCGCATGACCTTGTTTCATTTATATAAGAGACTAGTTCTGAAAATTCAATACCATGGATTAGACTTTCCTTCTTTGTTTCGATATCATCATTTTTCATTTTAATTCGAGATGCACGATTATATAAGGAAACTAAACATTTAGAGTGGTACTTTGCTTCCTGTGCAATTAGATCACCAGCACTTAACTTTGCAAGTAACAAAATTTCATTTAATTTTACTGCGCATTCTCTCACATGTGTATCTTGTCCCAAGGTAAAGGACTCATGAAGGGCTTCTTGGTCATTTTCATTACAGAAAAAAGCACACAGACGGGTTACTGGTGGACTGAACGGAAAAGCTATGTCTAGTTTTCTTTTTAGATGTGGTTGCTTTATCATCTTTTCTCTCATGTGAGGTTCGTATTTCTGCTCTTTTCAACTTTGTCCCGTTCAGTTTTAAATTGCAAGATTTGTGCCAACATGCCTTTTTTGTCAATAGAAGACTGTGCTATTCCAGATCCCTCATCTAAGTTTTCAATGCACACATTAATGCCTTCAGGCATCAATCGTAATTCATATAACTTCTTAATATTGTCAGCTAAAGATTGATAAACAGCACCAACATTGAGACGTTTAGAATCAAATGGGCATATAAGTTTTTCATCTATAACTTCTTTGCATAGGATGCAATTTGCTCAATCAATATTATTTGATTAAGCCGGTTTGTCATTTTCTACACTTGATACCCTGAATGTCTTTTCAGTAGCCATGTTGTAAGAACCATGATCGTTAATTGATTTATATATTCATTGTGGATAACTTCTGTATGCCAGACGCGTGTCTCGTCTACAAATGACGTATCAGTGACGCTTTAATCGAAAAAGTTAAAAAGAGAAACAAAAAGTATGTAATTCAAGATTTAATGACCTGAAATCCTGAAAGTTTTACAAAGCACAAATATTTGTTGATTTTTAATAGCTTTCTAGATATACACGATATAGTTTCTGATAATAAGACTTTTTTCGGCCATTAAGGAATTATTTTTGATTGTTCCATATTCGGAAAAGATTAGTTAGCATAATAACTAGCAAGATGCTAAGTTTTGTGCTTTTATTTTCAAATAATCAATTATATCATTTTTTATTGGACTCATGACTGTTGGCGGCCATTTTGAATTTGTCGGCCATTTTGGAATAATTTTTTATTTTTCCATATTCATTAAAAATTAATAAGCACCATAACTAGCAATATGCAAAGTGTTGTGCTTTTATTTTCAAATGATAAATAATACCATATTTTGGGAATCTGCCTCATGACTGTTGGCGGCCATTATGGATTTTGTTTTATTGTTCCATATTCAGAAAAGATTAATAATTATCCTAACTAGCAGTTTTGTGCTTTTATTTTCAAATGATAAATTATACTATATTTTTGGCTTCATGACAGTTGGCGGCCATTGTGGAATATTTTGTGATGGCTCCGTATCCAAAAATTTGTATAAGCATTATAACTAACACTGTGCAAAGTTTCATGCTTTTTCCATAAAGTGATCAATTTCCAAAAAATATTGGACTTAGCTGCTGGACTACAAGGGCATTATGTCTATAGTATTAAGTCCTCAATGACATTCTATCTATAATATTAAGTACTCAAGGACATTCTGTCTATAATATTAAGTTCTTAGGGACATTATGTCTATAGTATTAAGTTCTCGAGGGCATTCTATCTATAATATTAAGTACTCAAGGGCATTCTGTCTATAGTATTTAGTTATCAAGGACATTCTGTCTATACTATTAAGTCCTCAAGGGCATTCTGTCTATTATATTAAGTTCTCAAGGGCATTCTGTCTATAATATTAAGTTCTCAAGGGCATTCTGTCTATAGTATTCAGTTCTCAAGGACATTCTGTCTATAATATAAAGTACTCAAGGGCATTCTGTCTATAGTATTCAGTTCTCAAGGACATTCTGTCTATAATATTAAGTTCTCAAGAACATCATGTCTGTAATATTAAGTTCTCAAGGACCTTATGTCTATAGTGTAAAGTCCTCAATGACATTCTGTCTATAGTATTAAGTCCGCAATGACATTCTTCCTATATTAAGTTCTCAAGAGCATTCTGTCTATAACATTAAGTACTCAAGTGCAAATTGTCTATAATATTAAGTACTCAAGTGCAAATTGTCTATACTATTAAGTACTCTAGACTTTTCTGTCTATACTATTAGGTACTCAACGACATTCTGTCTTTAATATTAAGTACTCAATGGGATTCTGTCTATAATATTAAGTACTCAAGGTCAGTTTGTCTTTAATATTAAGTACCCAAGTGCAAATTGTCTATAATATTAGGTTCTCAAGGGTATTTTGCTGATAACAGTAAGTCCTCAAGGGCATTCTGTCTATGATATTTAAAACTCAAGGGTATTCTGTCTATAACATGTAGTATTAACGTTCAGTTGCGATACTTCACTGGTTTACATTGTAATATTGTTAATTAAATAATTCCTTAAATGGTACAAATTATAAAGTACATAAAATTAACATTGGTTAATGTAAATCATTTATTGACAAAATATATTCTCCCCTGTAAACACTGAAAGCTAGTTATTCTCAATATTGTCTCACTTAAGCAAATTCATGTATTTGGTTTTCATGTTATATTTGTTATTCTTCTGGTGTTTTGTCTGATGCTTGGTCCGTTTCTGTGTGTGTTGCGTTTCGGTGTTGTGTCGTTGTTCTCCTCTTATATTTAATGCGTTATCCTCGGTTTTCCTCAGTTTTGGTTTGTTACCCCGATTTTGTTTTTTGTCCATGGATTTATGAGTTTTGAACACTACTGTTGCCTTTATTAAGCAAGGTCGCTATCCATTATGGATTCACGGAAAAACGATCTCGCAAATATTAAAAATGGAAATACTAGTAAGCTGAAACAAAAACAAAACAACAATGCTATCATTTTACTCTTAGGTAGTAAACAACAAGTACAGCAGGCTAAAGAAGCTGGGTGTAAAATTGGTTTAAAATATTGCTTTGCGAATAAGTTCCTGTAGTACTACCTTCAATGATTTTTTTTACAGTCTGTATATCTCTCTGGAACATACTTATCATTCGTATACATATACAGCTAGATCAGAAAAAGTCAGGGATTTTTTTGGAAAAGGAAAGGAATCAATTGATATGTAGCAAAGATTGGCAATTATGAAATTAAGTTACTTAGCAAATTCAAAACGACCTTATCTCGATTACAACATTGAATATGAATAGATCGAAAAGACCGCAAATACCTGTACAAAACTCGAGACGACCTTTTCTTTAAATTTTTACAAAATAGTAGAAAGATATATTCTCTATAAAAATAGTAATCTTATTTATTCAACCTGCACCGGACTGACTTTTATTTCTTTATGTTACGAGAAGACAGTACTTCTCTAATAAATGTAAATGTGACAAGAACAGACACTGGTGCTCGATAACTTTAATGTTAACGTCTCAAGTTTTGTACAATTATGTGCGGTATTCTCGAAGTAAGACTATTGTAAAATAGGTTTGAGAAAAATAGGCCTACTTTGGGAAATTTTAACATTTGAGGGACATTTTGAAACACTCCAAAAAATGGTGACTCGAAAGATCTTTTGATTTTGTTAGTAAATGATTTTTTTCCGGTTTTGAATCAATATGCAGTAAAGATTGGAACTTTTTAAAATTAAGTTTTACAAGCTTCCAAAGCAATTACTGTACCTCGGTAAATACTGAACATAAAACATCTTATATTTGAATGTATATTTCTAATAACACAGTTAAAAAAAAATCATATCATAGATAGAGAGGAACTGTTTAAAGGCTAAAATGATGATCCAGACAAGATTTTTAAATAAGTCATTTTTTTCGAAATGCCAGTCGACTCATTATATTAGTTATTGCCTGGAAACGACGATCGTTGTCCTTTTTGTTTTACGCGTGAGACAAAAACTATTGAAGCAGATAAAGAAAAACTAAAAACTGATGCCTTGGTCAATACATCAAGATCAATATTTAAAAGGAGTTCTGTTCTAAAGTGTTCAATGTTGAAGATGCATCTAGTTCTAGGTAAGCGAAACAGGCTAAAAAAACATTAAATTTTTATTTCGGATTTTGTAAAAGTATTGAACATGATCTTTACTTTAAATGATTTTAACTTTTAAGTCACTAAGACCTTGATTGTGCGATCCTAATGCAGGTAATACAGGTAAGCTCTTTAGATGCAGCAACATAAAGTTAAGTTTGATCTTTTTGTTTGAGTAAATGCACGATTAATAGATGTTGTCTGATTGTCAAAACAAGCCCACCAAATTTCAATACAGAAATAAATTTAACATATGTTGCAAAGCAGTGTCAACAAATACGATCAATCGTCACCAGTAAGATTATTCTAAAATAATAACTTGGGTTTTCCTTGTCGACTTTCCTATGCAGTGCTTTGCGAAATGCATGATAAAAGTTCCAAAACTTTATCTGAGACGTGACCAAGGGCAGTAAAGTCATGCTACGAAGTCTGTCTTTCTCTCAACAGATTTTGTATTTTGATATGATTGGATGAAATCTGACCAATGATAATGTCAGTTTATTTCCTGGTTAGATGTCTGAGAACTGACATGATGTTAAAGTGACCCCGATTTATTCCTTGTCTGTGTTCAAAGTGTACCGAAGATTTTATTGGTTTGCTATAAAGTGCACATGTCAAACAGATCTGAAAGTCACTATAACCGTACAATTCCTCATAATAAATGTCCGTTCCTATTTAAGAATTATTCTTATATACAGAAAAAATCATATCTCATTACATGCTCAAATATATTAATGCAATTATAATTGGAATTGTCCTTTTCTAAATTTATACATATTTGTTTCACACGGGGAAATGAATACGAAAATTGAATGCAAAAGAGACGAAATGCCCACTGCTTAGCATATGTATATTTCCTCAACTCGTTAGCTATTCCCGTGTTAGTAGTGTCCTATTAGATTTCAGTGATCACCATAAGTTAAACCTTGTAAACGATTTAGAGAGGCACTAGCAACGAGACATATGCAAAATCTAAATTATGATTTTTTTTCGTAGTCAGATTAATGATAGAGAAATAATAATTCGCTTTTGGCAGCCAGTATGGTTCAATTTTGTCAAATTAAGCCAAACAACATTGATGATGAATTATTCAATTTCAAGTGAATAATTCAACCTCATTGAATCTGTATTCATGTGACCTTCAATTTAACCCCTTAGTCATGGATGGAGAACGAATGAATTATGCGCGTTCGGTTATTCTAACTAAAAGAACATTGAAAGTAAAACAAAGGAATCATTTATTGACCAATTCAATCGATCAAAAAATCATTCTTATACAGGTAAAAACGCCGATTAACATATATTTTTTTCTTAACTTACAATATGAAATTAAATAGACCTAGAAAAAATAAATTGGACGACTCCGCTTTCTATTTTTATTAATATTTATGTTTATTACGCTTATATGACCATCGGAGCTCTTCGGAGACCAACTCAAAAGTCAATTAAATGGTTTCAAGACTAAAATATATTTTTTTGTTTAATAGTTCGTATTTTAAAAACAGTCAATAGTGTAACAACGTCTGGGTCCACGTACGGGTACGTATGCAATTTTTGATATACATGTAACGCTTAAGTAGGTTGGAGATGATATACTCATACATTTTCAGTTATCAAAAAGTAAAGAAGATCAAAATTGAAAATGAAAAAGGGAGCCAACACGAAAAACCATTTAGTTGAATTATTTGTGGTTTTCGTAATCAGCTTCTTTTTACTCTGCCTGGTGATTATCCATGCGAGAAACCTACTACCTGGTGAATTATTTGGCCAACACTTAATATATCTCCTACAGGTATACTGCAGATTTACATAGTGTTTGTTCAATGACTTATAACCAAACAGACCTGACAGACGCCTTTAATCCGTGGTTGTCGTTTCCAATAATACACAATGGTCTTTGAAGTATAGATTATTGGTACTGACGTTGTTCATCACCTTAAAACCGTGTTATATATACTTACTATGTATTCTTTAATTTGTCTTTATGAATATTACTTTTACTGTTAAGTCTGTTTTGGTGATATCCATCAGACGTGGCTGTACTCAAACATCCCGTCATTGTGTTATTGTACTCTGATAATTGTTGAATGTTTTACTTTAACTTTTGCTAATAAGCTTTGTCCATGTGTCTTTTTGTTTTGTTTTTTTAATACACATGACGTGGCTGTGCACTTATACATCCCATCATTGTGTTGTTGTTCTATGATAGTTTTTGTATTCTTGTCTTTCAGTTTAGCTAATAATCTTTGTCTAATTGTCTTTTTGTCTTTTTGCTTTTTGTTTGCTTTTACAGTGATTAAGATTATAACACGATGTTGACTGCTGTACCTCTTTTTGTGAAATTTTAACCGGTTATGTCTGTTTGTTTTGTTCACACAATTGTTATCAGTTTAAACTATTATATTATTGAATTTGATGCGACTGTCATACAAGTGAGGGTTAACTAGCTGAGCTATAAAACCAGGCTTAATCCGCCTTTTTATATATTGAAACAATTTGTCATGTAGTAGACTTTATAGCTAATAGTTTATACTATATAGTGTGAATTTAACGCAATGCCAAATACCTATAGAGGCGTCCTTTTTGGTGGTTGGTATGCAATTTATACCTTTTAAATAATATAAACTGAATAGCACACATGTGTTACCTTTAAATTTGCATTGTTTATACGTTTACCAATTGTTGTGGAAATGGAAGATATGATTTTGACGCAAATGATGTATGGTGACTGGAGCAAATGAAATACAAATGGGTACAAATGCAATACACATGTTTTTATATCTCTAATCTCCCTTTTTAGTAGCGATCATTTGAATATTAACGGATTCGGGAATTTGATGTTTTTTTGGGAGGGAGAAGAGGATGCAGGCAGAGGGGCTAATTAAACAAGTGCAGGTAAAAAAAATCAGAAAAGTATACTAATTAAACATGTATTTGGTTGTATAACTAGGGGGAATGCTCAAACTTGCAACAGATCCGTCGCTAAAGAAGATTAATATGACAAAAATAACTTAAAAAACCTTATAAAGTTTCAAAATACCGGAGACAATAGCACAAAAGAAATACTGTGATAGTAATTACATCCTGTCAACCATCAAAACATATATAAAACAAGTCATAAAGTACACTGTATTATTCACGATTACCTATTCCGTTGAGCTTTGACATATATTAACGATCAACGTTTAAGTTTTTGAAGTGTGTTTTTTATGCGTACGATTATTTTAGACATAAACAAGTGTAATGTACTGTCATCGTTTGTGTTTTCAAATTAAATAATAATACAAATTTGTGTGTACAATTGACTAATGTATAGTACAACGGATAAATTTTACAAAATTGAGAACAAATGACTTTCATCTTCAAGTTGTGTACGTTCTACTTATGTTGTGTAATTTTCGTACAAGGTAAGATTGGATAAATTTACACTACTTTATAAATGTACGTCTCAGATTATAGTTGAATTCAAAAGAATAGGCTTATCATTGATGGATCATAGAAATACATAAACTCTTCCTCCAGTCTAAATATTTAGGTCTTTGCTACTTTCTCGTTGATCCCATGAAATTCACGACTTGGTGTCGCCTTTTCAATTTTTTATCTTATCTTATTTTATTTATTTCGTATCCGGTTCAACGTATTAGACAAAAAATAATTTAAACATTTGCGTGCTATTCTTTTATTCTTAGGATATCTTATAAATTATATGTAATGTAGTCATATGCATACACCTTGTTTATGATGGCCATGTGTCGGTCAACCAGTAGCACTCATCTTTCCGTGGTAGAACAACTAACGTTAAAGACGATAAAACATGCCAAAACCTGCTGCACACGCTTTCTGTATTGCTTACAACATGCAGTACGAGTCCAGACACTTTGAAAATAAATTGTATAAGAACCACTAGAAATCTGCCAACGCCGCCAAAAATACCGGAAAGGACAAAATATTAGGAGAAAAATAAATACAAATAAAACGGCTATCTGTATCGAAAAAATAAAATCATAAAAAAACTGAACTCAGAGGAAAAATTCAAAATGTAGAGTCCCTAATCAAAGGAAAAAATCAACAGCCCAAACACGTCTAACGAATGGATATCAACTGTCATCATGCATACACAAAGAAAGTATGAAAAACAAATAACGATGCCAACTGTCCTATATTTTCGCAAATCAAATTTGAATTGAGTGTTGGTGTAGTCGGACTGCAGCACTAAATAATGCCAATCGTTAAATTAGTGGGAAAGGAACAAAATTATAAAACATGTGACTCATTGCAAACTGTACAAACAGGAATCGGTACTTAAACCGAGACAACAAAACGAAAAGATTTAACGCATTAAAAAATATTACTTTGCTGTTCACTATTTTATCGGGAACAGAGAAAAAGAAAGTGTAGTAAAAAATACTTTAAATGGAACAATATTCATTTATGATTTTTTATATTTCTTTTGAACAGGATCAAGTTTTGAGTACTATGGATGTTACATGAGTGTTAAAGAAAATATCTCGTATGTAAATAAAACATTTATGTCCAGTTCCATATGTATAGAATATTGTAAAATAGGTCACTATAGCCTGGCTGCGTTATCTGTAAGTAACCATTTACCAATAAGTTGATTGATGACACTTTTGAAACAGTTTAAGACTGGATAGTCATTAAATTGTCAATAAAATGATATAAACACTGCATCAGTTTATAAAATATTCATGATTTGTTGAAAGATAAATATGGTCTGTGCCATGTAATTGTATGATAATCTGTGATATGATTTTTTCTTTTTTAATTGTATAAATTCATACATAACTTCAGTATGATCATTTGCAGTGCTGGTATAATCAAACGTCTTCAATATTTTAATTTATGTTTTGTTCTCATAAAAATCTAGGTTGGAACTTTTAACAGAAACATTCATATAACTTCATAAATATTAGTAATCTGTTTTTTCTTAATTTTAGATCAAGATAACTGGCGCACTTTTTCTGACAAATGCTTATGAGGCATATATCATTTGTAGTTGTAGTAATGAAACTCTTATGAATAAAGTGAACGAAAGTTTATGCAGTTTTCCATGTCCAAAAAGTCCGGATGAAATATGCGGTGGCTACAACCAAACAATTTTCTCTGTTTATGGTATAGCTATGGGTGGTATGTACATTAATATTTATTGTCATAAATAGTGTCAAATGACGTTGGAAGCAGCTGACTACGTGTTTTACAGTTTATTCGTGTGTAAAGGGATCAGCGGATACGACGCCGGTTGATAATCATTTTTGAGTATTTTCAAACTACTCTTTGAATATATAGATAAACCTTTTTTCTGTCTATCTTGTAAACAACACACCACAGGGAAACTGCATTATTTGACACAAATCAAAAGCATATACCCAAACAGTTCAACTTTTGGTTGAGAGTAATTAGTAGAAGTGAAGCTCTGTCGTTGATAGCATAAAGATGTCATCTTTTTATTTATTGTCTTATTTATTTCCCTTTTTACGAAATTTTCAAGCATTAAAGTATACATATTAGTGACATCATTTGCTTTATAGCAACTTATGTTTTGTTGGGAGCTGATTTGGTTTTCATATCAAAGATTATTGTAGAAAATTTCTCTTTTGTGTAGTGTGAAGAGAAGAATATAAGAGTTTATAGGGAAAAATAACCATTCTAATAATTATGTTTTATAGGTTACAAGAACACAGGACATAATAATCGTAAGTGATTTTTAATGATAATATCCTGTTTATAAGTATGCACGGAAAACAATAAAATAAAGTTATAAGTCATAGCACTTTGAACGATGTCATAATACATATTGTAGAAAAAACAATTTTTCAAAATATCGAATTCCAAGGTACATTTAAACAGGGTAAAGTTCATAAAAACTGATAAAATAAAACTTTTTATGAAATTTATCAACCAAGGAAACAACAGGCATTTACCGAATCTTGTTTTTCGGATTTCCATCTACGCTTTGTTTTAAATAGAAATGGCATATTTTTGGTCAATTGTACAAATAAAGGCTACAGTAGTACATCGCTGTTCGAAACCCATAAATCGATAAAAAAAAAGACCCCCAACAAATCCGGGTAAAAACTAAAACTCAGGGAAACGCATTGAATATAAGAGGAGAACAACGACACAACTTTAAAATGTCACATACACAGAAACGAAATAGGCATTAGACAAAATCCGATGTGAAAAAAAAATATAACATCAAAACTAAATACATGAACTTGGGATAGAAAAGTAACGTGGCACGTCTTATAGTAATGTGAATTCACAGTCAAATATAAGAGACGCCCAAATAAAAAAGTTTGAAAGCCAAAACAAGTACAAAGTTGAACAGCACCGAGGACCAAAGTTAAAAAAAAGTCGTGCACAATACGGCCAGGGTTTTCTTATTATTTAGAATAATTTATACTTTTGCAAACAGTAAATTTTATAAAATGACGTTTAAGAAAGTCGGAGAAGTATCTGCAGCAACCTGAACACCGAATAAGCTTGGAAATGTATATCTCATGTGTAGGTGAAGTTAGTATAGTGCTACTAATATGGGGAAGTCGATAATTTCAAAACAAAAATCATCTCGTATGTCATAGAATCTCGTACTGAGATGACTGTGTATGTCAAATTCGAGGTATAAGTCTAAATACTGATGCGAAAGAATCCGTGTATGTTGTTTCTTAATATTTGAAGTAATCGTATTTACTTCAGGCAATACTATTGGTATAGTGGTAGGAGCAATCTTTGCAGTTATTTGTGTCATGGTGGTAGCCGTTGTTATTTTGATTATTTGCAGAAGGTAAGAAACATGATAGAAAATAGTTAGAAATTAATAATTTATCACTCGAACACTGTCTAGGTCGCTGTCACAGTGCAGGGTGGTCAACGAAACCTGGGTTATTTGTTACTGGAAATTTACAAAATTGTATAATATATAACATATATATAAACCAAAAACGGCAATATTTCCCCTCATTTTTAAAGAATATCAACAAAATATTAGAAAACTTTCAAACTAGTATACCGCTGTTCATAAGGTATAAATCGTTTAAGGGAAAACAAAACCGGGTTACAACTGAATATCAGAAGCACTAAACTGCAACAAAAGAAAATGCTAACATACTTAGAAACGGGCTATTTGATAACTACTGTCATATTCTTGACTGGATACAGGACATTTAGAACAAATAGGGGATTAAACCTTTTTTTAACGCCTAGTCAAATCTCCTGTTTATATGACAATGTTATAATAATATATAATAGTGCATTACAATATCATAATATAAAATCAAAATGAAATCAAAATCAAACACATGTAAACCATCTTCTATTTCAATATTTCTGGGCTGGATTATGTAAATTTAGAAAGAAATAGAGGAAGAAACTAAAAAAGATATATGAATAAGGGTGAACGTTCTGTTTCAGTACCTTATTCATTTTCAGTCACTGCTGTTTCTTCATTTTCTCACTTTCTTTCAGATATCAAACATGTTCTACAGCATCTAACATTAAATGTAAGAGTTTGATATTAAACAAAAACAATGAAATGAAGTCACGTAACATGAAATCAGATAATAAAGGAAAGCTTAATTATTATGTCGATACTGATCACAGTAATAGTAATATAAGCGAAAGGGAACTTTATGAGACTGTTGGATATCAGAACAAAAGTGAAACTAATCAGTCGATCAACAAATGTACTGATGAATCAGAGATGAAGATTGAAACTGATGACGAAGACGACGTCAAATATGAAACCGTGGAGGAAACCTTAAGGGATAGACCTGCCAGAAATACAAACAGGAACGAAATTAACCAGCAATATATAAATATTATTGAAAACTCTAATAAAGTCGAAAGAAATTTAAATCAGAAGTCAAATGACAATGTTGAGCTGTATTACAACATTGACGAACAAAACTCTCAAGAATATGAAATCCCCATGAGAACAGAAAGCGAACCACATCTTTATTCAAAGCTTAATGCTTACTCTGAGAAAGATGCCATCAAAAGTGATACACAAGTTCTTGAAAAGACAGAGAAAGAATATGAATTTATGATGTCACAGTAAACATTGAAAAGACTAGAAATAAGCATCATGATATTGTTTTGCTTACAATTATTTGCCAATGCAATTCTTTTGAATATCTGAATTGAACCAAAAACAAGTTCATTCCCTCAAAAATATCAATCATAACGATAGACAAATCATTTAGGAGTGTGTTAAATAGCGGATAGAAAAAGAGCTATCCTATTATGTTAACAAGGAGTCATAAACGGACAAATCAAAAACCACTAGACAAACATACAAGAAGAACAAGAAACGTGACAAATGTAAAAAAAAAAAAACCCAAAAAACGGGACAAACATACGGAAAGAACAAGAAACCGGACAAATGTACAGAAAAGACGAAGGACGAATTAAAAATACTTGACTTGTGTGCAGATAAAACGAACAACACAAATAATTCATTATGTTAATTCAAAAGAAATCATGATGTTACTTCTTTTGACAAATTCGAGTTACGAAAAGGAAGCCATTGTCCTTGTGTATAACACTAACATGATTGATTGGTGTATAATGAATGTGTTACTGTATTTAAAATACGTGCTAGTTATGGCGAAAATGAGAGAAAATGATAAAAAAAAATATTTTGTGATACTTTGCCTTGGATGTATTTTATTTAAAAGAACCAATTCAACTTCGTGGAGGAATACAATTTAAAAATAAAATAAAATGACAACGACTGAATCTCTTAATATGTTCCTGTCTTTAACCTCTGCAGCATCACTACATAAACACCACACACCAACGACAATATATCTCGTCAGAAATGTTCATTTTCAGCGTATGGTCTGGCAATAACATTCCTGCACGAAGTCAAAGATGAGTGATCAAATGTCGTTAAAATTAAAATTGGGTCGATAAAATCTTATCCGTAATGACTACACGATTGTGGTTATACAAGAAAAAGTTAAAATGCTCAAATGGAAACTATCAGGAATTTAGGGCATTTGTCTTTCTATGTTTTAAGGTTACAAAACTATTTCAAGTTATGGTGAACGTTTAACCCCGCATCATTTGGTTGCAGCTCTTGTTCAGTGGTTGTCGTTTGTGGATGTGGTTGATAAGTGTTTCTCGTTTTTATATCAATTAGACCGTAGGTTGTCCTTGTTGAATTGTTTTTCACCAGCCATTTTTGGGCCCTTTATAATAATTATAGCCTGATGTTCGGGTTGATGATGGGATCAGTGTTGAAATCCGTTCTTTGACTAATAATCTACTTTTTACACATTTTATTTGGTCGAAGCAATGTCTCATTTGTACTCATATTCAAATTAAGTGGATGAAAGCAGTTATAGGCAATCGTACCACTTTTTAAAATAAAGAAAAACCTCAACATACCGTATAATCGATTACAAAAGACCCCGACATGCTAATTCTAGGCAATGCAACTGAGAAAACTTTCGGCCTGTTTTATTACAAAACAATTCGCGAAAATTAAATATGACTGACATGAACCGACGCCAACCACTGAACTACAGGCTCATGATTTAGGACAAGCCATTATACAATTTGTCGTGGTTAAACATTTTCAATCCTCCTTTGCTTAAAGTTGACATAGCACACAATGAGAACAAACTATAAAAATCATTTGGAAAAGGCTTAACTCATCAGATCAATACAAAGCAGTATCGGTTAACGACATCACAGTAAAGAGACAGCATTCCTGTGATAATTTAAATCATCTTCATCAACAGTTAGATTGCAAAGATAATAATTCTGGTGCTTAAACAGAAACTACAAATAAATATTTTCTCCCATTTATTTTTTGTAGCCCTGTCGTGTAATGTTGTCAATTTAATGTAATAATTAACATTGTCACCATTTTTTCATAAAATGACCTGTACCAAGTCAGGAAAATGGCCATTGTTACGTTATAGTTCGTTTCTGTGTGTGTTACTTTTTGGTGTTGTGTGTCTGTGTGTCATATCATTAAGAATTAATAATAATCATTGTAACAAATTGCTTGTAATTATATTGCTCTTTTAGGGCGTCCTTGATTGACAATAAAAATATTGTATTGTATTGTATTGTATTGTGTCGTAGTTTTCTTATCGTCACTGGGCTTCCAAAATGTCATATATGACTTTTGTGGCTAAAAATACTTTTTGACACAAATAGTCTTGGCTGGATGACATCTCTGATATTCCAAAGAAGCATACAATTAGACCAAATTAAACATTTGAAATAAGACATGTTACAAAATTTCCAATGTCAGTTGTTTGTTAAGTTTGGTTCCGAAATGTTGTATGAAAATGTATAATGGCTTTTGGAATCAAACACATGTACATTTCTTTATTACTGTGAAAGTAATTAAGAAATGTCAAAGTTTTTATTTCACTGCAATTTATAAAAGTTTTGCAAAGTCACATACGACACTTTTTTGAAGCATGTATTTTGACCAAATTTTTTTTCGACAAAAAATGTTATTTGAAGCCCAGCGACGTTAAATTTGATGCGTTTCCCTCAGTTTTAGTTTGTTACCCGGATTAGTTTTTTCTCTATCGATTTATGAATTTCGAACAGCGGTATACTACTGTTGCCTTTATTTTGTGCACACAAATGAGGAATATTGGCACTCTAACAGAAACTACAAATAAAGTGGTGCATATATATGAGGAATATTGACACTTTAAAAGAAACTACAAACGTAGTAGTCTACACAAATGAGGAATAATGACACTCTAACAGAAACTACAAATAAAGTAGTGTACACATATTAGGAATATTGACACTTACACAAAACCACATATGACATCGTAGTCTACTGTCAACGTACTTTTGTACATAGTGTTATTGACCTTTTGGTCAAACGAAAACCGAACATCATTGACATACTAATCTATATTATCTATTAGAAAGGTCACATACTTTATATATCAGAAACGTTAAACTTACACAATTCATTTGACGCGTTTTTTCTTTATACATAAATTCAATTTAATTTTTGTTAAATTGTATGGTTAAATGGACTTTATAAAGATCTGCAATAATTACCTGACCATAGGGAGACACACCCAGAGTCTAGAGAATCCGTAGTAGTTTTGACAACATATACATTATATATCTTTTATAATGAACAAACGAGAATATATCATTAATTAATAAAACCTTACATTCTCCAAAACTTTCTTAAATTGACCGGATACCATACCAGTATCGTTAGCGTTTTACAAATTTACCTTTTATACACAACACACGCAATAGGTGACATCGCAATAAAATAAATATATCAATTTTTTGTCGAATAGGTTATTTTTAAAACACTCCAAAAGGAACACGATATTGGTGTGTTTTGACGACTTTAAACTGAAAAAACTCGATTGTGATAATTATGGAAAGGAATGGTTATGTTGTTGCTTTGATATTATTATTTTTTTATACGGGACAGTCTAAATGTGAGTATAGTATTGTATTTAGGGTTATTGTTATCACTGTCAGTTTAAAAGAAAAAGAATAAAAAAGTAGATTACGTAATGTTCCTAATTACTGTAGCCGACGCCACTTTTCCTTTGAAATAAAAAAGGCTTGGTTAGGTATAGATATTATGTCTTCACTGGATACTCTCATCTGGGAATAAAACTGTCAAAAGAGAGACGTCTTGGTTGTACAGGATGTATAAATACGAAGCCACGTCTTGTCAGAATATGAAATGCAATGGCTTGTGTATTGTGAATGCCACGGTCTCTGCACATTCGGGAACTGTTGCAACCGCTCTTTGATAGGTCTACATGGGTGCCATGTTGCAAGAGCAATTCCAGTCCATGTCTTCATTTTTCCTGTGGTAGTCCTAATCTCCACTTTTTATCCTGGTCAATTCACTTTGAAGCAACTTTAATTTTCATTTTTTTCCGTCCTACAAATTCTTAAAATATTGTTCACTGTAATGCAAAAGTCAATCAATCAGCCTTCTTTACAAATAAGGTGTGAAATGTCAAGAGAAGTCCTATTTCTACTAGATTTGTTTGAATTATTAAACTTTGAAAATAGAGTAAAGAGAAAGACGATTCCCCTTCGAATTGTTTTCTTCAGTCTATCAAAACACGGACTACGGTATATAAATAAAGTTTGACTTTATGTCAGACTATGCATGATAATATGGAAATTTTCAGTCCAAAAATATAGACTATTTATTATAAATGCTACATATATGACCTATTTCACGGATTTGTATGACATTTTTCTTTCAACTAAAGCTTAACAAACTGATTGTTATATCTGGAAAAGGATATATGTAACCTTCAAACTTCCTGATGTAAAGCATATTAAATATCAAGAAATTTTTTTTTATCTAAAAACTTCAGGGATATAAATTGAGGTGCACTTGAGATCACCCCAATTTTTTTTGGGGTTCTTGTTGCTTAATTTAGTTTTCTATGTTGTGTCTCTTTTACTATTTTTTGTCTGTTTGTCTTTTTAATTTTTATACATGGCAATGTCAGTTTATTTTCTATTTATAAGTTTGGCTGATATCTTTTGCCCCTCTTTTGTTTCAAACTAGATGGATAGGGACAAGGGATGCAGTTGCCCCTCAGTCACTTTTTGGGAAAAAATAAATTCGCAACAAAAATTGAAAATAATTGACGACGCGGCTAACGTTTAGCCTATATATGTTTTTTTGGCTTATATCTTTCATCCTGCAAAAGTGTGTTCCTTTAGCAGCCTGCTGCAAGGTCACACTGTCAATTTCCGCCATTGTATAACTCTCTATTTTGCTTGCGTGTAAATATCGTTTTACGCGAAACCTCCCTATTGCGTATAATTCTTAAAAGGAGAAAACATTCAATGCAATATAAGTGAAAATGAACTTGCTCGACAATTTCCACGCCCAGCATGCAACTTATCAAACGTTTACTAACCAACTTCCGCTACTGATAAAAGGAGGGCAATACCGCTTAACGCAAAGTCGCCAATTTGATAAGCTAGGTACTATCGTGAGCAGCAGTTAATTCATGATGAATAAAGACTGACCGAATCATAAAACGAAGTTCAATCCCACTGATGCATACCTTGCAAACTCGACCACTGAGAAAAGGAAATTGAGCAAACCCAATGGAACAAAACATTCAATCTCGCCCTACTGATAAACAAGAACTATCTTTAAAAAAGATATCCGACGTATTTAAATTTGAGTATATGTTTAAAACTATCATTTCGTTAACCTTCAGAAGCACAATGACTTAATGATGCAGGACCTCTTTAATACAATCTCCATCTGAATGTAACTACAAGAAATTCTTTACTAAGGGAGCTACCATTTGATTTTTAGGGGGGGGGGGGGCTAGGATGAAATTTGATAAAAATAGGAAGGACAGGAGTTTTTAGTAAAAAAAAAAGGCAGGATGAGACACTTGCAAAAAAAAAAAATCAGGATAAAAAAAAAAAAAAGGCAGGACCGAACAAAGTGAAAGCTTGATAAAAAGGCAGGACAGAGATTACAGCTAAAAAAAATGCAGGACAAAATTTGTCATCCTAGCCCCCACCCCCCACCCCCCCTAAAAATCAAATGGTAGCTCCCTAAGTCTGGTTATATTTAGGCAATAATATATAAGAATATTGTGATGACACCTAAATATTTTATTTGTCAAAAAATCTAGTACAAATAAAAAAACCAAATATACATTTACTACTGTTTACATTAAACTTAATTCATGGTTAACAAAGCTAGAAACTATTGGTAGTATAAGTAGTATCTTTCTGTTTACATTCACCAAAAGCCCGCGGAAATCTTAGATGCATAGGTGCGTTCTAAAAGTCATGTACGTTCGTACAACAAAGTTTAAATTAAAAATTATATAATTATATTATTGTCCCGAATAAACAGCTGTCATGGATGCAAAGAGCTATTGGAGAAACAATTATTTTAATAAAAATATAAATCTTTGAAAAATCTAGTTCAAATATTTATAGTTTTTCACTTGCTTTCCATCACGATATAATTTTCGAGACGTTTTTTCAAACACAACCAAATCACCCGCCATGCCATCATTTTGTCCAATCACAGAAAAGATTTTCGAGCATGCGAAGTCTGTTGCCATAGTGAAGCGTCCTTAAGTTCAAAGTGCTCAAACCGAAACTATACCGACTACGTCGGAAAAAGGAGTCCAATCTAGCTATATATAATATAGATAGCACGATTAACGGATGTTTGGTCCGTTTCCTTGTGTGTTACATTTTAGTGTTGTGTCGTTGTTCTCCTCTTATATTTAATGCGTTTCCCTCGGTTTTAGTTTGTTATACCGATTTTGTTTTTTGTCCATGGATTTATGAGTTTGAACAGCGGTATACTACTGTTGCCTGTATTTACAATATTATGTACATATAACGAATTCATTTGGAAAATCTCAACATTCTAATTCCAAAACAAAAAATGCTACTCTCGACCTCCTTTTAAAAATGATATATCTGTTCCAAATACTAAACAATTAAAAGATGATTGCAAACTGTTTTTGTTTTGTTTTGTACTACAGGTTTCCTGTCCCTATTTCATGGATGCTTCACTGGTTTTGATTCTAACATTTCCTTTATGAGTAGCTATATGTCGATTGAAATGTGTTCTAAATTTTGTGATGAACAGCATTATACCTGGGCAGCAACTTCGGTAGGTTGTTTTATTTTAATTTGCTCTCACGCTTCTCTCTATCTATATGTTATATAATTCAGATGTATGGCTTTTATATTAGTTGTTAAAGGCTTTGAACTAGCTTTCAGTAACGCTCGAATAAAATGTATTAAAAGGCCACAGGGCTTTGAGGACCTAAAATTCCGAAAGACTTAACTTCATACAAATAAGGTTATCGATTCCTTGGAGATGTATACTTTACATGCAGGCGCTGTTTGAGTGTTGCTACAAAGAAAAGAGAAGTTCAAAATTTGGAAGTTTTCATTTCCAAGTTATCTATTGTAAGCAGTAATTATAGTTAGTTTAGAAATCAGAAGATGTGGTATTACTGCCAAAGAGACAAGTTTTCATTCGAAACAAAAGGACATAGACGTAAAAAGTATTGGTCACCATACGAACTACAATCGGATATTATGATACTATATTTGAGTAAGGTACATTTAATTGTTTCTTTCTGATAATTTTACATGAAATGCATCAAATCAGAATAGCAGGGGCCAAGTTACAAAATATGATATGTATAGGAAGTAGTTTAAAGGCAGTCTATTATTTGATTTATTATTAATTCAAGTTATATACTAGAAATATGACAGAAAGAAAGAGAGCACTCAATATATTTCTTTGAAGGGTCACGTGGATGGAGATATTTTGGACTCACATAATGTCGCTAAGTGTTGCTGCAGTAAAGAACCAGCCCATACTGAAATCAACGAAACATTCTGTAATTCACCTTGCCCAGGAAATGGAAATGAAACATGTGGGGGTCAAAATACAACATTTGTGTCAATGTACAGTGTAGTTCAAGACGGTATGTGTACTTTCCATATACACAAATAAATTATTTTAGTCTTTAACGTTCATTTAGAGTTGTTTATGATCTGAAAAGTTTGAACAATGGATTATGCATTCTTGTTCAGCTTTTCAGGCAATTTTCAAACTTTTCTACTGCGGTAAATACAGTACTGTTCATAACGTTTGATTGCAGTCAATTCAGTATTATAAGGTAGAATCTCAGACGGATCAGGAGGATGTTGATCGGAACAGGTACATATAATTTGTATACTTGTTCCCTAACCACATTGTCTTTTTAAAAAATATAAAAAGTCATCCAGATAAGGAATATATGGACTGGCAAAATCCCAAAAGCCAAAGGTAAATTTATTAATTTATAACAGATGCTGATGGACCTAAATAATACATAAATTATGGATTAATTGTATCTAAAGGGTATCACATAGTCCACGATATACGTCAGGACAATATAGCTCTTTAAAAGTTGTGAATAATCAGATTTCGAATAAATATCAATTTCACAAAAAAATCTGAATAATCTTTGGTTGTATATAATTCTATTATTTGTACTATTCTTCACAGACAACAATCATCAAGACGCAATAAATAGTAAGTACAACGTTATGGATAAACAAAATAATCAGCTAAATTACGCTTTCGATGTAGTACGCCTGACGTATGAGCAGGTGTCAGAAGTGTATGTAGTCCTCTACGTAAACAGATGAACATGTTAAGAAGTTGTACTGCATAGTACACGTACGAAATCAATTTTGACTGACAAACTCAGCAATTTTATTTTTTTTACAAAAAATGAAACGATGACATCATACAACGAAAAAATATCGCGGTGTCGTGGAACACATAAC
Source organism: Mytilus trossulus (assembly GCF_036588685.1). NCBI lineage: Eukaryota > Metazoa > Mollusca > Bivalvia > Mytilida > Mytilidae > Mytilus > Mytilus trossulus. The sequence goes on along the minus strand of NC_086375.1, from coordinate 89,131,900 downwards.
TTTTGTTAATTGCATAAACCTTAAAACGAATATCGTTATTGTATTTATACATGACAGGTATCTCATACTCTATCAAAATATGGAGATGTGGCAAAGCGACAACTGTCACCAAGGTAGAAATGAAGTAGATCTAAGTTAGGCAACCGTACGGCCTTCTGTAATGAGAAATAACGTATTGTCGGCTATAGAGTTAGTACAAACGTATGTGTTAATTCTATTATTTCCATTAATATCATAAACTTGATTTATATGTGATTGATATTTTGATTTTCTCTTTGTCAATGAAAGATCATCCGCTTTTAAAAAGAAGGTTAATTGTAACTTCGTCCAATTTTAGAAGGTTAATTGTAACTTAATGTTATTACATTTTTAGTTACATTAGTAGCTGCAGTGGCAGGAAGTATCTTAGTTTTCATGGTTTTTATAGTTACCATGACAATGATCATCTACAAAAGGTATGCATATGTATAGGATAAAAGTTTTGGTTGGATTTATGAAAACATATAAAATATACTTAGTCAGAAAAAATCAAGTTGTAATAATTTTTTTTTTAGATAAGAATAAGGAGTGTTGCTTCATATTTTCCCCAATTGGTTCACAACACATACACTCCACGTCACTGTTTGACTTAAGATAATGATCAAAATCGATAACGCGATAACGCGAAATATGGGAAACATTCAACCGAGAAGACAAACTGATATTATAACAATAAAACAGTCTTATTTTTCAGAATAGAAAATAAACAGTTTTAGGGTACCATATCGGAGCGAAATTATTAACCTGCATATTAACAAAATCATTTCAGATTTCATAGACGAAGATTCGATCCCGTTCCAACTCACGAAGCTCTCAAAAGTGAAGAAGTGAATAGCACCAACAAAGATGTTTTCAAAACTGGACGGAAATCAAAGCCAAACCATTATGAGCACACTGAGCAAACCATTTGTAATAAAGATGAAGAGAAGTCATTAAATACATGTACAACTTATCAAAACGAGGCGGATACAGTGATATCAGACAATACACTTGACGCAGAGTACATGCCAATGGAAGGCCAGAGCAATATGAATAACGACAAAAACGTGGAACCTCAAATGGAATATGTGGCTATGGAGGACGAACAAACAGGCAAACATACTGGCAGTTTATACAGTAATGAAGGACAAAAGGAATATGAAGATATAATTAAAAAACAACGTGTAATAAACAGCAGGGATAACAGTGAAAATACGGACGCTTATCAGAATGTCCAAGAACTGGAAGTGCTAGGCTACGAAGAACCGGTGGAACATCTAAGTAGAACACACTTATATCTAAAACTTGAAGAGGAAAAAATAGCATCAAGCGAAGAATATGAGGACGTAGAACCAAAAATTAAACCAAAGAAAGGAAAGAAGAAATGAATCATACAAGAATTCAATTTGAAAGAAAATATTGTTCTTAAGTTAGTGCCATTCAAGTAAGAAACAATTTTAAATTATAAAGACAATTGTGATCACGAATCTTTCTGTCACAAACATGATATACACTAACAACTGGCAGAACTCTGGATGTCAAGATTTGTATCAGGTTAATTTGTGATTGTGCTAAGTTTCCAGTACATTCGATTTTTGAATTTTCCAAACTGTACATAATATGATTGTATATCGTACTGGGGTTGTTTCGTTATGGATAAGTAAGAAAGCAAAATCAATGACAAATAATATGAACTTCCAGGATTACAATAGAATCATATTCAAAACAGTGTGGCTGTGGCCATTGATTGACGACCTAAATTATCCCATTGACTGGAACAGATTAGGTGAACGTTTGTCTGTAACAACCCCTGCTCATTATGTATGTGTTAAAGGAATTTTGAAAAGGTATATACTATGAAAATTAGAGCGCGGGGCTTTGCCCCAAACTCTTATTTTCATAGCCTTTCTATACAATATCCAATTTAGCACATATTTACAACTTGAGTAATCCTGTAACTAGTCTATTGATATGTTTTGGCTGACTGGATGTAGCTCATTTACGTAGTTTTGTAAATCTACTCACTATAATATCATTGTAAAAATGGGATTTCAAAAGGCCCTTGACTTTAGAATGTAAAGAAGGTAGCTGCTGGTGTAAGTATGTTTATTGATATAAACGAAGCGTTGTTTTACTGTACATGTACTTGTTTACATGGTAAGATGACAAAATGAATTGACCAAGAGCAGACAATTCTTAAATTGCAGTGAAAGCTTTACATTCTTGAAAACATTTTTTTAATTTCACTTAAAATCTAAAACTATCTTGAAAATGCTTTTGAATGTGTACAAACAGTTGGATCCCCCTCCCACATCTTTGGTTGAAACACCTTTTAAAAATGGCTGGATCTGCCCCTGGTATGTACCCATAGGTAGTCTAGTGGATAGTTTATATGCATGAAATATTTGTCACTGGACATTAGGCAACCAATTATCGACCAATTTATGACTAAATATATCAAATTGCTTTATTAATAATTTCCCTTCAAAAGAAACATGGTTGACTCTTTTTGTGTACAAAGTAATTGCATGGAAGATAAAGGATTACAAATTTTAGATTGAGTTGTACTGTAATCAAGGTATAAAGCACCATAATTATTACTCTTTATTTAAATGAAAGTCAAAATTAAATTAAGATCAAAAGATTGATTAGTAGGATGTTAAAAATCTGTTTGAAAACTAATTACAAACTATTTAGTTAAATTTGGAACACAAAATTTATTTCAAAATAGCCAGTAGCAGTTTGTATTTCAATATCTTGATTACGATACAATGAAATCTTACCCTTGTGGTCATTCATGCGTAGTTACTTAGTACACGGAAAAAGTATGTAATATGAAAATTAGAAGGCAAATTCCAGCAATTTGATTGGACGAGAAGTTGTAAGTATGTGCTAATTAAATCGGGCATCATTGTACAAATGTACTTATTGCATGTTACAGAATTGATCAGATGTACTTCTCTGAATCCGTCTTTGCTATGAACCCTAAATGCCACAGTTTAAGGACAAAAGTACCAATTCAAATACCAATTCTAAATGACCACCTGACAATCGAAGATGAGTTAAGTTCAGGAATATCATCTCCATTGTAGTAATTTTAACCTGAATTTGACCCTTCAAGCATGTTTAATTTAAAAACCTGTTGCAATAATTTTAGCGAGATTCGATTACTTCTGATGGCCGAATCAACAAAAGGCTTTCCTGAGATACTTTATTGGTGTTGAGTCCAATGATTGTCTTATTTTATTTTATTTATTTTATGAATATTTGCAACCTGTCACACTCACACAATAATGTGTTAAGAACAAGTTGAATAGTTACTCTAACTCTAACCACAACGTAATCTCTTATAAGTATTACCTTGAAGGAATGCAGATGATCTATTATTAATATTATTTTTCATTTTTATTACATCAAGAAATTAAAACAGTTATTTCAGATTAAAGATGATTTTTTATTATAATAATCTATTTACAAATATATGTTCATGCAGTACAATATAGGATGATCCTATACTAGAAATATAAGCAAGCTGGATTTTTGTCAATATAGGTAATAATTCGAATGCAATACACCAGAAACAACTTCAATACATGCGTAAACGAGGAGGGTTATAGGTACTAATTAATTCCAATTTGTACATTAACAAATGCATAGACTTCTTCCCCTTGGTCGAGTTGTTGTCTCTTTGACACATTTCCCATTTTGATTCTCAATTTTATATTCATGTGTATGTAATGCAGTGTAGAATATTTTGTGAAATCTTGTGATTGAATAGTTACCTTGAAAATACTATTGTCTTATGATTCTTCCAGATAATGGCATCAATCAACAACCAACTATGAATAAGATGGACCACGAACAATGTGACATGTGTTCTCAGACTATGTTTTCAAAACTAAACATGCATTTAATCTTATTTTCCAAGCTTTCAAAAACATATTGTTTATGCTTGATAACCATTCAAATAACTTTGCATATTATTTTGTCTCAAACATATTATCAAGGTTTTTGATTTTATTTAACGAGTGAATCATTTGCTGCTTAGATGCTTGTAAACACCTGATTAAATAAGATAATGAACTGTAAGTAACAGGTTATGTCAGCTAATGACTTATACTTGTGAATATCTAGTTACATGTAAAAAAGAACGGGGACAATTTTAAGAGAGATAATTTTAAACTGCGCCATTGAGTTAAACTACTGTTGCCTGTGTTATGGGTTTATGAGTAAAACTACTATTCGCCTAAACGCAATGGATCTAGGATGTGAATTTCTGTTGCGTAGTGTTTGATTGATCTATAAAATATTATCAATTGTTGCTTAAAGATCAAAAGTTTAATGAGGTAAACTTCTGTTGCCTAAAGTTAGATATATTTGTGAGGTAGACTACTATTGCCTGAAGTGTCAGAGATTCATGGGGTAACTAATATTTGCCTCAAATTCAAGAGTTTAGAGGTAAACTGCTGTTGCCTAAAGTTAAATTAATGTATGAGGTAAACTACTGTTGCCTAAAGTGCAATAGATTCGAGTGGTAAAATAATGTTGATTGAAGTTAAATTTACTTGGTCATACCTATTGTCATTCATAACCATTGTTGAAATTCTTTATGTATGCATTGTACTTTATTAAATGATTGGTGAAGATTACTAAAACATAAGTATAAAAATACTAGAGAATGATAATCACAAACAATTCAATTGTGTTAATATTTATACGAAAAAGTTTATTTCAATTTTGATTTTAATATAAAAGAACGGGTCAGATAGTAACCATAAAGCATGGTTTTAGCCATACGGCATGATATTACAGATTTCTTTGTAGCCCGGGCATCTCTTTACAAAATTCGTCAAATATTCTTCAATAGTGGCATGAATTGTATCACATGTACCGATGACCTGAAACCCATGGACTCCAGTTGGGTTACACTCGACTGCCTTGTGGAATAGCCAGACCATGTTTTCACACATACAGTCAATACGGTTATGTCCAATGCTAACGTTCGCAAGACTATCTGTGAAATTAAGTGCAAGTGGTACTTCTGTGAGGGCAGTATTATTTAGCTCAAGCACTTGTAGATTATGCAATGGCGCTAAGGAGTCCCTTGAAATATATTTCAGCGGCATATTTGAAAGAGTTAGCTTTTGTATATTGGTGAAGCCTTGTAAGTCACGTTTCTCTACCGTCTCTATTGCATTAAATGAGAAGTCAATAGAGCCTAATGCTGCGATTGTGGCCAAAGCAGCCGGTATTCGCTCCAAAGAACAATTCCTTATTGTTAATTCACGGAGAGTATGTAGTCCCTCCACAGACGTTTCGCTTAAGAAATCAAGAGGATTATTATCAATGCTAAACTTGGTCAATTTCTGAAGATATTTCAATACAAGAGGAAAAACTGTGAGTGAGTCGCCTTTTAGCGATAATGTTGAAAGTTTTGAATTACTGCTTGTCGGGAATGATTGTAGAAGGATTCCACTGTCACCAGTATTTCGATTGTTGTCGTAGTTCAGCGTAAGTAAATTGCGTAACTTTGAAATACCAATTGGAACAGTTAGCAGGTTTGTATCATGAATAGACAATTCAACAAGAGTTGTTTCGAAGCCATGGAAACCTGTTGGTGGAAGTATAATCAAGTTCGGATGTAGAGATGTGATCTCTAAGCGATGTAGGTTCTGGAAATGGTTGAGAGTTCTTGGCCAATCCTTCTGTTTAATACTACCGAATGTAAACTCTTCCAATGTATCCCCTAAGGCCCTCATTACATTGTTTTGCAAGTTAATATCACTTGTCCCTTGATAGTTATTGGACACGTTCAATGATATTAAGTGATCTAGAGCCGCAAGTGCGTCTGGAAGGGTTAAAAACTCATTATTGCTTAAGTCAAGGTTCTTTATATCACTAGCAACACCTTGAAAGGTACCATTTGGTAGTGTCCGGAGTCGATTATAGTCTAGCTTGAGTGTTTCGAAATGACTATTCGGAAAAGCATTCACTGGTAACGTAGTAAAGTTATTGTGACTTAGGTCTAATAATTTGACACCTGACATATCGGCACTACTGAAAGAGGGAACAACGGTAAGACCTCGGTTATTGCATGATATTGTATCTGCAATGCATGTACACAAACTTGGACACGTGTGTACGGTAGCAAAACTACAAATCACCACTAGAATAAACGGTAGGTACCTCTGAAATTAAAGTAAAAGAAAGAGGTAAAATGCACATTCCGTTCCAGCAATCTTATTAAAATTCTTTATATAAAGCGAGTAATAAATGATATAAAAATTATGTTAGATACAGAAAAGAAATATATATAAAAACCATACCAAAACTTAGGTGAAATAGTACTGTAACGCTAGGATAAAATCACCTCAGCATAAAATGTAAGATACAATAACTAAAATACATATATATGTCAGTTCGAATGCAGGGATAACATATCAATGATTCAGAGAACGATCAAAGAAGTTTCTCTGTAAGACTCAAAGAAAATGAAGGGCAATACACACATCTTGTATCAACTAAAAAGTAGCGTAAAATAATGCAATGTTGTGCATAGGAATTTTTCATAACAGTGTATATGTTTTACCATGAAAATTCATTGGGTGAACTGTGTAGACCTTATAGAAAGTTTCATTGGACTGGGACTATCTATCTTCCACCAAAAAAATAAATTGTTACCCTGTGGTCGAGATAAAAGGTACAAAACAATATACTCTCTAAAATAATGTCTGAGCATCGGAACTCATAGCCTGTTCAATAAAGGAGAAGTAACCTCAGTTTGATATAATTAAATTATGTCAATAAACCAGTGAATCACTTTATTGTGATGGTATGAGTGAAGAATATACACATCTTATTTATATATGCAACAAAATAGATAGAGTCAAACATATCCTTGTGCATGAATTGAAAACACTTATTTGGCAGGTAAAAAGTATGTTTCTTTCTAATTTGTCCTAAATATCACAAATCATTTCGAGGCATTTTATAGCTGACTATGACGTATGAGCTTTGTTCATTATTAAAGGCCGTACGATGACCTACAGTAGTTAATTTCTGTGTCATTTGATCTGTTTTGGAGAATAGTCTCATTGACAATCTCTTTTCTTATATTAATAAGATAAAAAAATCTAGATCCCATGTTTTTTGTGACCGTCTCAATAAGAAAATAAACGAAAACACCCTCGAGGATACTGGTTTGTATTTACAAATTAATACTTCACAATGAATCTTTTAGAGGTATACAGTTATCAACAAACAACCAAGTTGAGTGTTAACAATGTTTTTTTGTTTCTAAAATTAATTGATTTTATCCGATTTTCTGTTGATGTGTAGCACTGATGTAAGTAATTTGAATATCACAATTTATATAACTGACCACTATTGTGAAGATTTACTACAGACTAAGCTCAAGTATCAGAAGCAGTTTTGATAATTAACCAGAATAATAAGTTACAGAAATAAACATTAACACAACGTTTTTAATAAACTTACCATTGGAATTGTCTCTTGTTCACTTAAATTCCAACAGAAGTCTGTCAGACTGCACTATGTTATCTTGAGCTATCTTAAAGATAGGTGGCGTTTATGTCGTCTTATTCTGAAAATATCTTTGACCTTATCTTTTATGAAATGACCAAGATTTACAATTTTACCTATAAACATTTCCATTTTCTTTCAGAGTATTTTGGTTCATCTTTTTTAAGTATTGTTTTAATATATGTCAACCAGGTATTTTGTTAATGTTTCTACGCTTGTCTTAGATAACGCTCACCTGGTTTTGTTTTGATATATTTCAATTAAGTGGGTTTTTTTAAAACATTAATTACGTGTTAAATTTGTTTCGGTAACATGTTATGTTTTGGTTGGTATTTTCTTAGTTTTGTTCTGGTAAATATTTACTATTGCTTTTAAAAAAATCTTTGAATATTGTTTCTTTTGGTATAAGTATTGATAAAAAAAAATGATAATGGAAATTGAAAATGAGACAACAACCAGACCACATCGAAGAAAACAGCTCAAGAGCACCACTTGGTCAACTGATTGATTTAATTAAAATAAACACATACACAATATTACTTTTATACACAAATGAACTGCCACGGTACTGCAATCTGTCGATACTTATGTTTTACCTTGCACAGTGTCACATTGTTCACTAGCAGTTAAAAACACTCAAGGTGAAATCCATTCAGATAACTCTCAGGTCTGTAAATAAAGGCAACAGTAGTATACCGATGTTCAAAACTCATAAATCGATAGAAAAAAAACAAAATGCAGGTCATAAACCAAAAGCGATGGAGCTGTACGTTGTGTCGCTCTTGTTTTATTGATGAATAAATACCATATCATGTTCGGTCTGACTTTTGTGTGATGTTTTTTTTCTGTGTATTGATCTGATGATATAACAAGAATGTGACCCCAGTACACGGATTCCCCGTCTACACTATCATATTCTATGTTCAGTGGACTGTGAAAATGGGGGGTAATCCCTTATTCGGCAATTAAATTAGAAAGATTATATCATCGGAAACATGTGTACTAAGTTTCAAGTTGATAGAACTTCAACTTTATCAAAAAATACCTCCCTTCAAACTAGTTCAACCCCGCCCCATTCTATATAAGCCTGTCAGGAGCCTGTAGTTGTTTTGATTGTATTTGTCATAATTCTTTAATATTATTCTCAATTGAAATGTTTCATATTATCAATTTTTCACCGTCAATTATGTACAAATAAATCGGGAACGGTAAACGCAAAACGACCAAAAAAATCATTTTCAAAGGACGTACATTGACCTATAATAGTTTACATTTTTGAATTGAATATTTGGACGGAGAGTTGTCTCATTGGCACACACACACCACATCTTCCTATATCTATTATAACATTCTATCAAATTCAAAAATATTTTTGAAAAACCCTGTTATTTTTACTTTTCGTTATTAAGAGTTTCCATCTTGTACTTCGTGCGAATATGAACCTTCAAATGTTAAACAATGTATCAGCAGGGAAGAAAATGTTCAACAGTATACTCTTTAGAGATACAATGCAAGTTGTGGAATACGTTTCATAAAACACGCTTCTAGATGAAGGTGGAACCATATATCGCGCTTATCTCTGTTGACATTGTAGATCGACTTATAAGGGGCGAAAGCAGAAATGATGAATATCAAATTAAAAACGAAAACGAAAACAAAATCAATAAATGTCAGATGTGAATTGTACCTGCTGTGCAAGTTAGACATGCAGCCCAAACCAGATTACATTGACCGGATTATCTAAGTAGTTTCCCTGTCTACGTGCTGGGAAGACTATCAAATGTTATACTTATCAGCACAAATGTATTGGCCCTGCATATCTTACAGGAAGTCCAACTTGGTAAATTGGACAGATCTGTGAAAGGTAGGGAAGCAATTTTAGAAGTTAAGACACAAATGGACTATTTGATTGTCCACGATAAAAATTAAAAAAAAATTGCGGAAATAATTCGCTGAGCTAAAAGTATAAAACGCATGCGAGCATTTCAAAAATTAATAAAAAAAAAAGAAAATAAAGCATGCTCACAAATGTCAGTTAGATTCATCAATCACATTTTTGTTATTTTTTCATTTTTTTTATTGAACTAATACTTTTCTAATGAACGACAAATTATGTTTCAATAGTTAAAATTATATATTCAGACTAAAGTCAGGTTTATCGACATAGCATTAGTTCTAAAAAAAGAATAAAACGAATTTCGATCGAGAGACTTATTACAAAAGGTTTTGGAAATATTATAAATTAACTCATCATAGATACCAGGACTAAATTTTAAAGATGCTTTATGTATCTCGACAATAAATTTAATATACGTGAGTTCAACTCTGCTGTTTGAAAAGAATATGTACAACGAAGCATTAAGGTATATGTTCATGTATTTTCAGAAACAGAATGAAGACTTTTATTGTGGTAAGAGACATATAGCAAAGTCTAAGATATATGAGTGTATAGTCTTAACAAAGAGACATAAGTATAGACTCAATGAGTATAAATAATATTAAAAGTGAGTACGATCGTTTCATTTAATTTAAAAAAAGAGAAATATGTGTCTTTGATGTCAGCATTTTAATTTTGTATGATAAACTCGTATGTCTGCAAAAGACTCATTAGTGACGTTCGAATAAATCAAGATAAAAACCTTATATATAGAATGAAACTGTCAACCATCGAGGACACAAAATTCTATAAAGGATTTGTCAAATGCAGGTAAGGTAAGCGTTGGTGTATGTTTTATTTTGTGTAAAAAGTATAAAACACGGAATTCTATTGTAAATTCAAAACGATGAAGACCGTAAAACTGACAAAATCAAACGATTGACTTTACCCTACAACGGAACGAATCCGATGCAAATTTGGGGTTCAGCCTTGTTTAACAGCTACTTAGACCTCCTACTAGTATATGTATCGCAGTTATACAAAGTGCCATTATATTTTTTTTTATGATGAATTTTCTTTATTGTAACAAATAGACTAGCACAACATGTATGAACAAAGGTATACAGATTGGTATTTTCACACAAAAGAAGTATTAAATAATAAAACAACAAATTAATATGTATGATGGTGCAATAATAGGTTGAACATAAATAAATATCTTATAACATTGAAATCTTATGTGTTCTTGCAATATACATAAGTGGTTTTTCAATCAAATTTTAACATTTATTATTTATTCTATGATAGGGGCCCAGGGACTCCAGTACTTGTTATTTTCCTCTACAGAGAGGTTTTTAAATGAAATGTATTTTTCTTAATTCAAGTGTTCCTTTAAATAGTTTTTTAAAGCATTTAAATTTGGCACAACTTCTTGAAGTTTTGTTCGGTAAATATAGTATTTTGAAAGTAGAATAATCTTATTTTTAACAAAATTCAATTTAACATTTTCGTACATTCCAAATAAAATAATCATAATATTCAAAGGCAGTTCAATATTTGTCATTTCAAAAATCCAAATGTTTAGTGCATGCCAGATACTGGCGACCATCGGACAGCTCCAAAATAAATGTTCTATGGTCTTTGGTCCTTCTTAACAAAATGTACATATGTTGTTACTATTTATTTTCATCTTGTAAAGTAGTGAATTAGTTCTCAAAATTCTATGGATAATTCTATATTGGAACCAGCTAAGCTTAGTGCTTTTACTATATTTTGTACACGAAGTGTGTATTTGTTTGCAGTTAATACCAGTCATATTAAGATGGTTCTCCCATTTTTTCTTTTGCAGCAAATGTAACATATTTTTCCTTCAATATTTTGTAAATTTCCCTTGAACCTTTTTTTGATTCAAAAAAGATACTTATGTTAAAAGGTAGTATTGCATGATTTTTTTTCTCCTTTACTTCAATATTGATCATGTTTAACCCCTCATTAAGCGAGTGCGCTATTCCATAATAATGTAAAATAGTTGGCCTTAATTGATATAATTGTTGGAAATTTTGAAATGACATAACTTTGCCTTGGTCATCTAACAAATCTTGACTGTCCAAATTCCCGCATTTGCCCAATTTTTATAGTAGACTCTTGAACCACCAATTCTAAAGTTTTCTACCTCCCATAAAGAATACGATAGAATTTCATCAATACATCTTGGTTTTCTATTTTGATTAAGGGTTTTCCAAGCATCAAAAACCTCTTGCCAAAATGTATTTGATGACCTTTAAATAGGCCTAATATAACTTAATTCCATTAAATTTAATTGCTCCACAATAGAGACTAATCTCACCCACTATGAATTCGAATTATATAGACGTCTTACCCATGTAAGTTTGAGTCCTTGTATAAATGCCTTTAAATTTAGCATTTTTAAACCACCCTTATAATAATCTTGGCATACAAGATCTCGTTTATCTGGTTTATTATCCCAGATAAAAGCATACATTTTATTTGTTAAATTACGTAACATATTCTCATCTGGAGTAGGAAAAGATAGAAACAGATGATTTAATTTAGCTATGACCAAAGTTTTTAAGTTTTTAAGATGGTAATCTTTCCAAAGGGGGTGAGATACTGTTTTGACCATTTTTTAAAAGTGTTGTCTATATTATCTAAAACTGGCCTATATTTTAAATTAATCATTCTATCTAGGTCGACTGAAAACGTAATTCCAAGTAGCTTAAATATACTAGAGCCCCATTTCAATCCCCACTTTACATAAATTTGATCCTTGCTATGTTTTTTGCTACCTATTCAAATAACACTTGTTTTTCTATATTAATCTTAAGTCCCGAGATTTCAGCATACAATTGGAGAACACGAAGAGATGCATCGAGCGATTCTGGCGAGCCATCTAATATCACTGATGTATCATCCGCATATTGAGAAATTACAAACTCTGTATCATCTATAGTAATACCCTTTATCTCCTTACTATTTCTTAAACACAAGGGCACACAAAAATGAAACATTTGGAAAAAAAACTTTTGTATCCGAATCGCACAGAAATAACCAACTGCACCAGAAAAACTGATAGCTTGATGCATAAATACCAACCAAGTCATGTCAAAAGGACATCATTCATGAATATAAATCTCACAATTAGCAGATGATAAAACGCCTTTTCTTAAAGTCTTAACGGGAATTAAGCATTCACATAATATTATTGAAACCTTTGGATCGCTCTCTGGACTCAAACTCGATAGAAACAAAATAGAAGGTATTTTTCAAGGACAAATTTGAAAACTTTAATTGGAAATATTATGTAAGAAGCCTCGGTATTGTTTTTGTCTCTGACAAGAAAGAATGTCAAATACTTAATATAGAAAACAGTTGTAAAATAATAGAAAATAAATAATGATGGGAAAATAAGCAACTATTATCAAAGCACTGATTATACATAATACAATATATATTGCATCACTAAAATCTGTGTAAATAAACTCATTATAGATACCAGGACTAAATTTAGAATATACGCCAGACGCGCGTCTCGTCTACAAAAGACTCATCAGTGACGCTCGAATCCAAAAAGGGGTTAAAAAGGTCAAATAGAGTACGAAGTTGAAGAGCATTGAGGACCAAAATTTCTAAACGTTTTGCCAAATACAGCTAAGGTTATCTATGCTTGAGGTAGAAAAGCCTTAGTATTTCAAAAATTCAAAATTTTGCAAACAGTAAATTCATAAATATAACCATATCAAGGACAAATAATTCAATTAAAGAAACTATATCTAAGTTTAAATATATTTTTTTTTGTGAGAGGGTGGTAGTGAGAAAGTTAACGTTCAGTGCTAAGAAAAGATTATTTAGAAGTGGGGTTAAAAATGACTGATCTTGATTCTTACATTCAAGCATTGGAAATAAATTGAGTTAAAAGAATTACAGATAAAATTTTGACAAACTGAAAAATCATTCCAACCTACTGTTTCAGTGATTTTTGGGTTAAAACCTAATATCTGAAATGAATCTGAGTTCTCATAAATCATTAGAAAAAATAAAACGGCCCACTTTTTACCTAGAAATCCTAAATGGCTGGATTAAAAGTGGAGGCGAGAAGACAAAAACAAAAACAACCCAGAAAACTATAAAGATATTTGGAAAGAAGTAATATGGAGTAATCAATATATTAAGAATCAAGGCACATGTTTGTATTTTAAACATTGGGTAGAAGAAGATATAATTTTTAATAACGACATAAATGACGATAAAGAAGAAATTTCTTAAAACTCAGATAAACTAAAATAGAAACAAAATAGGACAGCATAGACATGTACTTTTCTGAAAAGCTATACCTAAATCGTGGAAAGAAAAATTAAACAATAAAACATCAATAAATACTTAAATTCATTTTCAACAAGACATAAAGATGAATTGCCAAGAATTGTATTACAATCTGGACAAAATTTCATTCAAGCAAAAACTATATGATATTATAATTAAATCTAATAAAGAGCCCCAAGTAGGATTGTATGTATGGAAAAATCGTTTCACTTTTGAAAACGTTGTTTATTTTATAAAGAAGAACCTTACTTTTAAATTCCATTTTTTAAAAGATAATCGAATGAAAATGTTAAGATGCAAATTATTGCATGACATTATAGCAATTACTCATAATTTGTACCATTGCAAAATATCTAATAATCCAAATTGTGTGATTTGATATAGGAAGATGTGGTGTGAGTGCCAATGAGACAACTCTCCATCCAAATAACAATTTAAAAAGTAAACCATTATAGGTTAAAGTGCGGCCTTCAACACGGAGCCTTGGCTCACACCGAACAACAAGCTATAAAGGGCCCCAAAATTACTAGTGTAAAACCATTCAAACGGGAAAACCAACGGTCTAATCTATATAAACAAAACGAGAAACGAGAAACACGTATATATTACATAAACAAACGACAACTACTGTACATCAGATTCCTGACTTACGGCAGGTGCAAACATTTGAAGCGGGATTAAACGTTTTAATGGATCCAAACCTTCTCCCTTTTTCTGAAACAATAGCAGAACATCACAACATAGAAAAACATACGATAAAATATCAATTGGCAGACTTAACTCAATCAAAAAACGTATGATTACACAATGAACGAATAAATTTGATCTCCGATATCTGAATACAAATGCACAGTTAATTAAATATTAGAGACAAACATTCATGACCAAAAAGCTAACAAACAAATTCAAACACAGGACATCACTGAGAAATATTTAACCAATCAATGTTCACTTTAGAAAAAAAACGGTTTTTTATAATCTTGAAGTTTATACAAATGTTGTAAGAATAAGTGAAAAATTGAAGATATTACAAATAATCAAAGCTGGTGTACAGACAAGATCCATATAAATAAAAAATAACAAAAAAGCATTATAAACAGTATCAACAGAACGAATTAACAAGAAAATACGATTTGAGAGTACTCGCAGTTACTGACAGCTAGTTAAAAGCCAAAACCAATTAATAGTAAAAAATCTTTGTTCCAAAAGTAATAATTTTATTCATTTTTTTTTTATTCATGTATTTTGTCTAAAAAAATTGAAATATTGAATTATAACTATTTGTTTTGTGAGTTATAATTGTTTTTATTTATCAGAATTATTTTTGTGAATATGTTGTCGGTTCCAAAAAATTAAATTGAAACACAAATGTTATATCATCCAGATGGTCTGTTTTTGAGAAAATTTCAAAGAAAATTATATAAGAACTTTGATTATATGTATTGTTTTATGAGAATTCTACCTTGAATAAAACTAAAGTATTTAAATAACAAAGATTCAATCAATTGCTCTTTCCTTCATCTAAAATATTCGATTATTCTATGTTCCAAAATTTGACCTTTTGATAAGTGACTTAATGACTATAATAAACTACTCATCATTTCATGAAAATATGTGTCGAGCCATGTGGCCAGCAATGCTTGTATGAGAAATTCTACATTCCGTTTAAAACTAGTTTTTTTCCATTTCAAAACAAATGATGGACAGAAATCCGTTTTTTCTTCTTTTATGATAGATTATACATAGGATTACTGAATAATGTATATGTAATGAGTGCTCGTATGAATACTTTGTAAAATGCAACTAACACAAAATATAAATATAAGATCCATGTTGCTAATCAAATCCTCTGGTTTCATTAGCAATCAATAACGCAGGGAGAAACCTTAGCGTCATTTATACATTCAAGCACATTTATTCTAAAACCAGTTATGGGCATCATACGAACTATGTTCTTCTCAAATATTTTATGACGGGATGATACTAAACCCTCAACCAGAATAAATGTGCTTGATTGTCAAATGATATAGACGTAATCTTCAATTAGTTGAATTGAGGTCTGGAGCTAGCACCTATTATCGATGTCTTAAGACCGTCTATTATTTGTAAAGAAGACACTGAATATTTATCTTTTATTGGTCTGGCTCATTTATTGTTGATAAGACAACGATAACGTTTTACAAAGTCTGAAAAGTAGGTTCATGATTGTTTGAGTATACAAAATATAAATACACTGTTCGTATGTTGCTGCTATCGTGAAGAAAATTGATAGTTTAAAGAGGACATCTGAGTTTATATCAAAAGTTCATCCGGATTTTATATAACATTTTGAGTAATTTACATGAGGTATTTGCGAACATTCTTAAGTTTAATATTATTAATAATCATTTATGCTCTCTTTTTAGGTTCTTTCACTTTCTCTGTGTCAGTTAGTATCGTCAATTACCCGTGCAACATGCACTTTACCTGGTGCAATGCAGGGTAAATGCCAATGCCAAGGTAATATCGTTAAATGTGAAGATCTTGACTACATAGCGACACAGACTGGAGGCAGTAATTTTCTAAGATTAGAAGTAAGGAACAGTAACTTATCAATTAACGCTTCTTCATTTGATAGATGGGGGCTCACTGAAATACTTCTTGAAAATTGTCAGCTTACGGATTCCAGCTTTCATTCTGGCGATTTTAATGGTTTGGAAAATAGTTTGCGGTTATTAAGTTTAAAAGACAATGAATTGACTAGACTCCCAAATTTTCTGTCAAAATTCACAAACATAGAAACACTGGACGTTTCTGGAAATCCAATTCATCACTATAATTTTAACGAAGATGTTTTACGTGATATAGGAGATTCATTATTATCATTTTCTTTTGGAACAAAAATCGGTGGAACTGAGCTTTCGCAGTGGCCATTAACGTTGACACATCTGGTTAAATTACAAGAGCTTATTCTTACTGCTGCCGACATTACAATCATGCCAACCAACTCATTCCATGGATTTGAAGGAACATTGCTTCGATTGACATTAGCAAATACCAAACTTCGATCAGTACCATTGGCTATATCAAGACTCCGATATCTACAAGATTTACATTTTGACCACAACCAAAATGTAGGAGATTATGGAGTTCGGATCCCTCTCATAAAAGGTTTTCTACCATTTCTCAATCAAATGTCACTCAAAGACGACAATATCACCACATTCCCAGAAGTTCTGCAAAGTTTTGATCGACTTGATCAACTAAACATGGACGAAAACAACTTAAAATTCGTAAGTGACAAGTCGGCTAAATCTGTTACCCAAATTACCAGCCTTAGTCTTCAACATTCTGGAATAACTCGAATTCCGGGAGCAATTCAAGACATAACATATTTAAACATTTTAGATCTGTCAAACAACAGTATACACGCAATAGAAACCAATGACCTAAAGGAGTCTGCTGAGCTTCTGACCCTCAAACTGAATAATAATCCTATTTTGTACATTTCTGATAAAGCGTTCGTTAATCAAACAAAACTTCGCCGACTTGAACTAAAAGGTATCGAGATTAAGCGTGTACCATGTGCATTAGAGGCTATGATTCGAAGACATCAACCTGGATACATTATTGTCGATTTGTCAAACAATAAAATTGAATGCAATTGCGGACTAAAATGGCTTTTTGATGTTAAAAATGACAGACATACTCGCACACGATTCAGGATTGTAGGAAATTGTGACACTGTTGATAAAACAATCCAGGACTATTTGGATACAGACCTAGCGACCTGTCCTGCTGGTATAAACTGTACCGACGCTTAAATATAGATTCACCCTTCCATTCCTGTCTCTTGATGACACAAATAATAAAAACAAAACCTATAGTGACATAAAATTGATTTTATGAGTATATGTTATTATATATTTAACAAAATCATTCGTATTAAATGACAATATTAACTTGTATTTTAAATTATTCTAATGCAAAATCAAAAGCTTAAACCTATCAAACGAATGGATAACGACTGTCATATTCCTGTTTTGGTACAGACATTTTGTCATTTAGAAAAGGGGGGATTGAACTTATTTTACTTCTAACTAAACCTCTCACTTTTATGACAATCACATGAAATTCCATTATATAGAAAACGATGTGTCAACAAAAGCAAACAGACATATTTGGACAAAATGACACAAATACAGCAATCAACATTGTGTCATAATCTTCTGTAACAAAGAAGCAAAAAATGGCATATAGACCAAGCATATTAGCATGAATTTAAGACAAGAAAACACAAATTTACCATAGCACAATAACACATTTACGGGATGTATAAGTAAAGAGCCACGTAATGTATGTAATAAAGAAAAATGAAAAAGTATATAGACAAAGTACAAAACAAAAATGAAAGACAAGCAACAAACAAGTTTTCGAAGTAACACCAAAAGGCATATGTAAAAGCACATTAGCAAAAATGGAAAACAAGAATACAAGTACCTCAATCATCTCGATTACAATAAAAACAAACAAATATTCATCAAAGAAGCCCAAAAAGGCATGTTTCAAATTTAACAACCTCATTCATTGCTTTCTTTTCTTTCTTTTTGAATTTTATTTGTGTATATTAAAAAGTAACATTACAAAATACTGAACTCAGAGGAAAATTCAAAACGGGAAGTCCCTAATCAAATGGCAAAATCAAATGATAAACGCACGAAACGAATGGACAACAATTATCATATCCCTGACTTAGTACTGGCATGTTCAAATGTAGAAAATGGTGGATTGAACCTGGTTATCCACCCATAAACGATTGAAATATTTCAAGCATTGGGACCGAATGGCAAGATCAATATGGCTCTAAAGTAAAAACGCGCGTTCGACGTCAATTTGCAAACATCACACAGATAGAGATATCAAATAATTTTGTCGTTCAAAGTATGAAATTAATATAGTCTTTAGTTCTTCTACTACCTCAGATATTTTCTTTTCTTGTGACATTTTACTAGGCATGTATTTTGACTAAGTATGAGTTATGTTCAGCATTGACAAATGAATTTGCCCCAATACGTTTTGTATGAATGATCTCACACAACATCAGTTTCATGTTGATATAAAAAAGAAGGTACTGGAAATCGCAGTTTGCGACAATTTCTTGAAATGCAAGTGAAAAATACACTTCCTCAAACATCAGCTTTAAATTTTCAACCCCAAAAGACCAACATACTACAAAAGTTACATAACATTCATTTCAATTTTATTTTCGTGAAGACTTGTAAAAAAAAAAGTGAAATCACAAAAATACTGAACTCCGAAGAAAATTTTAAAAAGGAAAGTCCCTAATGAAATGTCAAAATCAAATGATAAAACACATCAAACAAAATGACAGCCTTTAATTAGAAACGAACAGAGACGAGGTAAAAATATTTAAGAATGTAGCAAGAGGCAACGAATATTTCGAAAGGGAAAATATATCAAAATGCAGTTTCAAAAACACGAACGAGAAAAAAGTAGCAAGACTGATAAACGAAACAACAACGAAAGACTAACATAGACCAAAACAATATTAGAGTTTTTTAGTATTAGATTATTTAAGTTCGTAAAAAAACTTATCATAGATACCAGAATTAACATTCTATATTAACTCCTGACGGGCGTTTCACATTTAAAAGACTCACCAGTGTCGCTTGAATTAAAATGTTTTAAAAGACAAATAAAGTACGAAGTTTAAAAGCATTGAAGACCAAAAATTCCTGAAAGTTTTGCTTAATACAGCTAGGGTAATTTATTCCTGAGGTAGAAAAGCCTTAGTATTTTAAATATTAAAAGTTTTGTTAACAGTTAATTTATTATTATGAACATATCAATGATAACTCAAGTCAACCCAGAAGTGTTGACTTCTGGGATAGTGGTACTCTCGGGGAAATAAATCCCCACAAGTAAATGGTATCTATCAGGTCTTATTTAAGAAAGACGATAATTTACATTGTTTAACTTTAAGTGTGTATTGTGAAATCATTATAAAAAGAAAATAATGACGAAATTGATCACTTCAAATATTAAGTTATATCTGGTACACATTATAACGCAGAAAAATACCAAAGGCAAATAATAGCAATACATAGAAAACCCAAAAAGTGTTTACGGAAGGCACAGCGGATCCTGTTTAACTTATGGGCATGGATTGTGCTTACATATCTACAATTATAATTCTCATTCGACGTTGTCAAAAGCTAAGAGAATGGATTGTGCTTACATATCTACAATTATAATTCTCATTCGACGTTGTCAAAAGCTAAGAGAATGGATTGTGCTTACATATCTACAATTATAATTCTCATTCGACGTTGTCAAAAGCTAAGAGAATGGATTGTGCTTACATATCTACAATTATAATTCTCATTCGACGTTGTCAAAAGCTAAGAGAATGGATTGTGCTTACATATCTACAATTATAATTCTCATTCGACGTTGTCAAAAGCTAAGAGAATGGATTGTGCTTACATATCTACAATTATAATTCTCATTCGACGTTGTCAAAAGCTAAGAGAATGAATAGTGGCGACAAGTGGGCAATACAAATTATCATCTGTGAAACAGGTGTCTTATAACTGCCTATCAAATCATAACAGCTTCCACAAATGATGTACCTGAGATTACTCCAAGTTTACAATTCGGTAGGCCACATACGTGGAAAATAGGGACAGAACTGTGGAATCGACGATTGGAATATATGTTAAACAGATAATCCAAGGAATGCTAATTTGAAGGAAAATTTCAGAATGCAAACATTGAAATACATGTACTATCTTTTGCCGGGTGTCTTTGCAAATAATGATAGTACAGATTTATCGATCAAAACCTTCATTTAGGTTCTATTGAATAGATGGGATAATCTTTGAGGAGACAAACTCTTTATTAATGGATAAGCTTTCAAGAAATGTTGTGTTCACTCTGAATCTCATATGAAGTTTCTTACTTTTAAGGGAGCAATGGTGTCTGTTGAAATTTCAATTTTATTTTTTAAGTATACCTTATACAAACGTCGTTTCAAACATGATTTCAATACCAAAATATAAGCAGCTTAACCATGATCGAATTTAGATTATAATGTGTTTAAAACATTTTGTTTTTCAAACAAAGTATGATTTTCTCCCAAAATCAATTTATTTGAATCTATATTGGTCAATCCTGTTAAAGATAATAGTGTATTCATTTCTTAAAGCGATCTTCCAGACTCAGAAAGTGGTTGTAAAGAGAAGAGAATTAAATTTATGATATTGAAGGAAAGGGACATTAAAAGTAAGTACTTAAAAAAAAACCCAGCACGATTTAACTTTTTTCTGGATTAACCATATAAGGAACACTCAAAGTCGAATAATTTGAAAGCAAACCGTGTTTCAGAACAGAAACAGTTGAAGAGCCATAATACCGAATAGAATTGATTCACAAAAATACTGAGGAAAATAAAAAACGGCAAGTACCTAATCAAATGGCAAAATCAAAAGCTTAATCACATCAAACGAATGGATGACAACTGTGATATTCCTGGTTTGGAACAGACATTTTCTTATGTATGCTGTCAAAAATAGTATTATAATTAATATTAATAATCTTTATTTTCTTTTCAATTCTACATGTTTGCATTGTTTAATGACTATCGTTTTGTCATTGATATGCCCGTCTTTCTGTCTGTCTGTTTTTTGTTTTGTTTTTGTTTTGTACTGGTTTGTTTCTTTAGTAAAAATCCTATTGTTTGGATTTTAAACTAACAAAATTCTTATTCTTAATCTTATGTAGAAAAAAGGGGCTTAAACTTGGTTTTAAAGCAAGCCAAACCTCTCACTTGTATAACAGTTACACAATATATTTATAAAGATGTGTGAAAAAGGTAAAATATACCCAAATCAATCTACAGTTAACATTGTCTGAGGTAGTTGTAACCGTAGTTTCTTTATAATTTCGAATAATTTTAGAAAGGTTTGTTATAAATGATGCCAGTACCGAAGTATTGACTACTCCGACTAAGGGTCTTTGGAGAACTTTGTGCTGTACGGCGACCTATAGTTGTTAGTTTCTGTTCTGGTCTCTTGTGGAGAGTTGTCTCATTAGCAACCATATCACATATTCTTTTCTCTATTTGGATTTTTTTAGAATTCACATCTGATTCATAGTGGTAGTGGAGTAAGAAGAATGATTTTAATTGCCTTTTTAATTGATGATTGAAACGTAGACAGAACCTTTGTTTACAATGAGTAATATCGGTTCTTCAAATGTCTGTTTCTAACTTATACAAAAATAGAAAGTAAGGTTGCAACCAGAGATGGGTCTGATTACTTTCAATGTAATTGATTGAATTGCAATTACTTTGTCAATTATACGATTAAATTAAATTAACGATTACATCATTTCTGAAAGTATCTGATTGAATTAATGATTACATTGGCAAAGTAATCATAATTATATCTGATTACAATGAATACGAAAATAACATTTTTGATGGATTTCAATGAACAAATGTTTAATATAGCTAGTATATAGATATATGAAGATGTGGTGTTAGTGCAAATGAGACAACTCTCCATCCAAATTACAATTTATAAAAGTATAGCATTTATGAAAAAGGATTTTTTTAAAATTATTATAAAATGGTAACTTCAATTGTCATCAATTTAATAAACCACAAAAGTGTTATGTATATATACATGTACATGCACATTGTGTCATTGGTTATGATCTTTCATTTTCGTCATTGATCTCTGAATAGTTTTGACACTAATGAATAAAGTTTTATGAAAGATTTGAGGTAACTTGTCTTCTGGTCTCTTCCAGACTTTGTATGTATTACAAGGTGCAATGTATGGAAGTTAAAATATGAATGAAATAAAGTTACCAGTTAAAAACTGTGCAAATTTTTTTAATAGAATTGTTACATTATATTGAAAACGAAATATAAGTACTAAAACATTGCATTTTACATGTCCAGTCCAAATCCATACCAAAATTTGTATATTTAGTTTGTGCTAATAAGACAAATTATATCCTTTATCATATGCATTGCCCTACAGCTATGCTCAAATGGTAATTGCAATAAAACAAATCTTAATTGGTCTCCTACTTGTCATTTCAAAGTTGACAAAATCAAAATTTTAACCAAAAAATATAGTTCAGTGTTTATAAAGAAAAGTATTACTTGAATGTAACAGTTATTATCAAATGTATATATGTACATCTGTAAATTGTGAATATATGTACAATATCTTTTTTCAAAGGCCAGAGACATAAAATTGTAGTATATGTCTCTGCTTTGGCTTATGATGAATTTTCAATACTGTAACATTCCTTTTGCTGAAGTATGCAAATCAATCAGCATGCTTAAAGTAAACAAAAATAATTTAACATGTAATTTAATAAATATGAATAATAAAAAGTTTTACAGGATTACAGGCTATTTTGAAAAGTAATTGATTAAATTAAATTAAATGTAAACAGATTTGAGGCTAATTAATGATTACACTGATTACTTGAAAAATTGTAATCAATTACAGCTGATTAACGATTACAATTACAATTACCCCAACTATGGTTCCAACTCCCTAAGTTGATGGTGGATGGATTTTGCTATTATTAGTATGTCCCTTTCAGTCATAACGCTCTTCAATTGTTGCGGTTCTTATACATCATTGGCTTTCAATTTTTATTTTAAATTGAGCGTTCTAAATAAGGACAAATGAAGATAATCAGTTCTGACGCATGAAATGTTTACACTTTTTGATATTTAATTTGGATACTTAGAAGATTTAATGAAGATCCAGGTCTCTGTCCTTGTGTGTTATTCTGGTGGAAATGTAACAAGGATTGCTTATGATTTTCTCTTTGTTAGTGTCATTAGAGTAGGGTTATCATGTATTTGTATAATATCGAATAAAGTTAATTCACAAAAATACCGAACTCCGAGGAAAACAAATAGTGGCAGGTACCTAATCAAAAGCTTAAACATATCAAACGAATGGATGACAACTGTGATATTCCTGATTTGGTACAGACATTTTCTAATTTATGCTGTAAAAAATAGTATTATAATAAATATAAATAATCTTTATTTTCTTTTCAATACTACATGTGTGTATTGTTTAGTGACTATCGTTTTGTCATTGATATGCCCGCCCGTCCGTCTGTCTGTTTGTTTGTTTTGTACGGGTTGGTTTATTTAGTAACAGTCCTATTGTTTATAATTCAAACTAATAAAATTCTTATGCTTAATCTTATGTAGAAAATAGGGGCTTAAACTTGCTTTTATAGCAAGCCAAACCTCTCACTTGTATGACAGTTACACACTATATTTATAAAGATGTGTGAAAAAGGTCAAATATACCCAAATCAATCTACAGTTAACATTGCCTGAGGGAGTTGAAACCATAGTTTCTTTATAATTTCGGATAATTCTAGAAAGGTTTGTTATAAATGATGCCAGTACCGAAGTACTGACTACTGAGCGAAAGGATCTTTGAAGGGCTTTGTTAAAATTCTTATTAGTGAAAACAAATGAAGATGATCAGTTTTGACGCATGAAATGTTTAAACTTTTTGATATCTAATTTTGATACTCAGAAGATTAAGAGAAGATCCAGTTTTCTGTCCTTATTTGTTATTCTGATGGAAATGTAACAAGGATTGCTTATAATTTCCTCTTTGTTAGTGTCATTAGAGTAGGGTAGTCATGTAAATTGTCAATAACTAATTCCCGTATCAAACAGTCTAAATAAAGGCAACAGTAGTATACCGCTGTTCGAACGATGGGATTCTGGTAAATTGGGGTATGTGAAGATAAATGAGGCAAAAGTAATCATAAACTCAGTAATATTTATTTTTAATTTTGATTTAAATAATCGTCAAAGTAACAATGTTGAAAGAGTATGTGTACAAAGCGGCATAACTCAACCTTTCAGATATGAAGCCAGCATTTAAGAAATATGACAAGAGTCATACTGAATGTAAATGAACGCAATGCCATATAATAGTTTAATCCATTAGGGGTACCATATGAACCTCAACAAATATGTACACCTGTATAAAAATTAGATTACTTATTCCAAATCTTCTTTCAGACTTCAAATTTCTAATATTTCTAGCTTATCTCCAACTGGATATTTTTTCTTATGTAAGTGGTATAAAATCATGGTCTCTGTTATTGACTTATGTGTAGTCGCTTCTTTTTGTATATATTTAAATTGGGAAGGTGAATGATAGTTGGAGGCCATAGATTTTAAATCTCGATTAGTTGTTTATTGTTTACATTCGGTCGGGCAATAAACCTTGATAGATAATTCCTGTAGAGTCATAGTACTTTCGTTCGTGTTTGACGTACGTATATTTATATTAGTACCAAGTTCAGACTTGAGTGCTAAACTATCACATGTTGACATGCAGGTGGGTTCTGTGACAAATCTACACTTAACAATTATTAGGGAAAATGGTTGTTTTTCAATGCAGTGTATTCGTACCCAACCCTTCCTGATTACGAATTCGCACACTCATACACACACTTATACTCATACCATTTCATTTAAGAAATACCTGATTTTGACCTCGCAAATTACGAAAGTTACGACATAATATGTTCTTATATTAAATAATTAAGTTATCAAACATAACACAGGAATATTTTTGATAAATATACAAAAGTGAACCAAACGAATTTGTGATTTCTTAAATGTCATCCTTTGTAAAGAATGCAGGTGTATAAGAGGGATTATGAATTTAACTCATTTAAATTTTTTTAAGAGAGTGACATTTGTATATGAAAATAATATTGATAAGGATCTTCATGAACTCGGACTTTCCAGACAGATTAACAAAACGATTCTAGTCGTATTTATACGATACACGTTTTTTAGAATATCCTTAATATTTGACAAAAAATATTTATGTTGAGATATTGAGGCATTATTTGTCTTTTCTCTTCTTTTCTTTAGTTTTATAAATACTTGCATGTATCACTTTAGTACCTGCCTCTTATGTTATACAGTAGTAACCACACATTCTTTAACATAATATTGGATATGTGGTAGATTTTGGTAATATTTGCAGATGGTTTATTGTCTTATTTTGTTTATATTGAACAAAAAAGTAAAATAAGCTATACAGAAAAACAAGTGACTTAATTATTTTACTTTTTGATTGACAGTATATTTGTTGAATTTTTATCCAGACTTTTGCAGTAAATTCCTATGGGAACAAATTGTAGGCTTCTCCTTCCCGAATCGTCTTATTTTCATATGAGTCAAAGTCTATTTAGACTGTTGTTCCAAGATAAAAGCTACAAGCAATACCAGATCATTTCACTTCACGTTCAGCTATATTGATCATGTTCTCTCCATTAACAATCAAAACTTTTCTGATTGGGTTCCATACGTTTATCATCTAGAATAAGAAATCAGAGACACAACAGACACGGCTTTCTTCGCCTAATTTTTAAACGCATACTTCGATTTTGAAATTGGCGGTCAAATTAGTAATTTTATTTAAGTAACATAATATATGACTAATGAGACAATTTAATTCAGAAATTATAAATGTCCACAATTGAAGCAGCAATATATCAACTTTACCTGTAGTTTTTTATGGTCTTCAAGTATAGATTCTAGATACTAACGTTTTTATCATCTTTTAAAATAGCATGTTAAAGTGTTCTTTTTATTTGTCTTTGTATATCTTATTCGTAACTATTAAATCCCTTTTTGGTAGATTTGTTTTAGCGTGGTTCGGTATTTATACTTTCCGCTATTGTGTTTTTGTGCCATGATTATTTTTGTATACTTATTTTATTTTGTTAATACACTTTGTCTTTAGAGTATCTACATGACATTCTGGTTTGTATACTAATTGAAATAGTCATTTGATATTTATAGTGATAAAGATTTTAACACAATGTTGAATGTTTTACCCATATTGTTTTCAATTCACACCTATTATGATTTTTTTTTTTTGGTCAATATAATGGAATTATATGAGACCTTTAGAGGTTTAGCTAACTGTAAAAACAGGCCCAATCTACACAAGGAAATGTCAGAAATATTACTGTTGTTAAATTTTCCATTCGAATGAAATTTCTTTTTTGAATTTTCTTAGGAGTTTAGTATGTTTGTTATTCTACCTTTTTTGTTATAAATCTTGTTAGTACCAAAGTGCTGTCTACTAAGCCAACGATAAATTCGGTCACAACACTTCATGCTTCAGGAGGCCAATTCTGTATTTACCATATCGTAAATGCTGAAAGCCAGTAGGCGAGGATGTATAAAAACTGTAACAGTTAAAGAGCTATGAGAAAACACTTGCTTCCCTGGGCAACTGAGGGTTGATGTAACAGGTGATTGTTAATAAAATATGTTGAATATTAAAAAAAAAAAAAAAAGAAGAGCTAAGAGAAAACAAAGGACAAAAGACAGAGATTAGAAATCATAGTTTGTTTACAATTTCAAAATTCAAAATTGGACATAGACAGGTTTGTTAAAATCCTATCATTACTAAGGTAGACAGAGAAGTACGGGAATTCCTCTTGAGTATGGATGTTTAGTAGATGTGTGCCATACACCAAAAGCAATGAAAAATAAATCATTTCTCTATTCTTTGATACCAGTAAACGACTGTTTTTGTTGTTTTACAGAAAAAAGTTTGATTATTGTTGAAATATTGAACTTTGTTTATTTTCAAAATAAATCTTTGTATTCATGATCTCTGTATCTTAATTTCAAGCAATCAACAAAATATGACTGACACAACAATTTCGTTAAAAATTAACTGTCGAATGGACGTCAGCTGCTCTGACAGAATAAAGAAATATTCTTAAAAAACATAATTCATAGAAAAGCTTGTTTCATTTTCAATATTATTGTTCAACTTTTATCTAAATTGAAGTAGATGTCTGAAAAATTATCGGAATGAATCGTAGAATAGAAGGTACAGTTTTACTTTACAACAATATATTTCTATAAGGTCAATGATGTCTATGTTTTGATAGAAAACTGCGATACAACAAAATAAAAATGCACCAAGTGTCCTTTTATTCTACTTAGTCATATGCATACGTTTTTACTTTCAAGTGAGGTAATCCGGAACTTCCCCATTGGTAATCTTTTGGCTTACCATGTGTATGATATTGAGTAAGATACTAAGGCTTGTACAATGGTAATTTTACAGATACATTTTGCATTCAAACTGAAAACTCACGTTTGATACAAGAGTAACAAAAGTGTATCTAAGGTTTAGGGTTGGATACGCTTATTATTATTTTATGATTTTTGAAGTTTGGGAAATGTCGCTGTACACCTTAGTATTTATGTCCACCGCCATTATCAACGTCAGTGGAGACTTTGTAATTTCAAACGATGAACGCGTCGGCATAGAATGCAAGGTAGCGTCACCAATCATCGGCTGGTGCAATAAAAGCCACAGTTGTATAGCGCTGTTCAAAACTCGTATATCCATGGACAAAAAACAAAATCGAATAACAAACTAAAACTGAGGGAAACACATTAAATATAAGAGGAGAACAACGACACAACATTAAAATGTAACACACACAGAAACGGACTAAACATTAGACAAAATCCGATGAGAATAACAAATATAAAATCAAACCAAATACATGAATTTTGGGTAGAAAAGTACCGTGACACGTCTTCTAATAATGTGAATTCACACTCAAATATAAGAGAAAACAAACGAAACAACGAAAACACAACGTTAAAATGTAACACACACAGAAAAGAACTATAATATAACAATGGCCATATTCCTGACTTGGTACAAGACATTTTTAAAGAACAAAATGGTGGGTTGAACCTGGTATTGTGTCATGCCAAACCTCGGACTTTAATATCAATATTAAATATAACATTAAATAAAGGCAACAGTAGTATACCGCTGTTCAAAACTCATAAATCCATGGACAAAAAACAAAATCGGGGTAACAAACCAAAACCGAGCGAAACGCATTAAATATAAGAGGAGAACAACGACACAACACCGAAACACAACACACACAGAAACAGACCAATCATCAGACAAAACACCACGAGAATAACAAATGTAACATGAAAACCAAATACATGAATATGGGATAGACAAGTACCGTGCCACGTCTTATCTCAATATCTCAAAAATAAGAGAAAACACAAACGACTCAACGTTAAAATGCAACACAAAGAGAAACGAACAATATTAAAACAATGACCATCTTCCTGACTTGGTACAGGACACTTTTAAAAGGGAATAAAAGTGGTGGGTTGAACCTGGTTTTAAGGCATGCCAAACCTCGCACTTTAATGGCAAAGTTAAATATAACATTGAAATGACAACATAATATTACAGGACTACAATACAAATACATAGGAGAACATATTAGACACAGAAAAACATGATTAATAGATAACAAAAAGCATCAGGTTTAAAATTCAATACGCCAAAAACGCGCCTTGTCCACACAAGACTCACCAGCGACGCACAGATATAAAAGATCGAAAGTGAAAAAAGTACAAAGTTGTACAGCACTGAAGATCAAAAGTAGAAAAGGTTTCGCAAAATACGGCATTGTTTTTATGCCCGGGATAAGAACATTCTTATTTCATGCTATTGCAAACAGTAAATCTTATCAAATGAATATGAAAGAGATATACACAAAGAAACTAAAGTATTAACTAATTACAGAAAACTAAACCTGAATACATAACGCCTAGATATAAAAGATCGAACGTGAAAAAGGTACAAAGTTGTACAACACTGAAGATCAAAAGTTGAAAAGGTTTTGACAAATACGGCATTGTTTTTATGCACGGGATAAGAACATCCTTATTATATAGAATACTTAATGCTATTGCAAACAGTAAATTTTAACAAATGAATATGAAAGAGATATACATAATGAAACTGAAATATTAACTTATTACAGAAAACTAAACCCAAGTTTATCACAAAATAGACACACATCCGAATCAGTCCAAGCGTCAACGTAATTAAAAAAATTGTGACGTCACATACGATGGCGAAAAGGCAGAAACGTTATGCCAATTTGAATTTATGAAATTAAGAAACAGCATGACATTAAACTAACAACATAATATTACAGGATTACAATACAAATAAATAGAACATTTTTGACAAAGCAACATATGAATAGTAGCTAACAAAAGGCATCAGGTTTAAAATTCAATACGCCAGAAACGCGCCTCGTCCACACAAGACTTACCAGTGACGCCAGATATAAAAGTTCGAAGTCAAAACCAGCACAAAGTTGTACATCACTGAGGATCAAAATTTCAAAAAAGTTGTGCCAAATACGGCTAGGGATTTCTGCTTAGGATAAGAACATCTTTATTATTTAGAACAATTTATGCTATTGCAAACAGTAAATTTTATCAAATGAATATAAAAGATATACATGATAAAACTGAAGTATTAACCAATTACAGAAAACGAAACCCGGATACATTACATAGACCAACACGAAAAGTGACGTCACTTACGAAATGGTGAAAAGGCACAAACATAACGTCACATTTTAAATTCTGAAACAGCACAAAAACGACGTCACAATTGAATAATTTGATTTTGGATGTAACGCGTCTCCTGATTGGCTGACGTTATTTTGTTATGAGCCCATAGACATAATTCAGTCACGTTTTTTCATAGTTTCCTACGATTTAAAATGGAATTTAGAATTAAATTATAAGAAATGACTGTATTTTTTTCTGTCTATTCGAAATAACATAAAAAAAATGTGTTGCACACTGTCAAATAACCCGCTACGCGCATTATTCAGTGTGCACCAATTTTTTTATGTTATTACTTCATAGACAGAAAAAATATTACAGTCATTCCTTAAATGACTTAAACTATATTTCAAAAATAAGATAGAATTCGGATTAATTTAAGATTATATTTGAGCTAAATACTGATATTACATTTATTAACAATGCACATTGCAATACTTATTAATAGCAAACTGAGGTAGCAATCAACTTTATTATATAGAAATGTCCGGTTTGTTTTGAATCCAACTTCAAACGTAACACATCGTATAGATTACGTTGAACAAAATCAAATCTTATAAATGAAGGCGGTGATTAATTTTCTTTACCTTAAGGATGTATTCTTCTGACATTTCAGTCTCGTTCAGTCTCGTTGAAATCTCGTTCTGGAATTATGTCTTAAACATGAGATACAAGTGTAAAATATGAATGAATTTAAAAAATGTAATAATCAAACTCAACTCTGTAAAAAAATTGGGTATTTCCAATGAGTAGTT
This sequence comes from Mytilus trossulus, assembly GCF_036588685.1. Classification (NCBI taxonomy): domain Eukaryota; kingdom Metazoa; phylum Mollusca; class Bivalvia; order Mytilida; family Mytilidae; genus Mytilus; species Mytilus trossulus. The sequence goes on along the minus strand of NC_086375.1, from coordinate 89,100,837 downwards.
TTTGAGTAATACATTTTTCAAATTTTATTACCAATCGAGTCAGTCTTTTTAGCCAAAATATCGAGAAAATAGGTGAGAGATACAAAAAAAGATTTTACCAGAAACATGTACATCCCACATCCCTTTTTTCTTTTCAAATTTCTTAGATATGTATGTTTTCAATCATTTATAACAAAGAAGTTGAAAAAATATGCAATTTGTACTTAAAACGGAGAAAAATCACAAATTGACAAAATTGACAACATGGTAAATTTGACACAAAAAAGCATCAAAATATGATAAAACTTTCTTATATTAACACCTACTTATAGTTTTTGAAATTAAAATTTATTCAGATTGGTTCCCTTCATCTTTATTGAAAGTATGACAAAAAGTTTAATTGTGGAAATGTGATTTTTTTCATGATTAGAGCCAAAAAATAGGTAAAAACTGATGAAAAATGGGAAAATCATGAAAATTGGGTACTTTCAAAGGGCCGTAGCAAAAAAAGAAGTGCACCACCGTATGATTTTTTCTTCACCAATTATTTTTTTACAGTCATATGAACACAAAAAACAGGTTTAGAAAAAAAGTTTAATTCTAGAAATTTTTGGCTCCTCAGAGGTGTACATCATGATAAAAAAAGATGTCAACACATTTGACAAAATCCGATGAGAATTACAAATATCTAACTAAATACATCAATTGGGGATAGATAAGTTGATAAGCAATGGTACTGTTTAGAATTTCAATGTTATCATGGTTATAGATATAATATAACATCGGTATGCTAAGATAAATGAAATAGGTTGTACCAAGATTTCTAAGAAAACAACAGACAAGGGAAAGGAAAACACCGGGAATTTGAATATTGTCATAAAAACAATCTTCCAACCACAACATTAATGAATGACAATATATGTTGAAATAAATGACAAGTAATTTAATTAAGTAGGTTAATGAATTCATGTTATCAAGGTCAATAACACACTTGACAATTATTCAAATGATACGAAAAATATACTGAGGTGTTTGTTTAAATGAATCTTTTGCAAAAGTTATTGAATTTTAATGGAAATAAAATATGATGCCAACCTGCTTTTTCAAAGAGTTTTACAGAATTGTGAAGCGTCTTTGTCAAGTACCAGTGAATACTTGGTTGAAAATTAAATCTATAGGATTATCTATTATTTGTTGAAAAATAATGTGCCTATTTCTTGTTTTCATTCTTGAGGGGATGTTTTAAGTTTCACCCTATTTAAGATCTAAAAATGAATAACTGGATGCATTTGAGGAATGTTCGGATGCTGTTGATTCTAATGGCCGCAGAATTGACTGTCTTATGTATGCAGATAATATCGGTTTTTTTTTCTAGTTCAAATGCAAGTCTTTAAAAAACATTCTATTTTATTCCATTTTTGTATTAAAATATGTTATGGGGTCAATTTATCAAAGAAAACGTTTGTATACCATGCATATATGACCAGATATTAAAAGATATATATAGATTCTTACATTGATACCAGTGGATTATCGGATTTATCCAATCGAGATAGTTAAATTATCAATTTTAAAGTTCGAGCCGCCTCGGCGAGTACTTTAAAATTTATAATTTAACTATCGAGATTGGATAAATCCGATAATCCACGAGTAACTATGTAAGAATCTGTTTCTCTAATGATTAAAAAGACATTTTCTTTTTTTGTTTACCGAAAATCCCCTTCGAGTGCCTTTCACATTGCACGAAGTTGTCAATTTCATTAACACCTGTTATCATATTTTGGTTCATCCAGTCAGCCAAAAAGGTCATGACCCTTAAAATCAACCAATGATCTTCTGACATCACCAGCAACCACACGTTGATTAAATTTTTTTATACAATGGGTTCGAAAAGGGATAAATTTCCATAGAATTAGAGAAAGTTTTATATTTCAATTATGATACTTTAGAATGTGTTAATAGTTATGACTGTTTAGTTTTGAAATTTTCATCTGGTGGACTTTTTAAGACAGAAATAAAGAATTATAGAAAACATCACTAGAAGTTTACTTAAATTACAGTTATAAATATCACTAGCTCTACAGTATATAAAAAAGAAAATTAATATTTATGAATATTTACTACAGCATATTAACATTATTTTTTAAATATGAATTCACTTCTCAATAAATAAAGAGTATTTTAGGTGTAAAGAATAAGTCCTCTAACTTAGCTGTGCTAGAAAAATTGGTAAACTGGTAGATTCCATATATATAATTTCAGTTGAATTATCAATAGTGAAAAATTGGTTTAGAATTAAAAAAAATATGGAACAAAATCAAATAAATATTTACTACTATTAGCGAGTGTTGGTATTCATAAATACGTTGTACAAGTATTTTTAAAAAGCGGAATATTCATACTTTGTAATCAAGGTCATTTAGCAAATATTTGTAACAGTTTTATAAATTTGTAGAACACAACAATAACTGACACAAAATAATATACTTATTTTCAAGTAACAAAAAAAAGATTTATCTATCTTTAAACAATTTTCGATTTAGAAGTGTCAAATGCAAAATCAGAATCAGTGCTCATGATCTTAAATTAAAAAGAAACAGACATAAAACTTTATATACAGAAAGAAATCAGAGACTTTGTAAGAAATGTACCCTTAATATGGTTGTAGATGATTAACATTGTATTACAAGTTGTCAAGGATAGAAGGAGGATAGAGAAATATTTTTCGAGGATAAACAATATTCGTTATAACTTTTCAAATCTCTCAATTATTTTGGTTGTTTACTAATGAAAATGTGTTTATCCTAAAATATCTAGGGAACTATGTTATTTCATGGCTAGATGATGTCGAAACGTAAATTAATATACGTAATAACGATTCCTATTGCAATGATTTTATGGTTGCGGTACTGTGGTAATAAAATGCGCATGCTGATTATTAGTTGAAGATTTATGTATGTATTTTCTGATAATTTGAACATTTTTTTGGGATACAAATCATAATGCATTGTCCTCCTTGTATAATTTTCATACATCCCGTCAATGGCCCTTACTTAAGACAATACGTATCCTTATTCTTATTCTTATATCTATTATTTTGTAAATTTATTATAACGATGGAAACAAAAATTATTTAAATTGGAAAACATGGGAAACTTTTGGTACATTTTCTGGCTTATTGTTCGCTAGCGTGAGTCTGGTTACAAAACTATAAAGATGAAATGACAAATACGCTTGGGAAAAAAATAAACAAGTACTTTTACCAGATTTTTAACAATTAATATGCAAAGCGAAATTCTACTAGACTTATATTTTTGTAATGAACCTGTTGCAGCCGACATGCAATTGTCTTATAAACAGGCAATTCATGTATGGTGATTTTCAAGATGTAGCATTTGTTTTTAAAACATATCTTTTAAAGTTGTAGCTTTCTTTTTTTTAACAAATTGACACTGTTTGGGTATACAAAAATGGACATTGTCTATGTGACTAAGGATGGGGGATTGAGGATGACACAATAAGTATTTGAAGTCCAAGTTAAACAGTATTTGTGGTACGGGTATAAATGGATAGGAGTTCTTTTATTATTCTTTTCATATCTAATATTGAGTATGATTATGGCCTGAAATTTATCGTCATTTACTACAAAAGGTGCAAAAATAAAGGTACACATTTTAATGTAGGTAAGGTAACCCTGACCACAAGTATTCCCTATTGTTATTTAAATAATCTTCGAAAAGATTAAGGATGATTGGACGACTAGTATATAGTACATCCGTTTTAAATGCATTTTAGTTAATAACACAGCTTTGCTCTCCAATGCGAGAAAGTGTGCAATCACTACAGTGTTACTTAAGTTTATTTTCACTCTATTTTGTTTACTTTTTTGGGGTTTATTTATCCTTATCAATATAGATGCACCGAGAGTGTCCATCCCTTTTTTCAATGTTTACGTTGGAAGTAAGTGTTTACATTAAAAGATATTAAATCATTAATTTCATTTTAAAAGAAAAATCCTATATATATGTAAAATAATCAATTAAGATGAGTCGACATTTTACATTTGTCAATACATCAAAGTTGTCATTCAGTGTTTGACACGTGCTTGTACAGTTTGATAGCGTTAAATTGTTTTTTATATACAAAATGAGTTACAACAATGATTTGGTTCTAATGATGGGGATTCTCCCTATAACTTTCCCTATTCACAATCAGTAGCTGAGATTTATTTTTTAACAAGCCTGACTTTATTTGTGCATACATATTTGGTTGACATGTCTTACGGAGATCACGAAGTTTGATCTGTGTTAAATCACCGCAATGAATAATAATACAAGATGTACGGAAGTGTCTGATGGCGGGTCAAAATAACCGCGACTTGTTAAAATCACCGCAATGAATAACAATACAAGATGTTCGGAAGTGACTGGCGGCAGGTCAAAATAACCACGACTTGTTTAAACCATCGCTCTAGTCATTTATTAACGTGTGTTAATTACGTAAAACACTATGATAACGTAAAATAATATAAATATATTTTTGACTTAATGTTTTATGGCAAATAACACAATCGACACTCATATCTCATGTACTGCTACTTCCATATTCTCGTCGTTGTTTTCAGTATAATAGACACTTCCATATTCTTGAAGAAACTGTCAGAATAATAGACACTTCCATATTATTGACTTTGTTGTCAGTATAATAGACACTTCCATATTCTTGTCTTTGGTGTCAGTATAGTAGACACTTCCATATTTTTGAATTAACTGTCAGTATAATAAACACTTCCATATTCTCGTCGTTGTTTTCAGTATAATAGACACTTCCATATTCTTGAAGAAACTGTCAGAATAATAGACACTTCCATATTTTTTACTTTGTTGTCAGTATAATAGACACTTCCATATTCTTGTCTTTGTTGTCAGTATAATAGACACTTCCATATTCTTGTCTTTGTTGTCAGTATAGTAGACACTTCTATATTCTTGTCTTTGTTGTCAGTATAATAGACACTTCTATATTTTTGAATTAACTGTCAGTATAATAAACACTTCCATATTCTTGACTTTGTTGTAAATAAAAAAAGCACTTTAATATTTGTTTATCTAATTGTCAGTTCAAGAAACGCTTCCATATTCTTGTCTTTATTTTTAGTAAAAGAAACACTTCCACATTCCTGTTTTTATCGTCAGTAAAACAAACACTTCCAAATTTTGTTTTTATCGTCAGTAAAACAAACACTTCCAAATTTTGTTTTTATTGTCAGTAAAACAAACACTTCCACATTCCTGTTTTTATTGTCAGTAAAACAAACACTTCCACATTCCTGTTTTTATCGTCAGTAAAACAAACACTTCCACATTCCTGTTTTTATCGTCAGTAAAACAAACACTTCCACATTCCTGTTTTTATCTTCAGTAAAACAAACACTTCCACATTCCTGTTTTTATCGTCAGTAAAACAAATATTTCCACATTCCTGTTTTTATCGTCAGTAAAACAAACACTTCCACATTCCTGTTTTTATCGTCAGTAAAACAAACACTTCCAAATTTTGTTTTTATTGTCAGTAAAACAAACACTTCCAAATTTTGTTTTTATCGTCAGTAAAACAAACACTTCCAAATTTTGTTTTTATTGTCAGTAAAACAAACACTTCCACATTCCTGTTTTTATCGTCAGTAAAACAAACACTTCCACATTCCTGTTTTTATCGTCAGTAAAACAAACACTTCCACATTCCTGTTTTTATCTTCAGTAAAACAAACACTTCCACATTCCTGTTTTTATCGTCAGTAAAACAAATATTTCCACATTCCTGTTTTTATCGTCAGTAAAACAAACACTTCCACATTCCTGTTTTTATCGTCAGTAAAACAAACACTTCCGCATTCCTGTTTTTATCGTCAGTAAAACAAATATTTCCACATTCCTGTTTTTATCTTCAGTAAAACAAACACTTCCACATTCCTGTTTTCATCGTCAGTAAAACAAATATTTCCACATTCCTGTTTTTATCGTCAGTAAAAACAACACTTCCACATTCCTGTTTTTATCGTCAGTAAAACAAACACTTCCGCATTCCTGTTTTTATCGTCAGTAAAACAAATATTTCCACATTCCTGTTTTTATCGTCAGTAAAACAATTACTTCCATATCCTTGTCTTTATCGTCATTAAAATTAACACTTCTATATTATGTCTTAATTGTCAGTAAAACAAACACTTCCATATTCTTGTTTTTATTGTCAGGAAAACGAACACCTCCATGTTTTTGTCTTTGTTGTAAGTAAACCAAACACTTCTTCATTCTTGTCTTACTGTCTGTAAAATAGACACTTCCTTATTCTTGTCTTTATTGTCAGTAAACAAGCAATCTTACTGTCAGGTAAAAAACGCTTCTATTTTCTTGTCTTTATTTTCAGTTAAAGGTATTCCTATAAACAGACGTTTCAAAATTCTTCTCTTTACTCTCAGTTAAACAGACCCTTATTTATTCCTATCTTACTGCCAGTAAAATAAATACTACCATATTCTTGTCTTTATGCTTTAATATTATTTCTTCCTTGTCAGTGAAACGGACACTTCGTATAAAAGTCTTTCCTGTCAGTTAAACATATTCTTGAATTTTCTTGTCTTACCTGTCAGTAAAACAGACCGTTTTTCCGTTTGAATGGTTTCACACTAGTAATTTTGAGGCCCATTAAAGCTTTTTTGTTCGATGTGAGCCAAAGCTTCGTGTTGAAGGCCGTACGTTGACCTATAGTGGTTTACTTTTGTAGATTGTTGTTTGGGTGGAGAGTTATCTTATTGGCACTCACACCACATCTTCCTATATCTACTTCTAAATTCGTGTCTTACTTTCAGTCAAACAGACGCTTCTTTATTGCTTGCCTTTGCTATCAGTAAAACAGGCATTTTTTTTATTCTCGGATTTGCTATCAACAAACAGGCAATTTTGTTTTCTTGCATTTGCTATTTATTTTCCTCGGAACTCGTTTTTTTGCTATTTTACTTTACAATTGATTTTTCTTTATTGTTGGTATGTTTGTTATACTTTTTTGCATACGCTGCTATCTCAAAACTTTGTTTAGGCAATGTCTAAAATGTTAACTAACCTAAGTCACAATATCTTATTTAGAAAGGAATAGTTTCATACTATAATTTAAATACTTTATCTAGAAGATATTTTCGGTGTTGACACGATATCAATTATATGGTTATTTTTATAAATTTACTGTTTGCAAAGTATGAATTATTCCAAAATCTAAGGATTTTCTCATCCCAGGCATAGTTAACCTTTTTGGAATGTTTGGTCATTAATGCTCTTCAACTTTGTACTTTTGTACGTTTGGCTTGACTATTTTGATCTGAGTATCACTGATGAGTCTTATGTAGACGAAACGAGCGTTTTGCGTAATTAATTATTAGCCTGATACCTTTGAAAACTATATACACCACTAAGTGAATGCCACTGCTGGTGAACGTTTCGTCCCTGAGAGTATCACCAGCCCAGTAGACAGCACTTCGTTGTTGACATGAAAATCAATTATATGGTCATTTTTATAAATTAATTGTTTGCAAAAGTATGATTTATTGGCTATACTAAGGATTTTTGTATCCCAGGCAAGGACAACATTTTCCGTATATGGCAGAACCTTTTTAGAATTTTACGTTCATCAATGCTCTTCAACTTTGTACTATTTGGCTTTCCAAATATTTTGATCTGAACGTCAGTGATGATTCTTATGTAGACGAATGGCGCGTCTGGCGTACTAAATTATAAGCGTGGTAACTTTGATAACTATTTACACCACTGGGTCGATGCCACTGCTGGTGGACGAGGTTATCACCAGCCAAGTAGTCAACATTTCGGTGTTGGCACAAATATCAATTATGTTATGGTCATTGTTAAAAATCAGCTGTTTGCAAAAGTATGATTTATTCGAAATACTAAGGATTTTCTTATCACAGGCATAGATAACCTTAGTCGTATTGGGCACAACCTTTTGGATTTTTGGGTCATCAATGCTCTTCAGCTTTGTACTTGTGCCTTCTAACTATTTTGATATTAGCGTCATGGATAAGTCTTATGTAGACAAAACGCTCGTCTTGTGAATCAAATATAATCCTGCTATCTTTGATAACTATATATATATAACTGGGTCGATGCCACTGCTTATGGACGTTTCGTACTCAAGGGTATTACCAGTCCAGTAGTAAGCACTTCGGTGTTGACACGAATATCAATTATATGGTCATTTTTATATGAAATTTTCCAAATATAATAAGAATTTTCTTATCCAAGGCATAGATATTTGGCACAACTTTTTGGAATTTTGGGTCGTCAATGCTCTTCAACTTTGTTCTTGTTTGGCTTTCTAACTATTTAGATCTGAGCGACACTGATGAGTTGTCGAAACGTGCGTCTGGCGTATTAAATTATAAGCTTGATACCTTTGAAAGCTATTTTATTCTAGATATCGGTGGATTTATGTTATTATTTAGACACTCCAATATTATTGAATAAACTTGGCATCCTTGTAAATATCCAAGCTCTGTAACACACATATGACCAAAAAGGAAAACTAGAAATGAAAACAAATGATAGAAAAGGCAATTATAGGGAATACAACAAAAAAAGTTTGAAAATAATTCAGCATATAATGTAACACTGCATTTAAACACATCTTTGGGTAAACGCAGGCTGGAATGGTTAGCAGATCCTGGTCCACCAATGAAGCAAGCCACTCATTATTACGAGAGAAGTAAACATAAGAATTATCAACTCTGTCACACTTTTTTTTTATTGCAATGCAAATGATAAAGTAGTAATAGTTATAGGAGTAAATGTCTATAATGCAATATATCACTGGAGGAACAACAAATCTAAGTATTACATATTTGAGTGAAAACAGAAAAAAAGTCATTTTACCGATGCTCTGTTCATTCTTTTTCGAGAAAGCAGGTCTAGGTCTAGACTGTTATTACTCTACACCCTCCGTCTGAAAGACCTTGGGAAGGAAGCTTTCACTTTCGATCAAAGATTTCTTTGCTTCTATTTAAGAGAATTATTTGATAAAAACCACAAAAGAGGAGATACTATTTGATATACCCAAGAAGTGGCAGAAACCACTTATTAAACCAAAATCAAGAATACTGAGGTGTGAAAATTTTCTAACTAGTCGGAACTGAAAAACTGGGTTAAAACGTACGTATCGATTTCGATGAAGAAGTAATATGTATTAAATATTCAAGTATAAACTAAACCGCGATAATATGATATTTTGCATATAATAAAAAAAATAAATGAAAAGTTTATTTAAATGAACAGGTAATACCCAGTCAACAGAGCCAAGGTGCAGTTTCCTAATGTTTATTTAAACTTTAAAGTTCGATTGTTTAATGAACCCCTACGTGTTTACCTGAGCTGACCCATGATGTCATACAGGTAAACATGTCTAATAATAGAAATCCTTTATTGTAATGATGAAATGAATGAGTAACGTAGTATCCAAACCACGTGGTCAAAAGGGAAATACCTGATATCTGAAAAAGACAAAAAGAGATTTCATATTCAATAATAATATCATGGAGGGAAAGAAATATGTTGTCTACAATTTGGTGGTATCAATTAGTTTATGTTCCATTCTAGTACAAGGAAATACAACCGTAACTGGTAAGATTTATTATTTTGTATCTTTTTCTACAATTACTGGTATTAATATTTTTTTTATGCTTTGTCATTTCTTTGTTCATTTATAAACAAAGCTTTAAATATTTTAATCAAAACCATATAGATACCTTTTGGACTATTTAATTAAAAAATCTGTAACCCATACACATTATTAAATTATCTTTGTATAAATATTTATAAAACTAGTTATTTGACGACTTATCATAGTTATAGACTAATTAAATTCAATTGGGATCAATGACAGAAATGAATATACAACCAGTATATACAAATGAGATAACCGTTAATATTGAGGATCGATAGTAAAACAATTAAGGACTCGTTCGTGTTACACTATTATTAATGACAATTTTAAACAGCGTGTTGGTTCAAGTGTAAAACCGAAAAAGGGGGTATGATCAGCTGTATTCCTTTATACGAGTATTATGAAAATATAAAGATAAGCCATGATTTTCTTGTATTAGCATATATATTAGAGAACAGATTATTCATTTAATTATATTATTAATCAAATATATATCAACAAAACTACATATTTAAACTTACATTCGAATTGTCCGTTTGAAAAATAAAATGAATATCACTTGATTTTAAGATTTATAGGATATAAATGATATAAAGTAAGTAAATGTAACTTTAAAAATTTACTACAAACTGAGACAATACTTAAGATGCACGGAAAATTAAAGGGTAATTAAAGTAATCTAAGGACAAAAATTCAAAGCCATACCCCCCCCCCAAAAAAAAAAAAAACCAACAAAAAAATATAATAAATAAATAAAATGAAATAAAATAAAATAAGATAAACAGAGAAACATGAAAAAATATCAGAAAAAAACCCATAAAAAAACGAACACCACCAGAACATGGTACACAGAAAAACTTGAAATCTGTTTTGTTTTTGTGTTATTTTTTTACAATAACATTTCATATGTTTACATCAGATAGAAAGACAAGAATAATCACAACACACATCATATCAGTTGTGACGACAATTGTTACTTGTCAATCACAAGTTATGACCGATAGGGGAATTTATCACTAATTACTAAAATTGACGTGTTGACTTGCACTTTTAAAGGATTACATGTATACCAATACAGTACCACTTCAAATGACTAGCACACTGAATTATGAAGACTTGCGGTCAAATAAGACTAATAATGATCAATATTCTATTTGGCTTTATTACAATAAATTATCATAGATTACAAGTCTGTATTCTGTCTTGAGGGACAAACTTGTAAATTTCTGTATGATCTCTACTAAAAGAAATCCTCCTCCTGAAACCCATGTTATAGGATAGCAAATAATTGCATGGTCTACGTGCGGTTATCTGGGTTCATTCAAATAAAGACTATGATGTAAAAATTTAAATCGTAATGCATAATTTGAAAGATATTTTTTTTTGTATAGTTATCTTTATTGGTTATAAACGTAAATGTTTCATTAATTTGTAAGCATTTATATTGACCCAATTCTAGGTATATTACTATATAAGGTATAGATATATTGTATGTAACGCTTTTACCCACAATGCATTAAGCAATGTTTCTCAAATCATCCTTGAAAAGACAACTTTCTTACATAATATCTAGAGTAGTCCGGTATTAACGGGAATTATCAGCTGCTGTTCTAATCATACTGACAGACTTTAAAAACGCAACATTTTTTTTGGTCGATATGTTTATGTCATGATAAGTCGTCTTGCTTACCATGTTTCTTTCTGATAAGAAAATTATATACTTGACTCACCCGAGACATTTATTGACGTCTATGCCTAACTTAACTGAAATGATTGGACACCGGATTATTGATTTTCTACTTTTTATGAACGATAGATTTGAAAACCATACATGTTTTTTTTCTTCTCCATGAAACAGATCTTTGAATGCCCACTTTAAAATTTGTGAAACCTTGTTTTGTTTCCGTACTACCGTAACTGAATTTCAGAATCAGGTGATAAGAATTCTGCAGGCATGAATAAGTCAACATGCCGTCGCTCGACAATTTTATGTCCAAATTCCCCTTTTTGTACTTACAACAACTGTATGGGCAGGCGGTATTCGTAAATGAATCCCATTGACCAGGTCACTACGACTTGTAGGTGCAACGATAAAGGTTAATGACTGCAACGACAACCTCCAACTGAGTCGCAAGATGTCATGGGAGGCAAATTCGATTTATTTTCACGAGAGATTCACATCAAACAAGCTTATGTATAGATGATACTGACGTGTACATTTTCATGTGAATTTCACGTGATTTGGAATTCACAACGAAATACTTTATTTTAAAACTCACGTGAATTTCACGTGATATAAAAATTATGTGATTTTCATGTGAAATTCATGTTAGTTTCAAATGAGGTTTACTTGAAACTTGCATGCACTGATTTCAACTAATGTGCAGGTATAAGCTCGTTTGAGGTGAAATTCACGTGAGATTAATTTTATGTGAGATTCACATTGATTTTAATATACAAGTGCTTTATATTTGAAATAGAAAAGTAATTAAGTAGCAGTGCTGCGTTTTTAAGGTATGTCAGTATAGTCACGACCTTAAAGTACTCATATTACAATTTTTTTTACATTAAATCTGACTTAATGAAAGTAGATAACGACACAGAATGATCCTTGTCTTGTGGGTTACTTTCTAGGTCTTATCATTTCATCACGTCATATTGATTTTCCAGGACCACCTTTTTAACTCATTTATTTTCGTCCTGAACATGCATGAAATAATTGCCACTGGACGTTTAGCTATCAACAATAACAACAACCTTTTTCAACTTTAGGCAATTAGTTTTGAGAGAATGTAAATTTCATTTTTTTTCATTAATTATAACTATTGGGTACTAAAAATAGCCTGTTTAAATTGTGTATGATTGGTAAGGTGTATTTATATGGTTAGTCAATACTTTTATCATTTGACACTTTAAATGTGACGTCAAGCACCTATACTTTCGTGTTTCGTTTTTCCAGTTACTTGTATAAAAAGGTGGGAAATTTCACAATAGGAATTCCTATTTTCTTTGATTAGATTTTGAAATATTTTGACCACAAAGTGTGGAGGAACTCTCATGGACATACATATACTAGGCATTTTTTTTTTTAATGATAACTAAAATTGATAACAGATAAATGTTGAATTCAAGAATATGATTTTTGTTACAATTAAAATAAGTTCTTACACCTAATGGGTTGACATTAGTTTATCACATGTTCTTTAAAGCTTCAATGATTGTGACAGAACACAAATGATTCTTAATACATATACTTCGCATGAAATTTAAAACAACAATAAAAGATCTGCAGAGTCAGAAATAATTGAACCAATTTGAAAGCTTTGGTGACATCGTGACGTACTGCACGCCGTTTCTTCTTTATGATGTAAACAACGCATCAAACCATTCGGTCAACTGCAAATGGTATAATTTTCCCTAAACGGAATTCGTGTTGAAGCTGTAGAAACATGAAAGGGAACAAATCGTGTGTAATGTCCATTATGTTAGACCACTCAACAATCACGTCTTTGATACACGAGTTCGTGCGTAAAAAAAACTCATTTTCTTCTTAAACATTTTTTTTCAAATAAAGCAACATGTAGCTTTTAATCATTTTAATGGTTTGTAATATCACATATTGCATGTATGTCATTATTCAAGTAAAAAGGTTAGAAATAATACATGATCTATTAGGTTAGAAAAAATACATGATCTATTACTTGTTTGTTTTTTTGTTTTAATTCAAGTGATTGAAAGTCTGTTTTATCTTAATGTCCGATACAAGAACTTGATATTTTACATGTTCTTCGTGCTTCATTCATATAATTCATCGAATAAGCTATGTTTAAAGTTAAACATTACAACATATTTAAAATGTTTAGACCTAACAGTAGAATATATAAAATGTTTGAACAGTAAAACGACACGTTAACATATTTCAAGTATAATTATGTCCTCGAAAGCTTCCTTATTACCGGGTACGTACTGAAAGACCTAGTGGTGACCTTGGCCGAGAATTATAGAATGAACTGATATTTTATAGGAATTAAACACTTCTAAATATAGGCTGGTTTAATTCCTATAAAATATTCTTTACTGAATTCACAAAAGATATTCATGAATATATTTAACCCCGCCGCAATTTTGAGTGTGGGAGTTTCTTGCTGCATTGAAGACCTGTTGGTGGCCATTCGGCTGTTGTCTGCTCTATGGTCAGCTTGTTTTCTGCTCTATGGTCAGTTTGTTGTCGCTTTGACACACTCCCCATTTCCTTTTTCAATTTTATTTGATCGATTCCTGTAAAATATACTTGTATTTCAATAATTATCTGCCATACATTTAATTACTACCGATGAAGATCTTAGATCCTAAAAAAAAAACCCAGGGGAACAGAGGAAAACCTGGCAAAATTCACGTTGTAATTTTAAATCGAGACCATTATGAAAAATCCAGATCGTGCCAAAAAAGTACTAATTCCATGCAGCAGTACTTTGTGTTTGTAACAAGCGTCTTATTACATTTATTTCGGGTGCTTTCGATAAAGCTTGAAAAGCACATATTATATAAACTTATCAAACTAAATTCACTCATACAAAAACATCTTCAAAGGTCAATTATGGAATAAAAACATGATTTCAAATTAGTAGTATACAATCGCAAAACCAAGCTTAAAGTGTTGCGATCTTAAAACTTTCTTTCATAAAAAATAAAAAAATACCGTACTTTCACCTAAAAACAGTCGTTCTTACAACATTGAACAGCAGTATATATCCAACATGCGGCTCCAGTAGAAGCGATCATAGTTTGAACATGTTGATCATTTTATCTTGAAAAATGCAAAACGAATCAGGTGTCAAAAAAACAAATTTTGTTTAACTATGATACTGAATTTTGTCGCTGCACCATGTTAGGTGTTCTGGATCATAGTGATGCTTTAAATGACCAATGTTAACGAGTTCGAATGACATCGTTAAAAAGAAATATCTATCGCTATGGACTCTAAGACCTACTTAATTCAAGATTAAAAGGGATAATATATTTACTTTTACTTAATTCGTATGTTTTTACACGTACTTAATATAAGTTTCAAAGCGATATTTCTAATGACACTTCTAATCAGAATATAAGATAAACCTTTGTTTTACTTAGGATGTTTTTCCGGTGATTCCATTTATGGCTTGTTCAGTATAACTGTTTTTGTAGTGATTTCAACAATATATATATTTAGTACTAAACATTTTACAACAAGGATATAGATATTATTTAAAGATCAAACGTGTTTACTTGTACTATTTCAAATATAATAAAAGTGGCATTGCAGGAATAAAAAAATGAGATATAGTTTATAAAGCAGTACAAACTCTTCCTGATTGTATATGATACTTCTATGAAATCTAATCGAGAGTTCAGTCGTCAATATAATAGTGAAGAAAATAATTAAAGATATAGTACAATAGCCTCACTTTATGTTAATATGATAAGATTGACAAAGGAATACATTGCTTTCAGTCACAGAAAACCCTTTCAGATGCGTTTTTTTTATTGTTTTGTTAGAACTTTTTTTTTTTATACCAACATCATGGAGTTAAGTCCATTTTCTAAACTTCATTTTAAAAATTGCCCTTTCTGCTATGTAGAATTGTTAATTCCACAAAAAAATCTGCATACAATTATACATTTCAACTGTATTTTTATGAAGAAAACACGTACTAACATGCCATTATGACATTATGACATTGCAGGGTATATATGGGTGGTAGCAATTTAAAACGAACTATTATGATAGAAAAACACAAAATATAAACACAAAATCAGATCATTCGCAGCAAAAAAAAAACAACAACAAAAACCGCCACACACACAAAATGCAAAAAGAAAAGCGCTTTTATTGCTGTTCTTCATATCCAGTCACATAATAACAGTTAACTAGGTAAAGCAGATGCCATATTGAAAATATATAACAACATTCAAATCATCACAAAACTAAATTTTATTGGATTTATTGTTTTCGATATAAAGACCTCATTTGTTTTCTTCCGTCAATTAATACACTTTATGTCCAGGCATTGATATTTGTAGTGTATAGTGTTAAAAATATATGATAAATGATTGACTGTTGCTGGGTCAGGGACATATGAACGCTATTACCACATAAATGAAGAATCTAATTCTTACCATTTCTTTAACTGTAGGGTATTGGACCCAGTGGTATGACGTAGACACACCCAGAGTTGGTGTCGGTGACGTAGAGACAGTATCTGCTATAGAAAATGTAAGTTACTTATATTAAACTAGTAAGATGTAACACTAAGACTTTGCATGTGATATATTGAGTCGGTACCTGTTTTCATAACCAGGCTTGTTGTATATATATATATCTTCAATGTATTTTTCTCTCTAAAGAGACGTTCGACAAAAAAGTATGTGTGTCTTTCTATGTTGTGATGTTATACTATAATAGTTTCAGGTATTGGTTAAAGGTTGGTAACTACTTAAACGTTTACACCCGCTGCATTTGTTAAAACTTGTCCTAAGTCAGGAACCTGATGTTTAGTGGTTGTCGTTTGTTTATGTGGTTCATACATGTCTCTTGTCTTGTTTATTATATAGATTAGACCGTTGGTTTTCCCGTTTGAATGGTTTTATACTAGTCTTTTTTTTACCCTTTATAGTTGCTGTTCGGTGTGAGTCAAGGCTCCGTGTTAATGACCGTACATTGACCTATTTGGTTTACTTTTACAAATTATGACTTAGATGAAGAATTGTCTCATTGTCACTAATGCCACATCTTCTTATATCTATGAAACATTTTTTTTTTTTCATATTTCATATTAATATGACCAGCAATGTATTATAAAGGCCGACACACTGTAAAAGTCTTATGTATAATCAAGCATTTCTGTTTACAGGAAGGACCATCAATTTGTGATGAACAATATTTCATATATCACAGTGAATGCAGGACACATATCTTTGATAACTGGTTGGAATTTACAGAACGCGATGCACATCTAGCACCTGACACACTGTTTAACGCCTGTACAAAAACAGGATTAGAATGCAGGAACGAAGATCAACCAATGGAAGCTACGTGTAGGGATTACCAGATCCGATTCTACTGTGCATTACCACTAGGTATATTAACCATTTCATTATTGATGAGATTATTTAAGGTTCTGTACAGTACGATAAATACAGGGCGTCTGAAGTACATGGAGTAGTAACGTTAGATACACACATTGTCTGGATGTGAAACCTACGGTTGATTGTGTGTAATACATATAAACTAGGAGATGTGGTATAATTGCTAATGAGACAACCATCCATCAGAGATCAAAACAGAAGGATCTTAGCAACCATAGCAAACTATACGATATTCAACATAGTAAGCTATAAATAATCCTTGCATTACAGAATTATGAGAAAAAAAAAAAATACGGTAAAAAATAAGCTAATTTGTTTTGAAACAATAATAATTTAAACAAATACGAAAAATGGCAGACTGCAATTTACGATGACCACTGAATAACAGTCACACTTAAAAAAAAAGGCGGAATAAAGCATGTGTATGCAAATATGCTTAGCACACTTAGCACACCAGATTCTGAGTGTGTCTATAGCACACCAGATTCTGAGTGTGTCTATAGCACACCAGATTCTGAGTGTGTCTATCATATTAAGTCGGTTACTGTTCGATATCTCTAAGGTGCCTATCTCATTAAGTCGGTCGCTGTTCGATATCTCTAAGGTGCCTATCTCATTAAGTCGGTCGCTGTTCGATATCTCTAAGGTGCCTATCTCATTAAGTCGGTTGCTGTTCGATATCTCTAAGGTGCCTATCTCATTAAGTCGGTTGCTGTCCGATATCTCTAAGGTGCCTATCTCATTAAGTCGGTTGCTGTTCGATATCTTTAAGGTGCCTATCTCATTAAGTCGGTTGCTGTTCGATATCTCTAAGGTGCCTATCTCATTAAGTCGGTCGCTGTTCGATATCTCTAAGGTGCCTATCTCATTAAGTCGGTCGCTGTTCGATATCTCTAAGGTGCCTATCTCATTAAGTCGGTCGCTGTTCGATATCTCTAAGGTGCCTATCTCATTAAGTCGGTCGCTGTTCGATATCTTTAAGGTGCCTACTTTAAGTCCGGAGACTATCAATTCAGTTGTTTATCTTAATATAAACTATAATTGATATAATGTAAACATTAGTTAAGTTAATCATTGCAATGTCTTGAGGCGAGTGATGAATGGTCTCCTGTCGAAAAGGTCTTGCTTGTCCAACATAGTAAATGTATACATCTGATTCACAACATAAACGTGCATGTACATAAATGGTACTTGTGACATACATGACAAGTTCTGTGGAAGATACATTATTAAGTTCACAGTTCATTTACCAAAAAATGAGTTACCGCCATTTTCTATTATACATGTACATATTACACAAAACATGATACATATAGACATCTTAATTTTGATTGTATGTATTGTTGATCCTTGGCAAATATCAATCAGTCACCATTTCATATCCATATTTGTTTCCAGGTAAAGACATCATAAAAGAAGATAACAGTTCAATGATAGCATTAGCTGCGGGTCTAACATTTTTATTTCCGATTGTTGTCGCACTTATCATAAACATTTGTCATAGACACTGTCGTAAAAAGCCTGCCAATCGACTTCCGATTGTGGCAAGAAGTCGGTCGAGAGATAGCATCGTCAACCAGGCTTTGTTTGATGCACCACCTAGTTATAATTTACTTTTCGGTCATGACTCGACCGTTGTTAGTACAGAACACTTAATTCAAAGTGAAACTCGAACATCACATGAAGAACCTTTATCAAATGAACATCGACCAAATCAGATCTGTATTCATACATTACCTTCTTCGAACAATTTAACGATGGATTCCGAATCGGTATCTGAAGCCGATAGTTGTTACAGACAATTCCGGGACAGAATCAAGAAACTTCCGGGAATGCATTTATCAGTTATGGACATGTATACTCAGTATCGAGACGGAAGTAGTACAACACCTCCACCATCTTATAATGAGGCTCTGGTTATACTTTCTACTCTTCCGGAAAAACAGGACGAGTCTTGATTCATCGAATCTAATAACGAGGCTCTGGTTATACTTTCTACACTTCCGAAAAAACAAGACGATTCTTAATTCAACAAATGTTTAAATTTGTTATTCATGAGTGCCATTTTATAAATGTGTCCGAGTTATGTGCCAAACAACCAAAACTAAAGAAATCCAATACTTATAATCTCTGAAGACAACCTCTTTTATTTAGAGGTAGATCAAAGAGTAATCTAGCATAATATGAGCAACGTTGTCAAATATTTAGAGAGATAGTGTTCTTTTGAACATTATATCTGTGAGAGGATCCATTTATGATTGAATTTGTTTTATAGATTTAATAGTTATTTATTAAATTGTTTATAATTATAAATATATATTTTACCTGTTATGATACTTATAATTACTTATTACTTATGGTTCGGTAAACGAATACATGTTGGTGTACCTATAAAAGGGTACACGAATCTAACATCTTTTCACGAATGTGACCTACCAAATTAGATTATTTACCGGGTTTATAATATTAACATGAACAACACTACGGGTGCAACATGTGGAGCAGGATCTTCCTGAAAACCTGAGATCACCCCCAATTTTGGTTGGGTTTCGTTTGTTTTGCTCAGTCTTCAGTTTTCTATGTTGTGTCTTGTGTACTATTATTTGTCTGTTTGTCTTTTTATTTTTTTTGCCATGGCGTTTCCTTGGCTTCCATATTCTTCGTGTCTTTTTGCTTTTCGCAGAGATTTAATTTAATTTAAATCTACTCAGAAGACAAAGAGATAAAAGATATTTGTTATAACTGGACATTATATATATGACAAAACCAGGAGAATAAGGGCCAAATCAAAGTCTCTCATTGTGGACATTCATAAATATAAAAATAAGAAGATGTAATTTGTTTGCTAATGAGACAACTTTCATACAGAGTCTTAAGAACGAACAGAAGTTTAACAACTATATATGTTATTCGCCTCAAATTAAGCCCAATAATGTCAGATCTTATTCTTTATTTTTCCCTAAACAGGATTCGAACACTTGCTTCTGTGACATCGTGACTACACCACCTGTACCATGTCCAGTGCAAGTCGAATGGTCTAGGGAGCTGGATTTTGTGTATGATAAACGAATAAATTAATTTATTGTTGTTAAAAAGGAGGGTTCATACAGTTGGCTATCATTGACTTGTTAGACTGGTTTCTACTGGTCAGTATATCTAAAACAGAAATGGAACATAACGTAAATGTAAACCATTCATGTATTTTAGAAAAAAAGATTCAAAGTTGGACTGAAGGTCGACACATTTAAACAATTTTAACAGATGTACATGTATTGTTACATGTAGTGTGACGATATCTAACTTCATATTCTGACCTCACAAATTTATGTAAAAATCAAATTGAGTTTTGCTACCGATTTGAACAGAATGGATAAGGCATTTGTATTACTCATGTGTATGTCAAACTGGTCACGTAGTATACGAGTACTAGGCTAGTTATGAACGATTTTATATAATTACAAAACACCGCAGTGAACACGTGAGACATTCATCAAATTACACGTTCCTCGAAGGCGCTAAATAAACCAAAATAATTAGACTTGTGGTAGACCAGGAACTGCAGACCTTTCTGTATCACCTGATCAGTGTCTTAATCAGGATAATCTTAATCAGGATCATATTCTACTTCTAACGCAAGATCCTCTGGACTATGATTTATAACAGTTATTTTTATAGTTTTGCCATACAATTATTCTGTGACTATGTGTTAGATGTGAAAGACCTGAAATCATTTGAATTGAAATTCGAACATCTTTGATAATTTTCTACTTTACTTATGTCATGCATATAGATAATGTTATTATATCCGGTATGACTAAGAAGTAATTCAGAATGATATTTTAGGATCAATAGATAATTTGTCTTTTAAATTTTCCGTGTTCTTTATTATGACCGAATGAAGTAACCAATCTGTTTATACTTCGTCACAACTATACATTGTTTGATAGGGGTGTATTTATGTTCCGTGCATGATCGAATCTTTTTGATAGAAAATCATACTACATCGCTTTATTTCATAAGATAGGAAATTATACTACATCGCTTTATTTTATATACAAATCTAATATTTTTCTAGTTTTTAATCTTTTTTTCAAGAACCATCGTCTAATTTCTACATATGAACAAATGAGACTTTTGTCAAAAACAATATTGAATAAAATTTTGAACTGGTGCTAGTTTTGGCGAAATGAGAGCGTATTTTGTACGGCCTATTTTGTATTCACTAAACATACATTTGACCACAGAAAGTCAAGAAAATAGTAAAATTAATGTTTCTAAATTTGCATTAATTTCACTTTAGTTTTAAAATAACAATACGCATTTTGTTTTGAAAGTTTTCTTTAAACGGAAAGAAGTTACGTTTTATTCTGGTCTGACAAAAAGGTGAAAAGGGGGGGGGGGGGGGGGGGGGGGAATGAAGCCCTAACTAGGCTGTTATTTATTGTTGATTGAAGATAGTTTCATAGCTCTGATAAATTCGTTCACAAATTTTTAAACAGGCGGTGATTTTAACCTTGACACTTGGTTCATTGACAGCTGTCTTATTCTGAAGAAAATTTGTTCAACAAAAACTTAAGATTCTATGTTTTAATCAGTGTAAAATTTACTTCTTTTTGCTGTTGTAGTGTTTGTTAGATACGTAGGGAGCTCCTCTTCTTTGGACCATCTCAAGTCTGTTAGTCTCTGTCTTAAGGTATGGATCTTATTCTGGACTTGCGCACCAAAGTTTTGTAAGCATTCTTCTTCACTGTAGTTGATCATATATTTGAATATCTTTGTAGGAAACCCATTGTTCTATTTGCCTGGTCACATATATTATTTACGTGGTCTTTCCATCTTAGTTCTGATGTAAATATGCAGCCTAGGTATTTTGCACTGCTGACGTACTGTATGAAGTTGCAATTGTGTTAATTTTCCTGATTATGGTGAGTACATTGCATTAGTCAGGGTAGAATGACATTTTCCATTTTCTTTCCCAAATCTAAAGCGCGTCCAGATTTTTTGTTAATCATATGCATCTTTGTCTGACGATATCGTAAGGTAAGCTATTGTGTCGTCTGCAAATAGTCGGACTGTAGATTTAATTCCATCTCACATGTCCTTTATGTACAACAGGAATAGTGAGGGCCCCAAGTACTAAGCCTTGGTGTACTCCTGACTACATCAATATGAGATTAACATTCTCCATCCACGACTGCTGCTTGGTTTGATTAGACATGAAGCTCACGAACCATTTATTGACCTTTCCTTGGATACCATAGTGTTCTAGTTTATACATCAGTAGACTGTGACTGACCTTATCAAAGACTTTCGTAAAGTTCAACATGAGTTCATCTGTTTGCTTTCCTGCGATGGTGTTAGTGTTATTATCCACAGATTCAATCAAATGGATTTCAATATTAAATATAGATTATAACATGGCATTTTGCATATCAGACCCCTTATTAGTCTTAGGTCATGATATCAGCCCGAGAGCCGACAGATTTTGACCATGGGTTGATAAGGGGTCTGATATGAAAAATGACAAGTTCTTTTTATCATATACTTCAACAGAAGACATACAGAAAAACTCTATTTGTAAAACTTTGAAAAATGGGTTTGTATTAATATTTGTTATTCATTTTTTAATAATATATTTTCCTAATTCCTAATATTCTATTTTTATCCAACTTTGTTGTGTTTTACACACACAAAAAAACCCATACCAATATGTTATATTTTCCGGGAATTGCAGAAACATGACGTCGAAATGTCTACAAGGCTACAGATATTCTTCAAATTTAAGGAATAATTGTATGTACAAATAAGTTTTATCATGGGGTACAATTATAGCATTATTTTCTAAAAGTTATATGCATGATAACAAGCCATATACATAGAGAATAATACATGGCAAAATCCGTATCATATGTCGTATCATCCCGAGACATCAATATCAGCCCAAGGGCCTTTAGGGATGATATTGGTCGAGGGTGATACGGCATGTGATACGGATTTTGCCATGTATTATACGCTTTATCATATGTTTCAACAGAAGAGTATTATATGAACTGTTTTCTGATCCATAGCACTGGCTAACCTTCAGTTCTACTTTTGTCTTGTTTCAAAGGCCTTAAAAAAACTGCTCAATTACTAATCCGAAGCACCTTGGTTACCTTACAATTTGCGTGCTGTTTTTTTTTAAAATATTTTGTTTATTTTTGTATTTTTTATAGTTGTATTTAGTGTGCCAAAAGCTATAAAAACTTGACGTTCGTGACGTCACATACAATATGAAAACGACGTTCGTGACGTCACATACCAAACAATGACGTCATTAAAAATAATAAATTGAGGAAATTTTTCATTGTTTTTTTGATAAAAAAAAAAATTAAAACTGACTTTATGTAAAAAAAATAAATAAAAAAAAAGTAGGGGTGTGATAAAGGTAAGGGGTGCGATAAAGGGTAGGGGTGTGATAAAGGGTATGCGATAAAGGGTGCGCATCAAAGTTGCGCGATATGAATTAAACAGCAGGCTATTTATCACATATGCAAACCTACTGTATTTACTACTAAACATATGATAAATATAGAATAATAGGTAGTTTTGTTTTTGATACTGACTATATCATGTGGAATATCTAGACGAGCCCGATAAATGTAATTTTCATATCAAAATCTTCCCTTGAGCCTGTCGGCTCTCAGGCTGATACCATGACCTAAGACTAATAAGGGGTCTGATATGCAAAATGCCATGTTATAATCTATATTTATTATGTGTTCCATGAGTTTACAGCAGATGCATGTCTGAGATATTAGTCGATAATTTCCTGCCTTGTATCTCTCTCGTTTCTTGAAAACTGGGCTTACGTTGACGTTCTTCCTGTCAGATTGTACTTCCCCAGTTTTAAGTGATGCAGAAGGGTATTGACCTGGCATATTACAACGAGATTTAAAATCATATGGATTTGGAAGATTCCGGAGCACCTGAGATCACCCCTAGCTTTTGATGAGGTTTGTTGAATGCTTATTCTTTAGTTTTCTATTTTCATGTGTACCATTGTTTGTCTGTTTGTCTTTTTCATTTTTAACAATGGCGTTGTCAGTTTAATTTCGATTTATGAGTTTGATTGTCCCTTTGGTATCTTTTGTCCCTCTTTTCTCTTGAAACTGTTTATTCAGGATGGTTGCTTGGTATATAGGATGAGAGTGTGTTGTAATATATCACTACGTAGTGGTGCCACTCCGCTGCTGTCTTCATGTGTTTAATATATGTCCAGAATCGCTTCATATTATTATATTGGTTGATTTCCTCTTTAGATGTTACTATATTTTCCATGTATTCCAATAAGTACGACGTAGTTCTTGCTGGATTCTTGGCTCGACTTCTTTGAATTTTGACGTGTTATTAGGTCTAACAAGTACTTCGAATTCAATTAAATCATAAGGTGAGGCTGCATTAAACTGTAAGGGTTGTTTCTTAATTTGTTCCGCGACAGTAATAGATACTTTATCTAGATGTGTCTTTCTTTTTCTTTGTTTAAGTAAGTGGCCATCCACTCTATAACTCTTTAAAAAAAAAAAAAAAAAAAAAAAAAAAAAAAAAAAAAAAAAAAAAAAAATAAATAAATAATTGGAAAATAAAAATATCTTAATAACTAGACTGTGAAGCCTAACGTGTGTGTTTAATTTACTTATTTTAAGCGTGGGTTTAAGCCCTTCTAAAAGTGGCTAAACCCAAATGATCCATTTTGCTTGTGTCAATTTAGACTATCTGGACAATGTGTCGCATGTGGCATCATTTCAGGCTATTTCGACAGTATAACTAATTTTACATGACATAGAAAATTCAGATTCAGTGGAAATATCGCAAATATTGAAGCCCTGCTCGCATATTATAAATCTTGCATAATAACAACTTTTTAACCTGACCGTTCGAACTTAAAAAATGGAAATTTCACTTTAAACACGAGTATTTCAAACCATTCATTCTATCTTATACATTTGATATTTCAATTTCCTGTATTTTTTACTGAACATCGTTAATATGTAAATTGTGTTTAAAGGGAGATAACTATAAAATATTATGTTTGACTTTTAAGTTTAGTCACTTTATTTTTCTATTTCAACATATATGATTGTAAATCATGTTTATTAAGGATATTGACACTCGGCACACATACTATCGAGATTCTCTTTCTATGGAAAATAAGCATAGTTTTTACGTTTATTTATATACCTTACCAATAAAGGGTAACGATGAGATAAAAATTGCTGTCGAATGCAAGGATCGCGCAACAGACTTTTGGCTGTATTTGATGTATAAACTCGCAGCTACACTCGGTGTGAATAGAGGCGTTATATCCGATGCCTTGTGTAAGGATAGCATACTATCATACAAAAATGTGGTATGATTGCCAATTGGACAACTCCCAACCAGTACCCGATTAATATAGAAGTTAACAATCATTCAGTCTTCAACAATGAGCAAAAGTTTTACACATAGTCAGCTATCAAAGGCATACTTTTTTGTTTTGCAGTGTTTGCAGCTTATAAGGCCATGCGGGTGTAAACTTTTATATATAATAACAGTCTCGCTGATTATTTTCTTTACTGACGTCTGCTGATAAAGATGCATAGTTAACGAATGTCATTTTTTTTGTCTGTGTAAATGTTATATGCATATATATGTAAGTCATAAAAGTCTTCATGTTTCGCAGATTATTCACACACGAATGGGTTTTAAATTGTACATGCAAACTTATAATGTTATTTCCTTTCCGGAAACAGCTTTTCAGGTCTAGTATGTTAAATTTTATCTATTTGATTTAAATTGATACCAATAGAAAATCAAAAAATAGATTAAAACATAGCGATCAGCTGCATTTTCATAAATAGATACCTTTATTTAATATTTCAGGTTTTGGATTGTTTGTTTTATAAGGGAGCTTTTGACAAAGATATCAGGGGAGATTTTGAATATTTTTACTTACTGAGTTCACAATTTTGTAAATACACCCAATGTATTGACGAAAAATTTGGAAGTAGGTTAAAATTTGTTATAATTTCTGATTTCCTGTTTTCAGAGATTTTTTCTGATAAAAATCTTTTAGTTTTTTTCTCATAATACGAAATTTCTTTTCATTATTTTTCAAGTTTCCTTTTCCAATATTGGTTTTGATGTTCCAAATAGATATGCATTCAACGAATTTTCCTATTTCCTATTTTAAGGAATTTAAAGATTAAAATCAATTTTTTGTGTCTCCCATACTAAATTCTAGCAATGCCATGTTTGTCAGTTTCCTTTTACAATCATGCTTATGATGATACAAATAGATATTTAACGAATTTTCCGGTTTCCTTTTTTCAGCGATTTTATGTTATGTACAAATGCCTCAGAATGTAGCTTTAACACGTTATATTTTAAATGAGAGAGATGAAAACCAGTTTTACCAAAAACCAAAGGAAGAAATCCCGAACTTCTTCCTATTTAACTAAAACAACTATTTATTTTGATTTAAGAATTGCTATGTACAATAAGCGGTATATTTTTCATAGGAAAATTAACAGCCTCTGATTTTTTACCCGGTTGGCTGAACACCCCTGATGAAGCAAATTTGTTTAGCGAAATACTGCGTGAATATATAAAATATAACATCTATGTATTTTTATGACACTCATTATTTTTCTAAAGTAACATTCTTATGCACTGATATAATTTAATTAAGTAACTGCATCAGTTTATTTACAAACTGATCCACGCCTCGATAGATTGAATGTCGAATGTTATTATATTTTCAGATAGTATATACATTTAAATACGGCTATCATATTTTGTTATTTTCTTTTGTTTTTTTCCCACGTATATAAATGATTCCTTTATGTTTATATTTCGACATGTATTCATGGTGGTGTTAGCCTTACTCGACATGTATTCCTGGTGGTGTTAGCCTTACTCGACATGTATTCATGGTGGTGTTAGCCTTACTCCACATGTATTCATGGTGATGTTAGCCTTACACGACATGTATTCATGGTGGTGTTAGCCTTACTCGACATGTATTCATGGTGGTGTTAGCCTTACTCCACATGTATTCATGGTGATGTTAGCCTTACTCGACATGTATTGATGGTGGTGTTAGCCTTACTCGTTATGTATTGATGGTGGTGTTAACCTTACTCGACATGTATTCATGGTGGTGTTAGCCTTACTCCACATGTATTCATGGTGGTGTTAGCCTTACTCGACATGTATTCATGGTGGTGTTAGCCTTACTCCACATGTAATCAAGGTGGTGTTAGCCTTACTCGACATGTATTCATGGTGGTGTTAGCCTTACTCGACATGTATTCATGGTGGTGTTAGCTTTACTCGACATGTATTCATGGTGGTGTTAGCCTTACTCCACATGTAATCAAGGTGGTGTTAGCCTTACTCGACATGTATTCATGGTGGTGTTAGCCTTACTCGACATGTATTCATGGTGGTGTTAGCCTTACACGACATGTATTCATGGTGGTGTTAGCCTTACTCGACATGTATTCATGGTGGTGTTAGCCTTACTCCACATGTATTCATGGTGATGTTAGCCTTACACGACATGTATTCATGGTGGTGTTAGCCTTACTCGACATGTATTCATGGTGGTGTTAGCCTTACTCCACATGTATTCATGGTGATGTTAGCCTTACTCGACATGTATTGATGGTGGTGTTAGCCTTACTCGTTATGTATTGATGGTGGTGTTAACCTTACTCGACATGTATTCATGGTGGTGTTAGCCTTACTCCACATGTAATCAAGGTGGTGTTAGCCTTACTCGACATGTATTCATGGTGGTGTTAGCCTTACTCCACATGTAATCAAGGTGGTGTTAGCCTTACTCGACATGTATTCATGGTGGTGTTAGCCTTACTCGACATGTATTCATGGTGGTGTTAGCTTTACTCGACATGTATTCATGGTGGTGTTAGCCTTACTCCACATGTAATCAAGGTGGTGTTAGCCTTACTCGAATGTATTCATGGTGGTGTTAGCCTTACTCGACATGTATTCATGGTGGTGTTAGCCTTACACGACATGTATTCATGGTGGTGTTAGCCTTACTCGACATGTATTCATGGTGGTGTTAGCCTTACTCCACATGTATTCATGGTGATGTTAGCCTTACTCGACATGTATTGATGGTGGTGTTAGCCTTACTCGTTATGTATTGATGGTGGTGTTAACCTTACTCGACATGTATTCATGGTGGTGTTAGCCTTACTCCACATGTATTCATGGTGATGTTAGCCTTACTCGACATGTATTCATGGTGGTGTTAGCCTTACTCGACATGTATTCATGGTGGTGTTAGCCTTACTCCACATGTAATCAAGGTGGTGTTAGCCTTACTCGACATGTATTCATGGTGGTGTTAGCCTTACTCGACATGTATTCATGGTGGTGTTAGCCTTACTCACATGTATTGATGGTGGTGTTAGCCTTACTCGTTATGTATTGATGGTGGTGTTAACCTTACTCGACATGTATTCATGGTGGTGTTAGCCTTACTCCACATGTATTCATGGTGATGTTAGCCTTACTCGACATGTATTCATGGTGGTGTTAGCCTTACTCGACATGTATTCATGGTGGTGTTAGCCTTACTCGACATGTATTCATGGTGGTGTTAGCTTTACTCGACATGTATTCATGGTGGTGTTAGCCTTACTCCACATGTAATCAAGGTGGTGTTAGCCTTACTCGACATGTATTCATGGTGGTGTTAGCCTTACTCGACATGTATTCATGGTGGTGTTAGCCTTACTCGACATGTATTCATGGTGGTGTTAGCCTTACTCGACATGTATTCATGGTGGTGTTAGCCTTACATCGTGGGTAAAGTTTTTCGTGAGTAAGACCCTATCGAACGACACGTCTATTTATCTACAGTCACACCCTGTCAGAACTGGATTGCCTCATGAATATGTCTCACAATTCTCAACGACTGAAAAGGATAATGTCTGTCCCTATCCAAATAGCTCTCTTTTTGCAGTGCCGCTCATTAACTTCATTTAGTCGTAGACATTTTGTATTATGCATAATGTCTGTTTTACGCCAAAGAAAACGAGAAAGGATTGAACAAGACACTCTGCTAGGATGGGTTTAAGCAATTAATGTAGTTGAAAAATTGTGTCAAATTAATTTTCGTATTCAAATACAAAGAGACTGTGAAATGTCTGAAGTCTTTTCACGACAAATATGTTTTTGTTCTGTGGACAAAGTTTCAAACCATGTTGTTTTTGAATGTTAATACGAGTAGCTTTTCAAAGAATTTGGAATACATGGTCACTTTGGTAATTTCAATTACAAGAAAATCACTTTGATAAAGATGAGATCATGGTCTAATTGCAATGAAAAACAAATCTGAGGACTGATCTTGTTTGAATTGGATACCTAATTAAATTAACGGTACCAATTTTCTTGCACCAGATGCGCATTTCGACAATACATGTCTCTTCAGTGATGCTCGTGGCCAAAATATTTTAAAATGCAAAGCTTACATAAAAGATGAAGAGCTAATAATCCTAAAGGTCCAAAAAGTATAGCTAAACTTCACAAGGATTCGTACTAACAAATGTAAATTGACGTCTCATCTGTTTGTTCTACCAAAAAAATGTCCGTTAAATTAATAAAAAGTTTGGCCGTAGTAAAAGAGGGATTTCAGAAAAACTGTGACAATGTTTACTCGAGTAGTGGCATTAACCGTATGTAGATTCCAATTAGTTATCAAAGGTACCAGGATTATAATTTAATACGCCAGACGCGCGTTTCGTCTACATAAGACTCATCAGTGAAATTCAAAGTTTTATAAACAGGAAATTTATAAAAATGACCATATAATTGATTTTCATGTCAACACAATAGTGCTGACTACTGGACTGGTGATAGCCTCGGGGACGAAACGTCCACCGGCAGTGGCATCGACCCAGTGGTGTAAATAGTTATCAAAGGTACCAGGATTATAATTTAATACGCCAGACGCGCGTTTCGTCTACATAAGACTCATCAGTGATGCTCAGATCAAAACAGTTGAAAAGCCAAACAAATATAAAGTTTGAAGAGCACTCAAAAGAACTTCTGGAAGAATACAAATGTCGTTCATTTTCAGAAATACATCCCTGTAAAACCTTTCGATTTGTGTTATCGGCATTCATATGGGAACAAACTATTCACCTTTCCTGCCGACCTTTTCTTATTTACAGATTAGTGAGAGTTTCTTTAGACACTTGTTTATTTCACGTACAGGTATATTTTGATAATATATTATTTTTCTCCTTAACTATCGAAACTGTTCTGATTGGATCCAATTAATATAGAATAATAATAATATTAACAAACAATAACCTAACTATAAAAGAAACCACCGATACACCTTCTCCAGCATCAGTTTGAGACATTTTAGCTGGTATGACAACAACGGCCATCTCATTACCAGCATTAATGACAACTGTCACGATTTAATTTTTGAAGTTCTAAATTCTCGCACCTTATCAGCAACGAAACAACTTCACCCACGTATAGACCATACATTTCTCAACTCATATGATTTTCAAGAGCTTGTGACTCAGACAAGTGGGAATGTTAGCTAGATATTAATCCAAGCTTAGTCCACCATTTTAATTCAGAAAATATCTGTACCAAGTAGAGAATGTGGTGGTTGTTTTTTACTTGTTCCGTTTTTGGACATCATTAGACTTTGTCTTTTTGAAGAATAATGAAAAGGAGAAAAGATTCCTTCTAAAATGAGTTTTCTTTCCAAGAAAGGTCTCTATGAGATCAACCTGAGCAATATCTTTCATCAGTTCACTTGAACATTATATGTTATTCAGGTCTCAGACAGGGTATATACTTAAGGAATAACAGTACTGTAGTTGAAGAGTTGCCACCGTCAATTGTAGATTTGACGGTCGCAAATGCAGTTTTACTGGCGACGCGTAGCGGAGACAGTAAAACGGAGATTTGCGACCGTCAAATCAAAATTGACGGTGGCAACTCTTCAACTACAGTACTGTTATTCCGATTCTAATGCATTACAAACAGATAAAATACGATAAAACTTGAAAAAATGTCTAAATTTGTCAAATAAAAAAAAATCCGCGAAACTTTATGAATAATTTTGGCACAAAGACGTCATGGCTAACCGTGACGTCATACAAACGAAAACTTACAAACTGGAGGGTATTTCGTTACCTGTACGCTTCAAATTTGGATAAAATTACATTAAAACGGCAAATTCGAGGTAGGTGTTGTTTTATTTTTGATTATATAGTAGTAATCGAACATTTGTTGATTCATCAATTCAAAATGGCTGGTCTCTCCTTAGTTACGCCTGGTCAACTGTGGATTTGACGGCAACTGTTAGCCAATGAAAAAAATTGTTACATCCAAAATGCATTAGAATGTGACATTCCCGGCTTAGAGTTTATATCCCCTAAGCCGAAGGCGACAACACATATATATATAAGCTGGAAACCCAACCTGATATGTTCGGAATACGTGAAGGAGTTTCTAATTTGCTGTGAACATAATTTTATCGTGTATGTAATAATTTATAATAACACTTTTAACATTAAATTTAAGTATTAAAAGCGTAAATTGAGTGATTTTGTATCAAAAATGTATTAATGACTGAAGCACGTAATTATTTTCCCTCTGTGAGCCTCTGACAGTCTGACAGCTTTTGACTACGTCACATAGTAACCGGTGTTATGGTGACGCTTTTGAGGTTCCAATTGGGGATAAAAACGTCGTATACATCCCGGCAGTTTCCTGCATATATACTGACATCTCTGTGTTGTTATCCAATCACAAACCTCGACACATTTGTAATCCGTAATATACCTATCTATCTTAAGGTCAGTATATACCTATCAATTCCAATACTTATAGCAATTGCCACTAAAAATTTGAATACAGTTAAGTGTTGCAGGATCTCAGTATTGACAACTTTATGTTCAAACCTTCTGATTGCACAAGTTGTAGTTCCACCCGGTTGTCCTCATTACTACCAGATACCGAAACATTGTCAAATAACACTTCGAAATGTGTTATCCAAAGGCCCAATATATCGTGAGAGCCATCAATTAGAAAAAACAACTTCCTAAATATTGAGGATTATGCCAGACAATGGGTTAAACTTGAGAAAGAAGATAAGCCCCAAAAAACATCGTTTTTGTTTGTACATGACATTGCATAAACTGCTTGTAAAATGAATTACGTTTTGACAATTCTCTTGGAAACATATACTCTAACAACACATACCAAGGAGGAGATCCTGTAATAAGCACAGGTCTGTTCTATGTTCCTTTCGAATTTCAACCAAAGATGATTGGATCTTCCTACACTGCATTAGATACGTATTCTACATAAGGGTCATTACAAACAATGTTATATTGCAGGGTCTTCAATTTGCCCCACAAAACTTCTTTCTAAATTATCAACATCAATTATATCAGATGTCATGGCCGGGCTTCAAAATTCATGTGAAACTACCTACATGTGTTCCAGAGGTGGCGTGCACAAGATGTGGATAATAAAAAAACCAAAGATATTTTAGAGCAATCAAAGAAAATAGAGCAATACAACATTTTATTTTTCTATACTTTTACACAACTATTCCATATTCCGAACTAACAGAAACATTGAGAGCGTTGGTCTTTATTTGTTTCATAAAACAAATGTCCAACGTAGATACAAGCATCTTGTCTCGGTCAGGGATAAATCTTACTTTCTTAAACAGTCACTTTGATTCGAATAACACCTTTTCTAGAACTGATATATAATCTAAATGTTTGATTTCCCTAATAGAGGGTTGCTGCTCACAAGAAAGCTATCAAACCAAGAGTTCCAAGTAGAAAGCATACCTTTGTAAATTTTACAGACACCATCACGATTTGATTGATCGATTTTGAATATCTGTTTCACGGATTCGGCGGATATATCCAATTGTCAACCCCTTTGCACCAAATGTGACCTAACGAATTAGACTTGTGCAGCAGTATCTGGTTTTATTTCTAGAGCAACTGATGTCGTACCCAGTCTTTGGTGGGGTATGTTTTATTTCTAGAGCAACTGAAATCATATCAAGGCTTTGGTGATGTATTTTTCGTTTAGTCTATTGAGATCATACCCAGGCTTTGGTGGGGTATGTTTTTTTTAGAAGTACTGAGATCATACCCAGACATTGGTGGGGGTATGTTTTGTCTAGAGCAACTGAGATCATACCCTGGCTTTGGTGGAGTATGTTTTGTCTAGAGCAACTGAAATCATACTCTGGCTTTGGTGGGGTATGTTTTGTCTAGAGCAACTGAAATCATACTCTGGCTTTGGTGGGGTATGTTTTGTTTAGAGCAACTAAGATCATACCCTGGCTTTGGTGGGGTATGTTTTGTCTAGAGCAACTGAGACTATACCCAGGCTTTGGTGGGGTATGATTTGTTTAGAGCAACTAAGATCATACCCTGGCTTTGGTGGGGTATGTTTTGTCTAGAGCAACTGAGATCATACCCAGGCTTTGGTGGGGTATGTTTTGTCTATAGCAACTGAGACTATACCCAGACTTTGGTGGGGTATGTTTTGTCTAGAGCAACTGAGACTATACCCAGGCTTTGGTGGGGTATGTTTTGTTTAGCCTATTTTCTATGTGGTATTTTGTGGACTGTTGTTTGATTGTTTTTCTCTCTTTAGCCATGGCGTTGTCAGTTTGTTATCGACTTGTGAGTTTGACTATCCCGTCGGTATTTTCTGCTTACTTTGGTCTTTTCTCCTTAGGTTGGTTTTTTTTTCATTTCATTTTAATTGACAGTTTTTATCGTCGCAAATATTTTGTGTGTGACCACACTCTTCTTTGTACATAGATGCATGGTTAGATACATGTTTAGATACATGTAACAGTATTTATTGTTATTAGCATAAAATGAAGCCGCGATAAAATCTTAAATCTATCCAATTAAATTGAACTATTAACACATATTCATCATATTGCTGTACTTTTATTTATAGAAATAAAAAAGTTAAAAATACCCGTCATAAAAAACAGTTAACGTGATAATTGGCTGATTACTAAATGTCCTTCGACAGTTTCCAAAATGTCAAAGTATTGGTTTGTCCCTCGTGTCTCCAATTATCAACCGGCTCATTAAACACGTGATTATGTTCTAAGATAAAGAATGAGACAATCAAATTAGTAAAACATCAACAATTAAAACAAATAATACAATAATATTAATAAATATATACACAATCTTTAAACAAGATAACAAAATACTTGACTTGCCATTTTCCCTTGTGTTCACTTTGCCATTTATTAAGTTTGAAATATACAAACACAATATAAGATATAAACAACAAAAACAAATCCAAACAGTGCAACTTATTTTCCCTCAAACCCTGCTGTAATATTTCTGATATGAAAAAAATACGCTATGAGGATCGAATCATAAAAACATGATGTTTGCATCACTATAACATCATATATGACCGGCTATATACGATGTTGTCATGGACATAGTAGCCAATCAAATTGAGAAACCGCTTGCTCCTTGTAAATGGGCATGAGAATAATGTATTTTGAAACTTCAAATCTTACTTAAAAAAAAACCAGAACATCTATTTTTTGAAAATTGACACATATTTTTACTATTTTATTAATTGTGACTGTTTATTTAACGCATCATGTAAATATAACGGAATTTGATGAGACTGTTATTAAAGTGAGAGGGTTAGCGCTATAGAACCAGGTTTAATCCACCATTTTCTACACTTGAAAATGCCTGTACCAAGTCAGGAATATGACAGTTCTTGTCCATTCGTTTTTGATGCGTTTTGTTATTTGATTTGGCCATTTGATTATGGACTTTCCGAATTGATTTTCCTTTGAGTTCAGTATTTTTGTGATTTTACTTTTTACTAATCACAATTAACAAAATCAAAAATATAACTCTTACTGATTAGTTGAATTTCATTATAATAGTTTAGTCGTTTTATATACAATATATATATATTGTCGGAAAATACAAAACTTATTTGCATGAGCTTTTGAAACAGGACGAAAAGCGAGGCTCATCGAGCTTTGTTCCGGTTTTGTAGGAATTAAAAATAAATCTTATATTTTCGAACAATGTACATATATTGTTTTTATCCTTAAACTCTCGTTAAGCCTCGCATATGAAACTGATTGAGAAATATGGTATCCAAACTCGATTCAGTAGTAGAATTAATCTTTTTAAAATGAAGTGATAACATTACATAAATTACATGTCATAGTATATCATTGCAAGTTTTATCAATATTAACTACGATAAAAACACAATACCATAACCAAATATACATTAGAAAATTGATAGACACTGATATTTTGTTAAAAAGGATAATTTCTTTATGAATATCACAATGAGTATAAAAAGTATGGTGATGAGGGTATAAAAATTGACCCAAAAATATAAAGAAATAGTATTGGCTTCACGTTTATAAAATTTCATTTCCTGTGTTTCTTATAGACCCTTACATAATTTTATAGCAGCATCTTAAGGAAGACATACAAATATTAACAGTTAATTTTCATCATGTCCAAACAAACTGTTTTTGTTTTGTTTTTACATAATTAACTGTGAACTATATCTTAATGGCGGCCCGGTTAATAATTACAGCATGAAAAAGTTTTACATATTAGCACTATATATGAAATATCAAAAAGGGTCAATATTGGCATTAACTAAACATAAGTTTTGTAATTTTATACATAAGATAAAGGAGGTGTACAAATATTTAGCAAATTCAAAATATCAATAAAATCAGAACCGTAACACCTGTAATGATATCTTTCTGAAGTCAAAATTGCAATTTGTAATGAATGACATAAGATAAACCCTTTAGAAGCGGGAATTGATGACAAAACTGGTAAACAAAAGTTTTGTTAAAATAAACAATAACCAGGAAAGTGTTTTTGTTTACCTACTCCTTAAAACTCATTAAAAAAATATCTTGAAAAAAACCCATGTTTGGTTGGTTATCAACATTTACTCATGTATTGCCTCAAGAACAGAAGTAATTATCCTCATCAAATATGTAACAATTTCTACAGACACATTATGAGTTTAATAACAGCTAAAGTCTTTGACTCCTTTGGGTCGAACAAGTCTTACACCAAAATATGTCCTTTGAGGATCTGAGGCAAAATGTATATTCCCGGCTGTTAATTGTTCAACAAGGCGTACCAAAATGACATCCTTACAGTTCAAACGAAAGTGTCCCATTTGATTCAACGTGTCTACTGGGCGGCTGTTCGATCCATCACTGTTACTATAATGTTGACCTCTACAAGAAACATATGTAGTTTTACACCAGTACTTAAAACCTTCCATCCTTTATTGGTGGATTTTACATAGAAAAATAAAATCGTATGATATAAGCAAAATGAGGATGTTAAATTTGATGTATGCCTTTTCGTGCTACTTCGTTACATTTGTTGTTTTTAAAGTAATTAAGATGATTACACAATGTTGACTGCTGTACCCCTATTTTTTTACATGTTTACCTATTGTGTCTGTTTGTTTTGTTCACGCATCGTTGACAATATAATGGAATTTGATGCGTCATACAAGTGAGAGGTTTAGCTAGCTATAAATCAAGGTTCAATCAACCAGTTTCTCCATAAGAAAATGCCTGTACCAAGTCAGGAATATGACAGTTGTTAACCATTCGTTTGATGTGTTTGAACTTTTGATTTTGCAATTTGATTGGGGACTTTCTTTTTGAATTTTCCTCTGAGTTCAGTATTTTTGTGATTTTACTGTTTATTGTTATAGTAATCACAGGATAACATTAATCATTTCTCTTTCCATGTGTATATTCACCATTTCCTTTCTCAATTTTAATGACTAGAAATGATTTAGAAACTCACTGTTCCAAGTTTAAAATAATTAAACCTCAACTTGTCTGAGTTTTATACAAAATCTTATAACAGCATAGCTTATAAAATAGTTTATAATTGAGATACCAATTTTATTGCCACACGACATTTGACTCAAAGCCATATGATGTTACATTTCATCATGTTTTAATGTAACATCTAGTCAGAAGTACAGGACTTTACATTTCATCCTGTGTAGTACAACTTCTAGACAGAGCGAAACGACTGACCTTTCATTCTGTGTAATGTAACTTCTAGACAGAGCTTTAGATGTTACCTTTCATCCTGTGTAATATAACTTCTAGACAGGACTATAGGACTTTCTCCATTAGGTACTCTGATCGTTTCATAGCCAAACGAAGGATACACCCTGAAGAAATTGAATAAAACATTTCAATAGGAATATATATTTTTTACATGTCAACATACATGTCTTTACTTCAAGTAGTAAACTGCCTCTACCAATGTATTTACTATAAATTAGAATTGCATTAATTTTAATCTATTTGTTTAGCACAGCTAAGCTGTTTAATGATACAATTAAAGGGTGAAACTGCCTTCAAAAGAAGGACATTTAATAAGTAGATTCCAATTGTTCTATTTTTCTATGACTTTTTTTTGACAAAGAAACGAAAAGGGGTAAAAAAGAAAGATCTGTATACGTGAATGGATAACGACTTTAAAAATGCAAGGTTTAGTCTTACGGCAAATTATCCTCATTCTTCAATCCAGCAACACTGATCTGAGAGTATATTTCGTAGTATCCTGCTCTAGTTATATTTATTCCAACTATCTTACTTTCTTGTCTAATGTATAGAAAACTCAATGGAAAATCCCTGGGTGGTTCTGACCATAGGAAACACTTCTGGTTGTAAAGACATGCATCTAAAAATAAATATAAAAAACAGTTGTATTGTACTATCATTCTGTAATACGTTTCTGGTAATGTACTATTCTAATGTAATACGTTTCTGGTAATGTACTATTCAAATGTAATACGTTTCAGGTAATGAACTATTCTAATGTGATACGTTTCTGGTAATGTACTAATCTAATGTAATACGTTTCTTGCAATACACTATTCTAATGTAATACGTTTCTTGCAATGCACTATTTTAATGAAATACGTTTCTGGTAATGTACTATTCTAATGTAATACGTTTCTGGCAATGTACTATTGTAATGTAATACGTTTCTTGCAATGCACTATTCTAATATAATACATGTCTGGTAATGCAATATTCTAATGTAATACGTTTCTTGCTATGTACAGCACTATTCTTATGTAATACGTTTCTTGCAATGCACTATACTAATGTAATACGTGTCTGATTATGTACTATTCTAATGTAATACGTTTCTTGCAATGCACTATTCTAATGTTATACGTTTCTTGCAATACAGTATTCTAATGTTATACGTTTCTGGTATTGTACTATCCTAATCTAATACGTTTCTGGTAATGTACTATTCTAATGTAATACGTTTCTTGCAATGCACTATTATAATGTAATACGTTTCTGGTAATTTACTTTTTTTAATGTTATACGTTTCTTGCAATAAATTATTTTAATGTGTGCCGTTTCTTGCAATGCACTATTCTAATGTAATACATTTCTGGTAATTTACTTTGTTTTAATGTTATACGTTTTTTGCAATGTACTTTTCAAATATAATACGTTTCTGGTAAGGTACTATTCTAATGAAATATGTTTCTGATAATTTACTATTCTTATGTAATACGTTTCTGGTAATGTACTATTATAATGTAATACGTTTGTGGCAATATACTATTCTAATGTAATACGTTTCTTACATTTCACTATTCTAATGTCATACGTTTCTTGCAATGCACT
Organism: Mytilus trossulus; assembly: GCF_036588685.1. Classification (NCBI taxonomy): domain Eukaryota; kingdom Metazoa; phylum Mollusca; class Bivalvia; order Mytilida; family Mytilidae; genus Mytilus; species Mytilus trossulus. Next base: position 89,062,218 of record NC_086375.1, on the reverse strand, counting down.
TTTATAATGTAATACGTTTCTGGTAATGTACTATTCTAATGTAATACGTGTCTGGTTATGTACTATTCTAATGTGATACGTTTCTTGCAATGCAGTATTCTAATGTAATATGTATTGCAATGTACAATTCTAATGTAATACGTCTTGCAATGTACAATTCTAATGTAATACGTTTCTGGTAATGTACTATTATAATGTAATACGCTTCTTATAATGCACTTTTCTAATGCAATACGTTTCTGGTAATGTACTATTATATTGCAATACGTTTCTGGTAATGTACTATTCTAATCTAATACGTTTCTGGTAATGTACTATTCTAATGTCATACGTTTCTGGCAATGCACTTTTCTAATGCAATACGTTTCTGGTAATGTACTATTCTAATGTAATACGTGTCTGGTTATGTACTATTCTAATGTGATACGTTTCTTGCAATGCAGTATTCTAATGTAATATGTATTGCAATGTACAATTCTAATGTAATACGTCTTGCAATGTACAATTCTAATGTAATACGTTTCTGGTAATGTACTATTATAATGTAATACGCTTCTTATAATGCACTTTTCTAATGCAATACGTTTCTGGTAATGTACTATTATATTGCAATACGTTTCTGGTAATGTACTATTCTAATCTAATACGTTTCTGGTAATGTACTATTCTAATGTCATACGTTTCTGGCAATGCACTTTTCTAATGCAATACGTTTCTGGTAATGTACTATTCTAATGTCATACGTTTCTGGCAATGCACTTTTCTAATGCAATACGTTTCTGGTAATGTACTATTATAATGCAATACGTTTCTTGCAATGCACTATTCTAATGTAATACGTGTTTTGCAATGCACTATTATAATGTTATACGTTTCTGGTAATGTACTATTCTAATCTAATACGTTTCTGGTAATGTACTTTTCTAATCTAATACGTTTCTGGTAATGTACTATTCTAATGTAATACGTTTCTTGCAATGCACTATTATAATGTAATACGTTTCTGGTAATTTACTTTTTTTAATGTTATGCGTTACTTGCAATGCACTATTCTAATGTGTTACGTTTCTTGCAATGCACTATTCTAATGTAATACATTTCTGGTAATTTACTTTTTTTTTTAATGTTATACGTTTTTTGCAATGTACTTTTCAAAATACAATACGTTTCTGGTAAGGTACTATTCTAATGTAATATGTTTCTGATAATTTACTATGCTTATTTAATACGTTTCTGGTAATGTACTATTATAATGTAATACGTTTGTGGCAATGCACTATTCTAATGTAATACGTTTCTTACATTTCACTATTCTAATGTCATACGTTTCTTGCAATGCACTATTCTAATGTAATACGTTTTTTACATTTCACTATTCTAATGTCATACGTTTCTTGCAATGCACTTTTATAACGTAATACGTTTCTGGTAATGTACTATTCTAATGTAATACGTTTCTTACAATGCACTGTTCTAATGTAATACGTTTCTGTTAATGTACTATTCTTATGTAATACGTTTCTGGAAATATATTATTCTAATGTAATATGTTTCTTGCAATGTACTATTCTAATGTAATACGTTTCTGGTAAGGTTCTATTATAATGTAATAAGTTTCTGGTATAGTGTACTATTCTAATGTAATATGTTTCTGGTAATGTACTATTGTAATGTAATACGTCTTGCAATGTACAATTCTAATGTAATACGTTTCTGGTAATGTACAATTCTGATGTGATACATTTCTGGTAATGTACTATTCTAATATAATACGTGTCTGGTTATGTACTATTCTAATGTGATACGTGTTTTGCAATGCACTATTATAATGGTATACGTTTCTGGTAATGTACTATTGTAATGTAATACGTTTCTTGCAATGTACAATTCTAATGTAATACGTTTCTGGTAATGTACTATTCTGATGTAATACATTTCTGGTAATGTACTTTTTTAATGTAATACCTTTCTGGTAGTATACTATTCTAATGCAATACGTTTCTTGCAATGCACTATTGTAATGTAATAAGTTTCTGGTAATGTACTATTGTAATGTAATACGTCTTGCAATGTACAATCCTATTGTAATACGTTTCTGGTAATGTACTATTCTAATGTAATACGTTTCTGGTAATATACTATTCTAATGTAATACGTTTCTTGTAATATACTATTCTTATGTAATACGTTTCTTGCAATTCACTATTCTAATGTAATAAGTTTCTGGTAATGTACTATGCTAATGTAATACGTTTCTGGTAATGTACTTTTCAAATGTAATACGTTTCTGGTAATGTACTTTTCAAATGTAATACGTTTCTGGTAAGGTTCCATTATAATGTAATAAGTTTCTGGTATAATGTACTATTTTTATTATTTCCCAATTGCTAATACACGAGGCAGGTGTTTCCCATGGAAGTAGGTAAAAATATAATAAAACTAGCATTGCATAACTAATATACGTAATTAAATTGGTAGAGTAATTGTGCATCTTATCACTAATAATGCCATTAGTTCACATTATGACATTCCATTTCTAAGGTCATTTAAAAATAATCAGTTAAATACTTGGAAATCGAAATGCTCTACGCTATTGGTGTCATTTTTGAATTCCAAACAATAACCAGATAAGGTTAAACCAAAAACAAATTACAATGTTGATGCAGAAATAGAGCTGTGAAAAACGTATGTTATAGGTGCATTCAAATGAGTGGTCAATTCAAGATGAATAAAAATATATAATTATATAAACCTGAGAAAAATAATTTATTAGTAATTTAATTTTGGCCCTGTTTGTTAACATTGCAGAAGAATATCACCTCTGTGTTGATCAAGTCTTGAAATCAGTTGACTTTCTGGCTGTGGTGCTGTTAAGTGTACAAGTGGCACCTCTGCCAAATCTAGAAAGAGAAGTAACTTATAATATGCGTCATACAAACATTTCTATTGTTAAAAAATATATATATTTGTTAGAACAATAGCCTGTTTGCCATGTACAATTTCAGACTGATTATCAATAGTAGGCTTTTATTTACAGAAATAAATATAATTTTAAACACACATAAAACATAACTGTTCACTTCCTCCCCCTTTTAAATGATAATCGCCGTCTTGTTTTTGTACTTATTTGAAGTATAATTAACAGTGAGCCTTCAAAAAGTCTTTTTTTCCACTTTCACATTTATTGACGATGTTCTATCATTCGGTGACCTACATTTCCATGAGTAACTGCATCTCATGTATCAAAGTGAACGTGAGACTAAGGGTACTACTGAAGAAGTGTTTGCTTCATATATCTTGATATCTTGATATCTTATTCGATATTGATGACGACTACAAACTTTTCAATAATCAACTTCCCATTTTTGTAGCAATAAGATGTCGTCGGTGATTCAAACTCAATTGGACATGTGTTTGGGGTCTTGGGTCTTTAAATACCAATATAGTCATTTAATATATATATTGTTAATAATGTCCTTTTCCCCTTTGATACATGTTTACTGAGTGACAATTCTTGTGCTTCATGCATAGCATGATACGAGTATCCGATACGAGTATCCTGTCGAAGCACCCGTACACGCTCATCTCTTCGCGAAATTAACTCAGTATCAAATTTCACACTGATTTGTCTCTTCCTATTTGTTTGACGAGATTTGAACATCAGAACACAACTGTTGCCTTAACTTATCATTGACAATTATAGAATTACCGCAGTATTTTATTGTTATATTACCGATATATTTTCAGTCGAACCACCAAGAGGGCATTTTCAGACTCAGTGACACGAACTTTTAACTTTTAAAGTTCGTGGAATCACGATTTTTCGCCTTGGGGAAGGGTCCATCAGTTCCGATCGACCTGTGATTCGTACAAGATCTGTTATAATTCATATTGGTAATTTATCTCCATAGCATTATGCTTTAAAATGCAGATGGTCGAACATATCAAAATTGAAGTTTCAACCACAGATGTGTGTCTGAAGAAGAAATATTAGAAATTTGATCCACAATGCTCTTCAACTTCATACTTTATCAGATTATTTGAACTGTGTTTTTTTTTATTCGAGCGTCACTGATGAGTCTTTAGTTTATGAAACGCGCGCCTGATATCTATGATGAGTTTACTCCATGCACTAAAGAGAATTGGAAAAACAACTAATTGCGTTGTAGTATTTAGATTAAGTTATTGTAATAAGAATAAGTAACAATACACGATAGTGTGGAGAGGGTCTAAATCATGTTTAACGATTATGGGAAAAGATACCACAGGATCGAATCAATCAATATCAAGACGACGCAGAGCTGTCTTTCAAGCCAAATCGTTGTCACAGGAAATATTTACACAAAAACGTCCATTTGAGACTCCAGAGGACATTAGACTTTTTAATAAAATCACTAAACCAAGTAACAACGATTGGTAATATATATCATAACTGTTTCATGTGTCATACGGAGTTAAACTTCTTTTTCTCAGGTTGTGTGTATAGAATTTAAAAATGACCACTTTTGAAATACCTGACTGAAACTCACCTTTTATTTTTTCCTCTAAATCATCTAGATCATGTCCTAAAATTAAATAAAAACAAACAACAATAACATTTACTCTTACATACTAAGTATTAAAAAAATGGAATAGGCGAGATTTACGTAAACAAAAGCTCCCATAACATAGTAGAAAATAAACAAAAGATTAAAGCATAAACTTTTACGTATTCTTTTTCCTGACATTGGACCTATTTAGAAGTTAATATATTGTACTTCACCCGTGGAACATATTTATGTTGATATATATGTGTCATGTGTTGTGTCTTGTTGGTCTTTGTGTCATTTTTTGTGTCATTATGTTGTTTTTTGTTCTCTATGTGTCATGCTTTGTGTCTTGATGATCTCTATGTGTCATTTTTGTGTCATTAGGTTGTCTTCTGTTCTCTATGTGTTGTGTTTTGTGTCTTGATGATCTCTATGTGTCATTTTTTGTGTCATTAGGTTGTCTTCTTTTCTCTATGTGTCATGTTTTGTGTTTGTTGATCTCTATGTTTGATGTATTGTGTCTTGTGTAATGTTTAGTGTCATGTTGATCTCTATGTGTCATATTTTGTGTCTTGATGATCTCTATGTATGATGTTTTGTGTTTTGTTGATCTCTATGTTTGATGTATTGTGTCTTGTGTTATGTTTTGTGTCATGTTGATCTCTATGTGTAATGTTTTGTGTCATGTTGATCTCTATGTGTCATGTTTTGTGTCTTGATGAGCTCTGTGTATGATGTTTTGTGCTTTGTTGATCTCTATGTATGATGTATATTGTGTCTTGTGTAATATTTCGTGTCATGTTGATCTCTATGTGTCATGTTTTGTGTCATTAGGTTGCTGTCTTAGTGGCGTGTATACCAAACTTATTTCAGTTTCTATATATTATTTAGTACTGAAGGTATTAATGATAAAAGATGTTTAACAAACATAAATTAAGGTGGTACCTAACACTACAGGGAGATAACTCCGTAAAGTCAGCTAAACGTTTTAATTACATTGTGTTGTAAAAGGAGTATTAAGCTTCTCAATGATCAAAATAAGTGTTTGTCAAACTGCTATATAACCAGTGTAATTTTTCTGATAAAACGGTTGGTTCAAATCTTTTGAATTTTTTATATTTTTGTCAAAGGGTCAAAGTAAATACTTTGTCAAAATTTAAAGAAAATTAAACGAGCCAAATTAATTTTAGTTAAAGTGTTGGGTACCACCTTAAACAACATAGGAAAAGTTTCTTAAAATAATGATCAAT